>NC_140962.1:6583637-6596137 GCF_056783735.1 Eptatretus burgeri | reverse complement strand
TTTTAACTTTTACATACTCAATTCATTCGTCATAACTAGATTCCTTGAGACAGAAATTGATTTTACTTGGGTATATCCACCTGAAGTTCCGAAATCAACTGCAATTATAATTTTGGCATGTTTTTTTTTTGTTGGAAATCACTTATAACATGTAGAAATGCAAAAAAAAAAATCGAAATTTTGTTGAAAAAAAATTTGCCAAAATTTTTTTTCTCTAACAATTTTTTGTTGGGGGGGAGGGGGGTTGGTAATCACTTAAAACATGTAGAAATGCAAAAAAAAAAAAATTCAAATATTTTTTCAAATTGGCCGCCATAGCGGCCATATTGGATTTTGGACCAAGTCCAAAATCTAATGGCATTATCCTTGGACCAGACCTACCCTCCCCCCCCACCAAGTTTCGTCGAAATCCGTCGAGGAGTTTTTCCGTAATACTGTTCACAAACGAACAAACAAACAAGCAGTCATAGACTATTACTTACGAAATCGTCAACTTGACCTCTGACCTTGTCGAATAAAAGCTGTCTCGAGAGAGAAGGTAGGGATGCAAACCAGAAGTTTCTACAATGATGCTGTATCAAACCATCAAAAATCGTAACGTCGACCGAAGCAAAAATCTCCATTTCTCCATGCAATTATATTATACCTTAACGTAACTCAACGACGCGTCTGCTCGAGCGCGCTGCACCACGTGACAACCCGTGACGCGTCGAGTGAAATATTTTTTATACAATCTTAAAACGTCTCCAAAACATCCGATTTTTACCAGAATTTCTACAACCGAGTTTTAAGCGTCCTAAGCGATCGCAAAAACCGAAGACAAAATTAAAATCGAACTTAAAACGAACTCGTAACGTCGAGCGAAGCAAAAATACTCCATTTCTCCACGTGAATTTACGGAATTATGTTTGACCTCACTGTGACCTTGACCTTTGAACGATTTTGACCAAAATCTAATCAGCACGAGCCATCACCCTCCTGAATCACGTGGTGTAATTTGACATTGGTAGCTTCTTCCGTTCTCGAGTTATCGTGCCAACAAACAAACAAACAAACAAACAAACAGAAACGGAAGGCATCAATATACTTACGAAATCTTTAGATTTCGTAAGTAACAAACAAACAAACAGAAAGGGGTGAAAACAGTAACCTCCATCCATCTTCGATGGCGGAGGTTAATAACAGCTTGGTGTAATGGTTGGAGCGTCTGCTCTGAGGACTGCGATATCGGTGGTTTAAACACTAGCTGAGTCATACCAATGATTTAACAAATGCTATGTACTCTGTGAAGGGTATGGCATATCAAATCAAATCAAAAATCCTGAATAATTACTTCGCTGGACAGAGGTTATGTTTTCACCTCTCTCTGTCCATTATTTGCAAAATCTTTGGTCAGTCGATTTTGTAATTTTGTCTGTTTGTCTGTCTGTCTGTCTGTTTGTTGCTTGCAGGTCCCAATTTTAAACCGATCTTCATGAAACTTCACCACATGGTAGAGTTTGCCATAAGGAAGAAACCTATTGTTTTTGAGGTCAAAAGGTCAACAACTGAGGTGGTATTTCTAAAATCCTCAATTTTCATCCTATTGACTTGAAATTTGAAGAGCATTTATATTTCAGGTCACTGAATTCAACCAACCAATTATTTTTGAGGTCAACATCGGCCCATGTTTGAGGTCAACAAGATTTCTAATATCCTCAATTTGCATCTGATTGACTTGAAATTTGAAGAGGATTTATATTTCAGGTCACTGAATTAAACTACTCCATTATTTTTCAGCTGAACATCGACCAAAAGGTCAACAACTTAGGTGGTATCACTAAAATCCCCAATTTTCATCTGATTCACTTGAAATTCGAAGAGGATTTATATTTCAGGTCACTGAATTCAACCAGTGAATTACTTTGGAGGTCAAGATCGGCAAAAAGGACAACATGGGCCAAATTTCTAAAATTGACAATTTTCATCTGATTGACTTGAAATTTGAAGAGGAGTTGCATATTTGGTCATTGAATTTCAACCAAGTATTTGGTTTTGACATCAAATTTGTTTATGGATTTTGCAAGTATCGTGCTCTGCATGATGTCTTCTTGTTTGTCTGTTTTTCTGTTTGTGTGCAGGATATCTCAAAAAGTTGGGGATGAATTTTGATGAAGCTTCATGGGCAGTTTAGATGTTTGACAAGGACGAACTGATTCGATTTTGGTGAATATCTGTATCCATTGAGATCACCATTGAGAGGTAGTGCCAAAAAGATATACAGCACAATCGCTCAAATGGTTATGGATGGATTCGGATGAAACTTGGTGGACATGTTAGGTGTGTTTGTCTGGGGTTGGCTTAATGGTTAGGGTGGTGGGCTTGGGATCCTAGTGTCCTGAGTTCAAGTCCTGCTTGGTTGTTGAATTAATACCAGGTAGGGTTGACTCTACTTGTCAACCTTCTGAGGTCGGCAAAATGAGTGCCAGCTTGCTGGTATCCTGTATCGGAGTGGCCACCCATCCAGGATTGTGTCCAATAGCCAAGGAGACTGCTTCGACAGCACCAACGCTCTGCATCGAATATGGTCCCAATGGATGGATGGATGGATTGGGTGTGTGACAAGGATGAATTGATTCGATTTTGGGGAGGATCCAGATCTAGATCTGGATAGAGGTATGCTCTCTACCATGTGCCCTTCTATTCTAGTTTATGATTTGCTTTCACCAGGCTGTATTGGATATGTATATCATACTGTTACAGCGTTTATGCAGCAATCGCTACTTTAAACAATCATATTGTCACACAAACACGATTAAATAAATGCCACAGTGAAGCAGTTTTGATTTTAAAACGTTGTGGATGACGTATCACATCTAATTATGCAGGCATTGAAGAGAAGACCTTCATTATGAATTGTACAGTAAAATAGCTTGGGCTGTCAAGATGGCTCAAGAGTTTTGAACTTGCCTTTCAGCTGTCTCTGCTGGATTTGATTACTGACCTAACGAAAAACTGTGATCCTGTTGTTTTGCTAATATATATATATATATATATATATATATATATATATATATATATATATTGTGTTTATATATATATATATATATATATATATATATATATATATATATATATATATATATATATATATATATATATTGTTATGGTTGTGGAAATTCACAGATCACCATTCAGGTTCGGCGAAGATCAATTATGTCGATAAGTGTGTGTCCAGGTGAGATTTCCCTACTGCTGTATCACGGGATTTATTCGTGTGCCAGGCTGTGAATCGTTGCGGTAGTGTTATTCTTTCCTATCTTTATTTTAAACAACATTTCCTCACCACCTTCTCCACAACCGCCAACATCTCCCCACCACCTTCTCCACAACTGCCAATATCTCCCCACCACCTTCTCCACAACCGCCAACATCTCCTCACCACCTTCTACACAACCGCCAACATCTCACCAGCATCTCCACTGCACCGCCATCTTTTCACCAATAACAACATCCCCAACAAACAACATCTCCACAAACAAACACGATGGCAGCCTCGACAGCGGCAGAGTGATTTCAAACACGGCCGCGCATGACTTCCAAAACGGATCAAAATGACGAAAGGGGCAGAGCCAGCCGGGGGTGAAAGTTCAAGGGTGAAAGGGGCAAGCGCCGCCTTCAGGTGGCGAAGCCTACAGTGGCTTCACCCCTCCCGGCTATAAAAAGGCGCGCTTCAATGCCAAGAGTGGAGTTGGTGAATCCAGTAAAGAGTTGGTCAGAGGAGTGGAGTTCGTTCATCGTTGGAGCCTGAGAGAAGTTGCCAGCCAAGTCACCAAGTGGTTGGTCGTTGTTGGTCGGTGGAGGCAGTCAAGTTGCAGCCGGAGAGAAGTCGCCAGCCGGAGAGAAGTCACAAGCAAGCGACATAACGGTCTGAGCAATCGGGCCCCGAGTCGGTCGAGCAACGCTGAGGAGTGAGCGGGCTCTTAAAGAGCATCAACTCTAAAAGAGCAAGGCCCGTTCACTCCTCTGAAGCGTCGTAGGCCAGGCCCGATCGACCAGGCCGCGCTGCTAGGCCCTGGACCAACCAAGCTGCCGTTACAACAGCTGCCGCTTTGACAACAGAGACATACGGAGGGTTGCCCACCAAAAGACCCATCGAGTCACCTCAAGGGTGACAAAGGTAACCTGCCCAGCCTCGTGGAGCTCCTTCGGTCATCCCAGCTCCGAGGAAGAGTAAAGGCTTACGAGCCCCGTTCTATCTTTCTTTTCTGGGGTTTTTGCATGAAAGTCTGTGGCGCCTTGTCCGTAAGTAGAATTGTTGTAAGTGCATGTACGTAATAAATAGATATCGGCTACAGGTTTTTACTCGTGTCTTGTCCCCTACCCCCATTCACTGCTTACGTGCCTGCATTGAAAATAAATACCCCCATTGTTTGAATGTCACCTGCTCGTTGCGTCCCTTCCTCCATTGACTGGCATAACTGCGTTCGGAATAATTAGCTGGCTGATTAATAGCCGATAAAACATACATCTGGTCCGACGGGGCTTGGCGATATAAAACCGCTCGGCAATCGCAAACGGAACGACCTGCTTAAAGCGGCTCGTTTTCGTGCAGGCTCCGTTGAGGTATAAATTCCCGGCATTTCTGTCTGTGCGAGTAATTAGGTACATCGACAATTTGGTGATCGACCCTGTAGCGCATGGACAGAAGAGTTGGCTGGTTTATGGTGTGGTTAACAACACCCGTAGCTTGGTTTCGGCGTTGATCCAAAAGCTGCGACTAGATTGCTCGTTCGGTGGGCGCACGCGGCCGCAATTGAGATAAAGTCGGTCACCCGCACGTCGGGCGGGCGAGAATCCGCAACAGTATATATATATATATATATATATATATATATATATATATATATATATATATATATATATATATATATGTATATATTGTTGTGGTTGACCAAATTCGCAAACCACCATTCAGGTCCCTTAGGTGAGATATCTCGGTAAGTATATGTGTAATTAGGCCCAAACCCGTTGTCTAGAGGGAATACATGTCATTTATGCGTGCTGCGACACTTCAGGATAGCCGTTTTTCTTTTACTATCTTTATTTTGGACCAACCGCCATTATTACCACCACCAACCACGTCTCAACAGTCGTCACAACATCAACCACCCACCACAACGCCGCTTCACCACAGCAGCCACGACCTTTGCCGTCACACCTCGCAACCGTCGCATCTCCACCGTTCTTGCGCCGCTTGTGGGTACCGGTATTGGACTCGTGCAGGGCGCACGCCGAACAGCGTGTACAAAACCACGGACTTTCCGCTCCAAAAACGGATCAAAAACGACTCACGCCCACTTTTGTTCCGTCCAATCGGTGAGCAAGGGGCGATTTGGCCCCGCCTCCAGGGCGTTGGAGGGCGGTCGCTATATGCAAATTCATGGATCAAAATGCATTCACGCCCACTTTTTCTCGGGCCAATGGGGAGCGAGGTGAAAGGTCGAAGGCATGGCGTCAAAGGCGAAGCCACGGGGCTTATATAAGCGGCTGCGTTTGTCAGAAAGTCGTCGTCGTGTGCGTTGGAGTCGTGTGCGTTGGAAGGAGTTCGCAGGAGGAAGAGTTCGGAGTTGGAGTCGGAGCGAAGAGGACGGAGCTGTGGAGAGGCGGCGGCGGCAGATGAGGGGGTGCTCGCGTCGGTGCCGGGAGCTGCACACCAGGGAGGCCGACGGCGCGACCTGGTCGAGGTGGAGACGCTCGTCGCGGGACCCGAGACAGAGTAAAAATCCTCCTTTCCCCGAGCATCAGCAACCCCCTCCTGTTTCCCCCCGCGCTGAGATAGTGCGACCAAGGGGGCCCCCTTCCCACCCCCTACCAGACACTGTCCGCGAGGCCCGCGGAGTTGAGGCACCACCGCCGCTCCGCGTCTCATCACCAGACGGGTAGGCCCGACACGGTCTCGGCCCCAGGCCCGCCTACCCCCTCATCCTGGAGGGTGGTTCTCTTTTCTTTTGCTTTGGGAATGTGTGTTGTCGGCGCCGTCTGTGAAGTAAAATTGTATAAGTGTTGCCGTGTGCTCGCGTAATCGGTATTAGATCTGCATTGTCGCATTTGCTTTTTGTCTTCCTCTTTTCTATGTGCTTTTGGTGGAATTGTATATGTGTGCTTTCCATTCATCGCGAATAAATGTGCTTTATGTTGAACTGTTTCCCGCTTCACTTCGTCATGTCTTTCATTGAATCCTCATCTTGCTTCACGTAAAGGGTTGGTAGTGGGCTGAATACGCCCGATAATTAATCGAACCGTCGAGGCCGACGATAACACCGCTCGGTTATCCCGATAGTACGGAACGGGTCGCTTAAGTGGCCCGTGTCCGAAGTCGACCTGCGGCGAGGTGCGATCGCCTGGTCTACCCTCCGTGTGGGTACTTAGGTAGGTCGAATTTGGCGAGCAACCCTATCCCACGCGGGGGCCGATTGGCTCGATCGCGGTGAGACCGAAAGGTCCACCCGTGACTGGTTCCCGGCGTTAGTCCGAGAGGGTCACGACTGGATTGTCCGTCCGGTGGGCGACGTGCCGCGATTCGAGTTACGTGGCCGTCAGCACGCCGGCGGGCGCGAATCCGTAACAATATGTATATATGTGTATATATGTATATATATATATATATGTATATGTATATATATATATATGTATATGTATATATATATATGTATGTATATATATATATATATATGTATGTATATATATATATATATATATATGTATGTATATATATATATATGTATGTATATATATATATATGTATGTGTATGTATATATATATATGTATGTATATGTGTATATATATATATATATATATATATATGTATATATATGTATGTATATATATATATATATATATATATATATATATATATATATATATATATATTGTTGTGGTTACCAGATTCGCAAACCACCATTCAGGTCCCTTAGGTGAGGTATCTCGGTAAGTGCATGTGTAGTTAGGCCCAAACCCGTTGTCTAGTGGGAATACATGTCATTTATACGTGCTGCGACTCTTCAGGATAGCCGTTTTTCTTTTACTATCTTTATTTTGGACCAACCGCCATGATCACAACCACAACATCAACCACCAACCACAACGCCGCTTCACCACAACCGCCACGACCTTCCCGTCACACCTCGCAACCGTAGCATCGCCACCGTTCTTGCCCCGCTGTGGGTACCGGTGTTGGACTCATGCAGAACGCGCGTCGAACAGCGTGTACAAAATCACGGATTTTCTGCTTCAAAAACGGATCAAAAACGACACACGCCCACTTTTTGCCGTCCAATCGGTGAGCGAGGGGCGAATTGGCTCCGCCCCCAGGGCGATCGATATATGCAAATTTGTGGATCAAAAAGCCTTCACGCCCACTTTTTCTCGGGCCAATGGGGAGCGAGGTGAAAGGTCAAAGGCGAAGTTACGGGGGGATAAAAGGACGGTGTTCGTCAGTCAGAAAAAGAGTCAGCAGAACGAGGTCGGAGAGTCAAGAAGAGGAGAGTCGGAAGCAGAGGGTCAAGACTTCGCGGGCGGTGGAGCTGCTCGTCGTGTGCGTTGGAGTCGGAACGGAGGGGACGGAGCTGTGGAAAGGCGGCGACATCGGACGAGGAGGTGCTCGCGTCGGTGCCAGGAGCTGCACGCCCGAGGGAGGCCGGCAGCGCGACCTGGCCGAGGTGGAGACGCACACCAGGGATAATAAAGATCCTCTATACCCCGAGCATCAGCAACCCCCTCCTGTTTCCCCCCGCGCTGAGATAGTGCGACCAAGGGGGCCCCGTTCCCACCCCCCCTGCCAGGCACTGTCCACGAGGCCCGCGGGTTGCGGGGCCATCGCCGCTCCGCGTCTCATCACCAGACGGGTAGGCCCGACCCGGTCTCGGCCTCAGGCCTGCCCCATTCTTGGGGGATTTCTTTTCCTTGGTTTTGGGTATGTGTTGTCGGCGCCGTCTGTGAAGTAGAATTGTATAAGTGTTGCCGTGTGCTCGGTAGTCGGTATTAGCTCTGCACTGTGTTTTCACTTTTATGTTTTCTTTTTTGTGTAAATGGAATTGTGTTTTCTTTTTTTTGTGTGCATTTGGTGGAATTGTATTTGTGTGCTTCCCGTGTGCCGAGAATAAATGTGCTTTATTGTTGAACTGTTCTCCCGCTCGCTTCGTCTTTTCCCCCATTGAACCCTCATCTTGCTTCACGTAAAGGGTTGGTAGTGGGCTGAACACGCCCGATAATTAATCGAACCGTCGAGGTCGACGATAACACCGCTCGGTTATTCTGATAGTACGGAACGGGTCGCTTAAGTGGCCCGTGTCCGAAGTCGACCTGCGGCGAGGTGCGATCGCCCGGTCTACCCTCCGTGTGGATACTTAGGTAGTTCGAATTTGGCGAGCAACCCTATCCCACGCGGGGGCTGATTGGCTCGATCGCGGTGAGACCGAAAGGTCCACCCGTGACTGGTTCCCGGCGTTAGTCCGAGAGGGTCACGACTGGATTGTCCGTCCGGTGGGCGACGTGCCGCGATTCGAGTTACGTGGCCGTCAGCACGCCGGCGGGCGCGGAATCCGCAACACTGGTGTCAGGAGTGGGATACAAATTCATCGCCCTCCTCGCGGCACTGGTATCGGAAACAGGAAAACAGGCTCTCCTGTCTCCGGCTAAATTCACGGGAATCGGTCCAGGGGTGAGAGAAGCGACCCCCGATTCCCTCCAAATTACGAGCGAGCAAATTAACCCTTCACGAGAAGCAAGATGGCGTCTCAAGGCGAGCGGGAGCCGGGGGTATTAGAAATGTATATGTGTAATAATGTAGGATCCATGGTCCAGGATGGAATCCCCGAGCAGGAAATGTTGTTTGTGCAGGAACACGGACTCGCCCAACTGAACCCAGGGCCCGAGGTGGGTGCGGCAGCGGCCGCGGTGTATGACACCTCCCCCCCCCTCTCCACCAAAACCCTTCCCCAACCCTTGCCGAAACGGCTCAGCTGAGTGCATCCAACATGGCCTTAGCAGCGCCATGCTGGCGGCAATGAACGAAAAGATGAATGCGAAAATGATCGAAAAGATGGAAGCGAATATGAAAAACGAAATGAAAGGCATGAACGAACAAATGAACGAAAAGATGGATACAAATACAAATGAAGTGAAAACGACGATGGATGCGAATACACAGCAAATGAGGGAAGAGATGAAAAAGCTGCGGGGTGAGACGCAGAACATGGGCCGATGCCTGCAGGCGGGCATGAAGGCCGTGACAAAGGAAATAATAATAGTGGAGACAAGGGAGGTAAAGGGTGAAGAGTTGGCAGTGACGGTAGCCGGGAAGGGAACGATAGAGGAGAGACTGCACGGTGAGGACGGGGTAAGTGACGCACACACACACACAGAGGTAGTGGAGGATAATGGGGGTGAGCTGGCGGACTGGGTAGAGACCCAGTGCGAGCACCTGGATGGCCTCCTCCAGGAACGAGGGGAGGGAGTATGCCCCCTTGAGGTGAGTCACGACCAGGTGAGTTCGGTCGTGCTTTGCGAGGTTGAGGGGAGGAGTGCTGTGGACGGGTGCACGGAGAGCTTGAGGGGTGTAGAGGCCCCGGAGACCCTTGTGGGGACACGAATCCCCAGTGTAGTTGTCCCTGTGTGTGTGGTGCAAGGCGTGAGTGCGTCCCCGTGTGTGGAAGCGACCCCGTGTGTGAGTGGTGTGGTGGCGATGGTGCCGGAGTGTGTGCTTCCCAGCGCACCGTGTGAGTGAGGCCGTGTGTGTGAGTGAAACGGCCAGTATGAGTGAGGCACCACGTGTGAGTGGTGTGGTGGCGATGGTGCCGGAGTGTGTGCTTCCCAGCGCACCGTGTGTGAGTGAGGCCGTGTGTGTGAGTGAAACGGCCAGTATGAGTGAGGCACCACGTGTGAGTGGTGTGGTGGCGATGGTGCCGGAGTACGTGCTTCCCAGCACGCCGTGTGTGGATGAGGCACGGAGTATGAGTGAGGAACCGCGGGTGAGTGCCCCCGCGTGTGTGGATGAGGCACCGCGGTTAAGTGCCCCCGCGTGTATGAGTGAGGGACGTTGTGTGGAAGAGACCGCGTGTGTGAGTGTCGCCGTGTGTATGAGTGAGGTACGGTGTGTGGATGAGGCACCGCGGTTGAGTGCCCCCGCGTGTATGAGTGAGGGACGTTGTGTGGAAGAGACCGCGTGTGTGAGTGTCGCCGTGTGTATGAGTGAGGTACCGCGGGTGAGTGCCCCCGCGTGTATGAGTGAGGGAAGTTGTGTGGAAGAGACCGCGTGTGTGAGTGCCCCCGCGTGTATGAGTGAGGCACGGTGTGTGGATGAGGCACCGCGGTTGAGTGCCCCCGCGTGTATGAGTGAGGGACGTTGTGTGGAAGAGACCGCGTGTGTGAGTGTCGCCGTGTGTATGAGTGAGGTACCGCGGGTGAGTGCCCCCGCGTGTATGAGTGAGGCACGGTGTGTGGATGAGGCACAGCGGTTGAGTGCCCTCGCGTGTGTGGGTGAGGCACCGCGGGTGAGTGCCCCCGCGCGAGTGAATGGAGCACCACGTGTGAGTAGTATGGTTTGTGTGAGTAGTGAGGCACGCGTGAGTGAACGGCCGTGTGCCAGGGAGACCGTGTGTGTGAGAGAGCGGTATGAGAGGGAGATGTCGGTTGGCATGCGGGAGCACGCAGCCGCGTCTCCCGGTGTGAATGTGATTGAGTGGACCGTGTGCGTCGTGACACGCAGGTATGCGTGTGTGGAATGGAGACGGAGACGGCGACAGAGGAGCGAAAGCCGAGTAGCGGCTGCAGCTGTTTCGGAGACCGTGCCGGGTTCACCCAGCAGTGAGCACGAGGTCCGTGCTGTGCAACGCACGAGACCGCCACGTGCTCGCTTGCGAGAGTGAAGTCCCGGTCCGGAAACGCACGCGGTGGATTTGCCGATCCCGCGGACGGACAAAGTTTAGGCAGGTAAATGGATTTGGACCGGACGGGTTCTCCACGCGATCGTGTGTGTTAAGCTCCAACGGGCAAAGCACATGTGTTCGCGTGGGGAACCCCTCGAAACGTGGGGCTTGTGTTTTTTTTTATGC
This sequence comes from Eptatretus burgeri, assembly GCF_056783735.1. Lineage (NCBI taxonomy): Eukaryota > Metazoa > Chordata > Myxini > Myxiniformes > Myxinidae > Eptatretus > Eptatretus burgeri. The sequence goes on along the minus strand of NC_140962.1, from coordinate 6,585,043 downwards.
GCACGGTGACGTCATGGCTGCACGTGTGGTTGGAATCCGGCAGGAGGGGTATCTCTGCCGGATGGTAGCGTCCAAGGAGGGACGAGGAACACGTGCAGCTGCATGACGTCACGGGCAGGTGCAAAGTGCGCGAGCTCTGAGTTGCCGCGCAGGTGCTGCGCATGGAAAAGGAAAAAGCAAGCCTCACTTTCGGGTGTACAGGATTCCTGGGCAAGGGGTGAAAGACCCCCTTACCTGGGCACAGGATGAAAACTAGTTAGGGGGAAGGGTTAGCTTAGCTAGACCGACTTCATGGGGCAGGGGTAAGTCCTCATGGAGTCCGTGGAATGGATTAGGTAGAGGGATTTAGTGAGCTTTAGGTTGGGAAATAAAATGATTTATTTGGAGACAGTGACAGACTTGTGGGTGTGTAGCGGGGACGTAGTTTAGCTACGTAGTGTAAAAAGGAACGTGCTTTAGTTTAAGGGACGACGTGGGAGCACGAGTTAGTTAGGGGAAGTAGTTTGAAGGATGGCAGAGTTCAGCGGTGTGTGTGTTGAAGAGTTGGTGAGTTGTGAGGTGAGTACTTGGTGAGTGAGTGAGGCCAGCGGGTCTGTGTGTGTGGAGCGAATGGGGACTGCATGGTGCGATGAGTGATTGGGGGGAGGAGTGACTCCCGCCCAAGGGACCCCCGGGGTCAGTGTAGAGTGAGTTAGCTGGGTTAGTCAAATTAACAAAAATGGAGGTCGTTTTGTTGTTGGTGGGAATGTAGGCTCGAAACCCATTTGGAGGGGTGCAGGAGCCCTGTTGACGGGCTTGGGAGCGTGGCTGCGAAAGGTGAGTATCGCTGAGTGGGTACCCCGGGCACCAGGCTAGTCGGCCGTGGTAGGCCAAGGGCCCATGGGGGGCCGGGATAGAGTAGTGGGCACGGGTGCGCCTGCTTGGTGCGGGGGCCCGGGGCGCCATTAGCCGCGCGGCGAGTGTTGTGGGCACGGGTGACCCTCGGAAAGGGCCCGGGAGGCCGGCCTGCCACGTGTGCGTTTCGGGGAGGTGCCATGGGGGCACTCCCCGGTGTTAGGGAGCTGGTAGGCTCGGAGGCAGTGTAGTGCCCGGGGGTGCCATAGCGGGAGATTCGGCAGAGGGTCGTGCCTGCCAAAGGGAGCCACGTGTCCCAGCCAGGAGACCGTGTGAGGGCACGGAGAGAAAATTGGGGGGGCGAGGCCCGAAATTGTAAGGACACCAACACAGGCGACGGGAATCTGGGTTTATAGAACCAATAGTTTAAGCGAGAGGCGCTTGTTGAAAGCCCCGGGGTAGTTTAAGAGTTAATGGTTAGGGTAGATTAGAAGATGTACCCTCCGCACCATCCATCCCCTCGCTGTCGCCAGGGCCGCTGGACCCACTTGGTGTTAAGATCGCCGAACTCT
>NC_140962.1:6531137-6578637 GCF_056783735.1 Eptatretus burgeri | reverse complement strand
TAAACGGCATAATTAGACGGTCGACACTGGAACTCGTGGTTAACTGGGTGGCATTTGTGGTTCTAAAACAACCCACCGTACCACACCGTTGATTGTGAGCAGTGGCCCCAGGTCCGGCTCTTCCGAGGACAACAGGGGATTAATCCCCCTGAGTGACAAGCTGGTGTCTCGGTACCTGTGGCCGCAAATATATATAAATATAAATATATATATATATATATATGTATATGTATATGTATATGTATATGTATATGTATATATGTACACAAACCATATTAAACACAATGTGTATTTGTAATGTCTGTCCCCCTTCAAAAGGGTAGTTTGAGAAAGGTTTTAAGGACCAATCTTTTAACACGACTGTGTGTTCACTGCGGTCTATTTTTTTTTCACGATTAAAAAAAAAAAACTTGAAAAACATTTTCCATTGAAGAGTGATTACATCTCTTCTTTTGGAAATGTAAACGATGACTTGAACTGGGCCTCAATGGTGGTGTACAGAAGCATTTTTTTTAAAAACAAACAATAAAAGTTGCAGGGAGGTGTAATTCACTGCACATGATGTGTAACGAGTGTTCATTTTACATACATGCGATGTCTCATAAATATAGAAGATGGAAGCACACCTGACGCTAAGCCGAGGCTTTAGGCTTTGGCACACTCGTGAGGCTATACCCTCAAAATGAAAGGTCCCAGCAGAGAAAGAAAACATGGAAACATTCGTTCATGTAGTGTTTTAATATCACGCTTTTTCTTGCGACAAAACATCATTCCTTCCCGTCTGAATATTTTGAATAAAATAATTCCAACCCATCATGTTTGACATGCTTTATACTTGAATATATATATATATATATATATATATATATATGTACATTTCCACCCATCCGGCGTGTGGACGACCGCCGTTAGCCCAATTGTGGCCGCGCACACCCACCGAACGTGGCAATCTAGTCGCAGCTTCCGCATCAACACCGAAACCCAGCTACGGGTGTTTTTAACACACCATAAACCAGCCAACTCTTCTGTCCACGCGCTACAGGGTCGATCGCCGAATTGTCGATATATGTAACTATTCACGCATACAGAAATGCCGGGAGTTTATACCTCGACGGGAGCCTGCACGAAAACGAGTCGCTTAAGCAGCTCGTTCCGTATGCGATTGCCGAGCGGTTTTATATCGCCAAGTCCTGTCAGACCAGATGTACGTTTTATCGGCTTATAAGCAGCCAGCTAATATTCCGACTGCATCATGGCAGTCAATGGCAGAAAGTGACACAATGAGTAGGTTAACATTCAAACAATAGGGGTATTTATTTCAAATGCACATATGCAATGAATGGGGGGATGGGGACAAGACACGAGCAAAAAGCCTATAGCCGATGCCTATTATCATGTACACAGTCATGCACGTAATCAGTTCTACTTAGGTAGACAAGGCGCCACAGACTTTCATCCAAAAACCCAGAAAGAAAGAACCGTGCTCGTGAGCCTTTATAATTTCTCGGAGCCGGGATGACCGAAGGGGCTCCGAGAGACCGAGCGGGCTACCTGGCCGCCCTCGTGGTGACTCGCTGGGTCCTGGTTCGGCGACCCTCGGTGTCTTTGCCCGGACCCCTGAGCTCCGACTGGCTCACTTGGTCGTCCGGCTTCCACTGCGGCCTGGCTCAGCTGACGACGCGCTGGAGGAGTGAATGGGTCTCGACTCAGGCCTCCTGGTGGTGCCGGCGAAACCCCAGTGAACCAACTGCCCAAACTCCGAACTCTCCAGCTCTCAATGGGGCGTCTCTCCACTCCCACCACCAACTGCAAGCCACGAACTCCAGTGCAGCACGAACTCGAAGCAACCGGCTCTCCACTGCTCTCCACTGCCTCCAAGCTCCCCACACCAACTCAACTGCAGCGCTCAACTCAAGCACTCTCCTGCTGGGCGTCTCTCCACTCCCACCGTCAGCTCAACTCCAACTCCCGGCATGTGAACGCGGCTTTTTATGGCCCCAAGGGGAGGGGTCGCTCTGGGCTTCACCACCCGAAATCAGCGCCCTCCCCCTTTTCAGCTTTGAACCTTCACCCAGGCTGGATCCGCCCCTCTCACTTCCGATTGGCCAGCTCTTTCAGAGGGTAACGCCGTTTTGATCCTGTCTTGCCGTCAAATGCGGCTGTGTTGGAGATCACCTTTGAACGCGGCCATGTTGGAGATCACCTTTGAACGCGGCCATGTTGGAGATCACCGTCAAAACGCGGCCGTGTTGGAGATCACCGTCAAACGCGGCCGTGTTTGAGATCACCGTCAAAACGCGGCCGTGTTGGAGATCACCGTCAAACGCGGCCGTGTTGGAGATCAACGTCAAAACGCGGCCATGGGTTGTTGTTGTTGTGACGATGTTTTTGTTTTAAAATAAAAATAGAAAAGAATAACACTACCTCAAAGATGCACAGCCCGGCACACGAACAAATCCCGTTATACATCGGTGGGGAAATCTAACCTGGAACACATACTTATCGAAATAACTGATCTTCGGGGAACCTGAATGGTGTTCTGTGAATTTCCACAACCGGAACAATATACAGTGGGGAGAACAAGTATTTGATACACTGCCGATTTTGCAGGTTTTCCCACTTACAAAGCACGTAGAGGTCTGTAATTTTTATCATCGGTATACTTCAACTGTGAAAGACGGAATCTAAAACAAAAATCCTGAAAATCACATTGTATGATTTTTAAATAATTAATTTGCATTTTATTGCGTGAAATAAGTATTTGATACATCAGATAAACAGAACTTAATATTTGGTACAGAAACCTTTGTTTGCAATTACAGAGATCAGACGTTTCCTGTAGTTCTTATCCAGGTTTGCACAGACTGCCTCAGGAATTTTGGCCCACTCCTCCATACAGATCTTCTCCAGATCCTTCAGGGTTCAGGGCTGTCGCTGGGCAACACAGACTTTCAGCTCCCTCCAAAGATTTTCTCTTGGGTCCAGGTCTGGAGACTGACTTGGCCACTCCAGGACCTTGAGATGCCTCTTACGGAGCCACTCCTTAGTTTCCCTGGCTCTGTGTTTCGGGTCGTTGTCATTCTGGAAGACCCAGCCACACCCCATCTTCAATGCTCTTGTTGAGCGAAGGAGGTTGTTGGCCAAGAACTCGTGATACATGGCCCCATCCATCCTCCCCTCAATACGGTGCAGTAGTCCTGTCCCCTTTGCAGAAAAGCATCCCCAAAGAATGATGTTTCCACCTCCATGCTTCACGGTTGGGATGGTGTTTTTGGGGTTGTACTCATCCTTCTTCTTCCTCCAAACACGGCGAGTGGAGTTTAAACCAAAAAGCTCTATTTTGGTCTCATCAGACCACATGACATTCTCCCATCCTCCTCTGGATAATCCAGATGGTCATTGGTAAACTTCAGATGGGCCTGGACATGCGCTGGCTTGAGCAGAGGGACCTTGCGTACCCTGCAGGATTTTAATCCATGATGGCGTCGTGTGTTACTTATGGTTTTCTTTGATACTGTGGTCCCAGCTCTCTTCAGGTCATTGACCAGGTCCTGCCGTGTAGTTCTGAGCTGATCCCTCACCTTTCTCATGATCATTGAGGCTCCACGAGGTGAGATCTTGCATGGAGCCCCAGACCAAGGGAGATTGACTGTTATCTTGAACTTCTTCCATTTTCTAATAATTGCGCCAACAGTGGTTGCCTTTTCACCAAGCTGCTTGCCTATTGTCCTGTAGCCCATCCCAGCCTTGTGCAAGTCTACAATTTTGTCCCTGATGTCCTGAGACAGCTCTCTGGTCTTACCCATTGTGGAGAGGTTGGAGTCTGATTGATTGAGTGTGGACAACTGTCTTTTATGCAGATAACGAGTTCCAACAGGTGCAGTTAATACAGGTAATGAGTGGAGAATGGGAGGGCTTCTTAAATACAAAACTAACAGGTTTGTGAGAGCTGGAATTCTTACTGGTTGGTCGGTGATCAAATACATATTTCATGCAATAAAATGCAAATTAATTATTTTAAAATCATGCAATGTGATTTTCAGGATTTTTGTTTTAGATTCCGTCTTTCACAGTTGACGTGTACCGATGATAAAAATTACAGACCTCTACGTGCTTTGTAAGTGGGAAAACCTGCAAAATCGGCAGTGTATCAAATACTTGTTCTCCCCACTGTATATGACTTCTTCTTCTTCTTCTTCCTCTTTCGGCTGCTCCCGTTCGGTGTCGCCACAGCAGATCATCCGTATGATCCGCATAGTGATTTGGCACATGTTTTACGCCGGATTCCCTTCCTGACGCAACCCTGGTCGCCTCTTGCAACACAGGGATATGGTACACCTATTTTAACCGGGGTATACACCGGCCCAGTACACTGGTACTCATTTCGCCGACCTCGGAAGGATGACAGGCTGAGTCAACCCCCTGGTGTATTAATTCACTGGCCCAACGGGGCTTGAACTCAGGACCTTTTGGATCCCAAGCCGCTGCCCTCACCACTGCGCCAACACCAGGCTCAGAACAATGTGTGTGTGTGTGTGTGTGTGTGTGTGTGTGTGTGTGTGTGTGTGTGTGTGTGTGTGTGTGTGTGTGTGTGTGTGTGTGTGTGTGTGTGTGTGTGTGTGTGTGTGTGTGTGTGTGTGTGTGTGTGTGTGTGTGTGTGTGTGTGTGTATGAAAAGCCTGGTGTTGGCGCAGTGGTTAGGGCAGCGGCTTGGGATCCAAAAGGTCCTGAGTTCAAGCCCCGTTGGGCCACTGAATTAATACACCAGGGGGTTGACTCAGCCTGTCATCCTTCCGAGGTCGGCGAAATGAGTACCAGTGTACTGGGCCGGTGTATACCCCGGTTAAAAAGGTGTACCATATCCCTGTGTCGTAAGAGGCGACCAGGGTTGCGTCAGGAAGGGCATCCGGCGTAAAACATGTGCCAAATCACTATGCGGATCACATGGATGATCCGCTGTGGCGACCCCTAACGGGAGCAGCCGAAAGAAGAAGATATATATATATATATATATATATATATATATATATATATATATATATATATATATATATATATATATATATATATATATATTAAAGAAAGACCCACCCACATCTCTCTCTTGTGAATGGAGGGAATAACCAATCAGCTCTCATATAATCAATTAAACGCAGGTGGCGAGGATTATATGAATAAATTGATTCCTCCAATTCTCTTGTAGCTGAATAAGTTCCAGAAAGCAACCAAGAAAGGCTACCAAGGTAATCCCTTTGCTGTTTCAAATCGTTCCCAGAGTTCCTCCACAGCTATATAGACGTTCACACATAGTACACACATGAGAATCCCAATGCTTCAGCCCCATCATCTGCCGGACCGGTTTCATCGCTTATTAGCTAATTGTCAGCAACAGCGTAGACAGCAATGCAGACCAATGAGGCTCCCAAGCATGGACCACGTGCAAATGTCAACAGCAATAAACTATAAATAATGAAGTAAGACCCACCCACATCTCTCACCTGTGAATGGAGGGAAGCATCACCTCCAATCCGGGGGTCTCGGCCAGGCGACTCTGGCAAACAGACAAAGATTACATGGTCAACGTCAGTCAAACATCAAACGCTTTGGTGTAAGACTATGTCAATTGGAGTTCAGGGGAGAGCTCGTCACACTCGACATATTTTGATTTACCCGCCAATCACATCACAGGCCTTTTGGTTGAACGGTTTGCATTTGCGGGAACAATCGTCTGGCTGGCAGACAGACGGTCATTATTTGCGGATGATGCGGTTTTACCGTGTGAGACATAATCCGTGGCAATGCTCACGATAACAGTCAAGAGGTGCGTCTGATGTTTAAACGACGAATGTGGTCATCATTGGCTAGATATCTATTGGTGTGCCATCCTAATGAGGGAAAGTAATCCCAAAATCCGGATAGGCTGCTCCGTTTGATGTTTAACCAATGTTGACCATGCAATCTTTGACTGTTTGACAGAGTCGCTGGGCCAAGGCCTCCGGATTGGAGGTGACGCTTTGGTGTGGGACAATGTCCAATGGAGATTGGGGGAGTGCTCATCACACTCCACCTCTCTCTCTCTCTCTCTCTCTCTCTCTCTCTCTCTCTCTCTCTCTCTCTCTCTCTCTCTCTCTCTCTCTCTCTCTCTCTCTCTCTCTCTCTCTCTCTCTCTCTCTCTCTCTCTCTCTCTCTCTCTCTCTCTTTCTCTTTCTCTTTCTCTTTCTCTTTCTCTTTCTCTTTCTCTCTTTCTCTCTTTCTCTCTTTCTCTCTCTTCTCTCTCTTTCTCTCTCTTTCTCTCTCTTTCTCTCTCTTTCTCTCTCTTTCTCTCTCTTTCTCTCTCTTTCTCTCTCTTCTCTCTCTTTCTCTCTCTTTCTCTCTCTTTCTCTCTCTTTCTCTCTCTTTCTCTCTCTTTCTCTCTCTTTCTCTCTCTTTCTCTCTCTTTCTCTCTCTTTCTCTCTCTCTCTCTCTTTCTCTCTCTTTCTCTCTCTTTCTCTCTCTTTCTCTCTCTTTCTCTCTCTTTCTCTCTCTTTCTCTCTCTTTCTCTCTCTTTCTCTCTCTTTCTCTCTCTTTCTCTCTCTTTCTCTCTCTTTCTCTCTCTTTCTCTCTCTTTCTCTCTCTTTCTCTCTCTTTCTCTCTCTTTCTCTCTCTTTCTCTCTCTTTCTCTCTCTTTCTCTCTCTTTCTCTCTCTTTCTCTCTCTTTCTCTCTCTTTCTCTCTCTTTCTCTCTCTTTCTCTCTCTTTCTCTCTCTTTCTCTCTCTTTCTCTCTCTTTCTCTCTCTTTCTCTCTCTTTCTCTCTCTTTCTCTCTCTTTCTCTCTCTTTCTCTCTCTTTCTCTCTCTTTCTCTCTCTTTCTCTCTCTTTCTCTCTCTTTCTCTCTCTTTCTCTCTCTTTCTCTCTCTTTCTCTCTCTTTCTCTCTCTTTCTCTCTCTTTCTCTCTCTTTCTCTCTCTTTCTCTCTCTTTCTCTCTCTTTCTCTCTCTTTCTCTCTCTTTCTCTCTCTTTCTCTCTCTTTCTCTCTCTTTCTCTCTCTTTCTCTCTCTTTCTCTCTCTTTCTCTCTCTTTCTCTCTCTTTTCTCTCTCTTTCTCTCTCTTTCTCTCTCTTTCTCTCTCTTTCTCTCTCTTTCTCTCTCTTTCTCTCTCTTTCTCTCTCTTTCTCTCTCTTTCTCTCTCTTTCTCTCTCTTTCTCTCTCTTTCTCTCTCTTTCTCTCTCTTTCTCTCTCTTTCTCTCTCTTTCTCTCTCTTTCTCTCTCTTTCTCTCTCTTTCTCTCTCTTTCTCTCTCTTTCTCTCTCTTTCTCTCTCTTTCTCTCTCTTTCTCTCTCTTTCTCTCTCTTTCTCTCTCTTTCTCTCTCTTTCTCTCTCTTTCTCTCTCTTTCTCTCTCTTTCTCTCTCTTTCTCTCTCTTTCTCTCTCTTTCTCTCTCTTTCTCTCTCTTTCTCTCTCTTTCTCTCTCTTTCTCTCTCTTTCTCTCTCTTTCTCTCTCTTTCTCTCTCTTTCTCTCTCTTTCTCTCTCTTTCTCTCTCTTTCTCTCTCTTTCTCTCTCTTTCTCTCTCTTTCTCTCTCTTTCTCTCTCTTTCTCTCTCTTTCTCTCTCTTTCTCTCTCTTTCTCTCTCTTTCTCTCTCTTTCTCTCTCTTTCTCTCTCTTTCTCTCTCTTTCTCTCTCTTTCTCTCTCTTTCTCTCTCTTTCTCTCTCTTTCTCTCTCTTTCTCTCTCTTTCTCTCTCTTTCTCTCTCTTTCTCTCTCTTTCTCTCTCTTTCTCTCTCTTTCTCTCTCTTTCTCTCTCTTTCTCTCTCTTTCTCTCTCTTTCTCTCTCTTTCTCTCTCTTTCTCTCTCTTTCTCTCTCTCTTTTCTCTCTCTTTCTCTCTCTTTCTCTCTCTTTCTCTCTCTTTCTCTCTCTTTCTCTCTCTTTCTCTCTCTTTCTCTCTCTTTCTCTCTCTTTCTCTCTCTTTCTCTCTCTTTCTCTCTCTTTCTCTCTCTTTCTCTCTCTTTCTCTCTCTTTCTCTCTCTTTCTCTCTCTTTCTCTCTCTTTCTCTCTCTTCTCTCTCTTTCTCTCTCTTTCTCTCTCTTTCTCTCTCTTTCTCTCTCTTTCTCTCTCTTTCTCTCTCTTTCTCTCTCTTTCTCTCTCTTTCTCTCTCTTTCTCTCTCTTTCTCTCTCTTTCTCTCTCTTTCTCTCTCTCTTTCTCTCTCTTTCTCTCTCTTTCTCTCTCTTTCTCTCTCTTTCTCTCTCTTTCTCTCTCTTTCTCTCTCTTTCTCTCTCTTTCTCTCTCTTTCTCTCTCTTTCTCTCTCTTTCTCTCTCTTTCTCTCTCTTTCTCTCTCTTTCTCTCTCTTTCTCTCTCTTTCTCTCTCTTTCTCTCTCTTTCTCTCTCTTTCTCTCTCTTTCTCTCTCTTTCTCTCTCTTTCTCTCTCTTTCTCTCTCTTTCTCTCTCTTTCTCTCTCTTTCTCTCTCTTTCTCTCTCTTTCTCTCTCTTTCTCTCTCTTTCTCTCTCTTTCTCTCTCTTTTTTTCTCTTTCTACATAATTATTGAAGTGCTCAGAACTTGGACCAACTTTTACGATGTCATCATGAAGATGCCATGACTGCAAACCCAGAACGTCATGACTGCAAACTTTCACTTTTCATCTGCTCGGTGACAACTTTTGACTTTGACATTCTTGTGTTGCTCATCATTTATTCATCAAGCCTAATATGGTCACGAATAAATGATAAGCAGTATGCTGTCCTTATGAGCCCATGACAAGGGTGAAATCTAGATTGACATCTTTGCTTTCATCAATTCGTGACCATAGACTTTAAATCTCAGTCTGCCACAGCTTGAGTGCCATATGGATGCCTCCTAGTTTGGAGGTGATGTGTTGGCATAATTTATGTTCATAACATCAGCATCGTGTCAGTCAGTGTGCTTTGTTGGTTGAATACATATACATATCTTAAGGCCCGGTCACACCTTGACGTTTTAGCCAGCGATGGCAACGTATTAAAATGTATGTAAAACGCTGGCTTACGTTGAACTTTTGATGTTTTTTTTTAAAGATTCGGACGTATTCATAGCGACTTGGTCTGATGTATAATGCATTAGTAACGGACACAGAACGTTTCGTTGTGTTATAGATAACTTATACCAACGAATGCTGAACCTGTTGTCGACCTACACAACCGATACCCAACGATAGTCTAAATTAGGCATAGCGCGTTGCACGCATCGTCGACGATGTCGTGACGTAGCCTATTAAAAGGCTGACGCACAACGATTCGAATCATAACTGCCGTAGAAATGGAAGTGACAACATCGCGGTCACACCTTGGCGATCTTGCCAGCGTATGCCGACCTAAGAAAAATGTGTCTAAAACGTTGGGGCACGTCAAATACGGTATGAGTAAGTTTGGTATACGTGAGTAGAACGCTAAAGTACGCTATCATACGTCGTAGTAAGTAGAGTACGTCAAGAAATTTTAAACATGTTCAAAATTTTACGATGTACTCGGCATATGACACACGTTCCGCATGTGATGGGGATAAGTTTTACACACGATATGTGGACGCTTACACACGTCCACAAAGGCTACTTATAAGCTACTCATAAGTCGAAACACGTCGCGGTAATGTCTTTTTTACGCGAAACTTATTTCTAACTTATGTTTGACGTGCTTTGAACCAATTCTTTACGTAGTCCCAACACACATCGACGTATGTAGACGTATTCCAATGACGTCTTCCGGTCGACAAAAAAAAAAATGAACGTGTTTCTAGCTTACAACTGCCATATAAAGACGTGTTCCCAGCGGTTTTGGGAATTGGTATATAAAAATGCTGCTCATAAAAGGGGAACCCAACAGTGTTTTCGAGTTCCTTTTTGAGTCGATGTCCATGTCAGCAGTAACAGTATCAGTATCAGTATCAGTATTAGTATTAGTATTAGTAGTAGTTTGTTCATGTTGGTAGTAGTAGGTGAGTGTGAGGGGGAGGGTGTGGGTTATGATGGATCCTCCTTGCGTCCGCGTGTCCACGGGTAGGAGACATCTTTTCACCATTGTTCGAAGTTCTTCGCGGCTAATTTTTTATGGGGCTTTTTCAACAATGTGCTGTTGCTTATTTTTACGATTTAGGTCTATTCATAACGGGTTGGACAAATGCACAATGAACTAATAATGTGCATAGAGCGCTTTGATTACTTATAGATACGATATACCAACGAATAATTATCGTGAAGCCGGCGTTCACAAACTATGCCCAACGATAGCCTAACTTATCCATATCGTGCGGCAGTTTATCTTTGCCGGTGACGTAGGGTTTGCTATTCATAGGCTGCCACTCAACGATTTAAATGGCTGCATCTCCACTATTGAAAGTAGACGCTTGCGCTCAACAATTGCATTTTTTTACACTCAATGACTTTTAAACGGTACCACTCAGCTATTTTCATTGTTTACAATGAACGATTTAAATTGCTGTCACTCGCCTTTGTTTTTTGACGCTGGGGTTTTGACATTTGAAGCGTTTCTTCTGAACGTGTTAAAACGCTCAAACTCGACTATTTTAAATAGACGCTGCCGATGGACAATTGCAATCATAGCCAAGCTAGACATCGAAGTGTGAACATCCTCGTCATGCCGAAGAAAAGTTTGAAGAATGCTGCAAATAAGTGTCCTGGCCGTGGCCGTGGACGCTGACGCAAGGACGATCCATTATACCGACGTCTTTCAGCCTATGAGTAACTTAAAAGTAACATCTGTCGATGTGTGGCAACGATCGCGTAACGTGCCAACAACACGTTAATCATAGGTTAGAAATAAGTTTCGGGTATGCTAAACATTACCTCGGCGTGTCTCAACTTATGATTAACTTACAAGTAGCATGTGTTGACGTCTGTCAACGATCGCAGACCATGCATACAACTTGTGGCCAGCGTAGCGGAACGTGTGAGTCGTACGCCGGCATACGTCGTGAAATTTCAAGCATGAAAAAATTTGAGGACAACCAAAAAGTACAACTTTTAAAGCCAGCGTACAACGACGTATGGCAGTGTTTTTCAGCGTGCTCTCAATGTTATCAAAACTTACCCATAACGTATTCAACGTGTGCCAGCGTTTTAGAAATTTTATTTCAAAAATCGGCATACGTTGGCTAAAAACGTCAAGGTGTGACCGGGCCTTTAGATATATAGCTCTTTCTCACCACTGGATGACTGACTGATATTCAAGATCGGTACCTTTGGGTGATGTAGAAAGCTTAAATTTTGTGTGCCGATGGACATCAAAGCTGATACACCAGGAAAATTAAAATCACAGAATCATCAGACAACATCCGTAAATGAAAATATAAATACAGTATATGAGGAAAAAAAATGAAAAAATGCAGGTGAGCGACCCGAGAAAATGGGGAAGCATGGTAATTTTGTGTGCCGATGGACATTGAAGCCTATCCACCAGGAAAAATCACGGAACTGTCGGAAAGCATCCACAACTGAAAATATTTTTAAAATGGGGAAAAAAATAAAAGAAAATAAATAAATGAAAAATCAAATGCAGGTGATCGATCTGAGACACCACTGGCATAGTAGGAGGGTGGGGGGGAGGGGCAAACGGGTTGGCTGCAACGAGCGGAAGTTTTGGGGGGCGGAAAATTTGTTTTGTTGCATTTATCATCTATTGACAGTTCTGAGGACAATTTTACCATGGCACATTCGTCAGGTCAATATACAGTTTAACCCCCAAAAAATTGCGACAAAAGGTTTCTCAACTGATTCTGGTAGGTTTTAGTGTACTTTATAACATACTAAAAGTTTACCAAAGTATGACCCCCGGAAATTTTTTTTTTCAAGATGGCTGCCGAAACCTTTCAATGATCATAACTCTGTAACTATCAACTCAAATTTGATGATCTTGGTATCTTTCCCTGGGTTTTTGGGGGCAATGAACACATTAAGATCATAAAAAATGATGTTGGCCTTTTATGTAACACAAAAATCCAACCTTTGTTCATAGATTAAGTTTCAGAGCGTTCAGTTTTGAGTGTCATCCTCCTCCTCGGTATCGACCTCTTGAGTGTTGTTTGGATTGTCACAGTTTTCAGTTTGGCAAGGGCCACATGCAGCAGTGCAGGGGAGTCCATAGCGTCTGCAGCTGCATCGAGAGGATTTGCACCCCCTCGAACAGTTGCAATGGATAATTTTCAAGAGTTCGTGAGGCACAGCATTGTTTTGGGTCATAATTGGAATTAACTGATCATTTTCCTGTTTCCATCCCCATTCAGTTGGGTTTATTTCATTTGCCATCCCCATCCATACCATAATTTGAAAGTACACACGTTGGCTATGGAATCTTGTTGCAGGTGATGTTGGTGGAAGCCGTTCAGGAGTGACAAATGCTTGAGCAGTTGCCACTTTCTTGGTGAAAATGATATGGCGCAGTGATGATAGCGTATCATTAGACTTGCCACCAAAGAGATCAACCTCAGGTCTTTTCCAAGATCTGATATGTCCTCTTGAGATTTGTTTTGAAGGATGAATGCACTAGCACAGGACTTCATGACAGGATCAGATTTCACTAATTTTCGGAAGGCTGACTTTTTTCCGATGCCAAAAATCCTTGAAGTTGAATCACAGCCTGTGTAGGCATGTACAAAGAGCAACTCATTGCACACATCGTCTCCTAAAGTGTCTTTCAACAGGTTAATGTTATACACTTTGTGTTCTTTTGACTGCATGTTTGCATCAGAACGGAAGTAGATGATCTCATTGTCTGTTCTAGAGTAATGAAGGAGCAAGATCAGCAAATCTGTATCCTCACCGACCAACGTTGTGGTGCAATGACGGGATCGTTCAACAGTTGCCTTAACGATATCAACGTCGGCATCCCCTTGTGACTGAATGACATGGTATCCCCCTTTAGTTAGTGCTGTGCTGATGAGAGCAATCATGTCTGCCTTGTTTTTGTCACGAGACAAAAAGTCCTCCTTTTTTGCCTGAAAACTCTGTTTCTGCAGTGAAACTAACAATAGGGTGCAGGTTTTGTCCTCGTCTCTGATGTGTGTTGTCTTTTATGGAGGGACCTTCACCATAGCCATCGAACACCACTGTCGCTAGTCCGTAATGTCTCACAGTGAAGTCTGCATAAGACTCAGCTATTGCATTATATGAGTCGCCTTTCTTCCATGGTAAACGATGAAGCAAAGAGCCACCATCGAGCACGTAACAATCTGTTTTAGGAATAGAGTTCATCACAGCCTCACTTGATAAGTCCGCAGCATGGTCTCAAATTGCCTGAGCAAGGTGAGGTTTGTCTGCTTTTTGAAGAATCTTCCTGACCTCAAAGAGGGCTGGAGGGTAGGGGCTTAGTTCATACGTCAAAACATCTTCAAGGGAAAGATATCCTGACCTTGACACCACAAGGAAACGCTGGAACAGAAGGGCAGGATCAATGGTACGATCAGGAGCAATCTTCACAGCATAGATATTCCCAAGGGTTTGGGCTCTGTCTTTCCGCTTGAATTTGTAAGTAAATGCCGACTTTCCAATTATATCTTCAATGATCTTGTTCCCAACCGATTCAAAGGCATGTACATTCACATCTGGCTCAGGCACTATCCCATTGACAATGTTTCTCAGAGTAGAATCAGATGTGAAGGGTGAGCAGACTGCAAGCTTTATCTGAATTTTCTCGAGATCAGATGCATCTCTTTTGATGCATGCCTCAGTTGAGTCTTTGTGTTGCGGACTTGTAGTATAGGTCAGGTCTGTGAAATCCTGCATCGCACTGTTGTACTTGGATGTTACAGGTGCAGATAAGGTCCAAAGGTTTCGCATGTCCTCGGTCATCCCACTGCCGCGAGTTAGACCACCAGTGCTCTTTAGAGACCTCATCAACGTTTGTTCAATGACAAGATCACTACTAAGCCCTGCCCAGCACTGATTGCTCCTACGAACAATGTGAAAACCATGAAGGAACTTTCGATAAAAGTCTGGGTGCTTTTCCTCCAGGTTGCTCATTTACTGCAGGTAGTAATGAGCAGATCGCAGGTAATTGAAGTGCCCAGCTGCAGCAAAGACAGTTAGACAATTGGACACTGCCTCCAAATGCATCAACCAAGACCCAGTACGATCCGCCTTGATCAACATTCTTGCCATGCCAACCATACGCTGATAATTATGCCACAACTGGCTGGTCTTTGAGGTCTGAGCAAGTTCAGATTTCTTCTTCTCCGTTACTGTCTCGAGTTGGATCAAAACCTCAGAACAAGCAGCATCTCCTAGCATCGTCTCTCCGCTAAGAAGGGAGGAGTACAATTCCTCGGCTTGATCCAGCAGTGTCTGAATCTCGGGATTGTCTTTGGCCATTTCCGTTATAAGCTGGCTATGCAGGCACTTGTCAACAAGAAGATGGCCCCGCAAAGCCCTCTGGACAGCTTTCCCTGTCATCATGTGCACAACTGCATTTTCTCCATAGACATTCTCAAATATGTTTTTGAGACCGGTCCCTTCCATGAGAGTTCCTATGGTCCCCAGCAAGTTCATAAGTGTATGGAAACACCCCAACATCAGAACAATGCCTTTCAGGTGACTACTTTGTGGCGCATCAATGATGATTTCGGCAGCCTTCCAATACAGGGGCTGGTCAAAAGTTACAATGGTGGGAAGGTTGTGCTTCATGGCAAGGTTGCAAACAATGTCTAATGTAGACACAATGCACGATTTGTCTCCAGAGTACATAATGATCATAGGCAAGAATTTGACTGATGACTGGCCAGGGTGGTCGCTCCCCTGATGCAAGATATGCATCATCCCCTGCCAATTCGGTGTTGCCTCTTTGAAGCCGAGGGAGACTTCCCACAGAATATCGATCCTCTGGTCAGTCAAGAAATCTCGGCAGGTCCTTGAAGACTACCTCATGACAAGCATGCCTTGCAAACCTGTACTCCAAGATAGGAATTTTTGTCTTGTTTTCAGTTTTCAGTTCTGAGATCTGTCGTCGCGGAATGAGACGGTTCGTCCGTTTTCCAGGGGTGACAGAGGCAATGACACCCATTCCATGAAATGTCCCTTTGCCATCAATAGTGATAACGTTGTGATCAACATTATCAGCGGCAAAGAGGACAGGCATCTCCAGCAAATCTACATCACCACCCAGGACATCAGGTTTCACACAATCTGCTGCATTTTTTTCAAATCTGATCACTTCTGTGTATGAGCAACAGAATCCCATTTCATGAAGAGTATCCACAAGGAACTTCGAACGATACAGATGATGGATTTGCACAGCAAGTCCCACTTGTAGCGGTGCAATGACAGCTCGTCGGCGAACTGCCTGAATTATGGCATGACCAACTGCCGCAACCTTGCGTTTTGTGTTTTTCCCAATGAACAATGTTTCCAGTGCTGTCCGCAGACTATTCAGAATGAACGATAGGGCTGAATCAAGTTTTAAATCCTCACTACTTGGATACTGATTCGTCACGGTAGAAACCTGAAATTTGATATCACTTCTGATTAACCTAGCAGCAGTTTCAATAATAGCGCGTTTTGGGACTCATCATCGCCTTCCTGACACTTTTGCTTGTAGTATTATCTCAGAATCTGTGAGGTTTGTTCTCTCATCGTAACAATATCGTCCAAGCCTTCTCCTTCAGAAAAATGAATTGAGTCCTTAAAGTGTTTTTTAAGACGCTTTTTCAAAGTTTAATTGTCATACGGTTCCGAATCAGGATTGTAAAGATACCCTTTCATTATGAGGCTCAAAGATGTAACAGTTAGTTGTTCCTCATTGTTCAGTTCTAGGTAAGCACACATTTTCTGAAATGCTTCATACTTATCTTCATCTTTAGGACGACCAGACTTTCTGCGCTTGGCATCGGGGGCATTCTGGAACTCTAAAGGCACAGACTTAAAGGACCGGAAATTTCCACGACACGAATGATGATAAAGTCTGTCTGCTGCATGTAAATCTCGTAAATAGTATTCAGTCCGACCCTTTACAGTAAGTCCCCAATCATCTGAACACGATTCCCAGACCTCCAAAATTATCTCCACAAATTTTTCAGTCGGTACCCAACTAAAGTGTCCCTTGTCCAACTCAATTTTACATCCACAGAATATGCAATCCTTTTCACTGTCAAAACCTCCACTTGATTGTCTTGTGGTTCTCTTTGCTGGCACAGAACCACTACTTTTCTTTGCAACATGGCTTTTAATGTTTTTATCATATATGTACTGTTGACGACAGCTTTTATGCACTTTAGTACTGGCTTCAACTACAAGATCGTCCTTCCACTTTACACTGGCTTCATTTATTCCCTTCGCCCCCTTCCACTGAATTGCAACCCAGTTATCACTGGAATCCTCGATGTCCTCCTTGCAGATAGAACACCACCTGGCTGTGCTTGCACTCATTGTTGAATCTGAAAAAGAGAAAGATGAGAATTAGTGTCACATCTATAGTAGTCAGGTCAATATATGGAAAATGCCCCCTCAACCCCCAAAACATTGGTACAAAAGGTTTCTCAACTGATGGCAGCACTGAAAATATGGAAAGCCACTGCAGCAAAAAAATCTTAACTTACGCTATGTGAAATAAAAATGGTTACAATGTGTTCATTTTTGATGCCATATTGGATTTTGATGTTGCATAGTAGGCCAACATCATTTTTTATGATCTCAATGTGTTCTTTGCCCCCAAAAACCTAGGAATAGACACCAAGATCATCAAATTTGAGTTGATAGTTACAGAGTTATGATCATTAAAAGGTTTCGGCAGCCATCTTGGACGCCATCTTGAAAAAAACACTTTTCCGGGGGTCATACTTTGGTAAACTTTTAGTATGTTATAAAGTACACTAAAACCTACCAGAATCGGTTGAGAAACCTTTTGTAGCAATTTTTTGGGTGTTGAGGGGGTATTTTCCATATATTGACCTGACTACATGGAAATGCAAGTGCAGGGAGGGGTTGAAGTGCGCAAATGGCCCCACCCTCCATTTTCTGATCAACGGATGCGGTCAACTATGTCCCGAAAAGAGGGGGCGGGCAAAAATGAGCGCAGCATACTGGGAAACTGAACTCGAAGACGAGGCAGCGTTGCCAACACCACGTCATAGGCACACAATTGGGCTCCTTCGAACTTGCCTGCCGTGCCTTGTCAAAAATTTGGCTACTTTGTCTGTTTGACAGAGTCGCTGGGCCACGGCCTCTGGATTGGAGGTGACGCTTTGGTATGGGACAATGTCCAATGGAGATTGGGGGAGTGCTCATCACACTCCATATCAGGGCATGGCACTCTTTTTCAATTTCATGGTGCATTGCAGTGCACTACAGTGTTACACTCAGTGAAAAGAACCGCTGAACCGGAGCATATCTTCTAAGCGGCACAGTGATTGGCCAACAGGGGTTTCCAGCGTCTGGGTACAGAAAAACAAAGCATGTGATTGGGTGATCATCGTGAGCAGTTGCTCTTGGCAGACATAGGAGGCCAATAATCGAGTGGACGAACAACGATGTCTCTGACAAATGATCTAAAATCTCAATGATTGGCAGTTCAGGGAAATAATCGAAATGATCAATGCTTCTCGCAGCTCTGGAAGGAGAATGAGCAAAACACACTTTGCAATCATCATGACGAGTCTCCCTTCAGATCCGTTAACAACAAATAATTTTATCATCAGATCCTTCAGATATAAGATTTAATAATCACTCCAATAATTAATCGATTGTCATTTTAAAAAAATCAAACACGATAGTAGACCTTATTTAATTGTGTTGAAGTTTTAGAGCTGTTCATTAACGAGAAGGAAAAAAACAAACAGGTTATTAAGAGAAATTATCAATTTTAAAGAGCATATCCATACCATAAGTCTGAGTACCTTGTTTGAAGACGATGAGGAAATATGAGTATGTCTGGTCAGGTCAGATTAGATCTGTGAATTGCGACACAGGTACCATGTAAACCTGTACTAAGCTGTTCCATGGTTGGGTTGTCGGTGACTAAACCGTCTCCCCCACCAAGTTTCTTGGTGAGGAGGGTGTATGTTATGAACATCCAGCAGGACGAAGACCAAAACCTGTCAAAGGGCAGAGAGGAGCTCCTTGTGAAGCAACAGCCGTCCATATCTAGTGCCCAACTGTGTATGCGGACGTCCTCCTGCAGTTGGGTTACTTTTTATTAGGAGTTTGGTGCCCGGATTTGCACTCCGCCCACCGTATTGTCACATCATGCAAAAAACATGCAAAAAGCATAAATACAATCTGAAAACCCACTCCGTGGGAGGACCTCCTGTGCAGCTGTCCTTCGCAGGACAGCTCACCAGATGATGGCATTGGGGCAAAGCCTTCACAACCCCAATCTTTGAAGATTAGGTGTGAAACCATGGGGTAACCTTCCCGGGTCAGATTGCGGTGGTGTGTGTCGGGGTGGTGCTGAGGGATCGTACACCAAACTGCGGTCTCCATGGGTAAACTGAGGCAGTCCCTTTGGATGGGTGCCTGGAATGTCCTATCTCTAAGAGAGGATGATCACCTGTGTCTGTTATCATCTGAGCGCAAGCCTTTGAACATTGGGATTGCAGCTCTCTCTGAGGTTCGGAGACCGGATTGCGGCGATATCATGGTGGGTGGTTACACCTACTATAGCTCTGGTCACTCTGATGGTTACCATGCCCAAGGAGTTGCTGTAGCTATGTCCAATAAGCTGACCCCAATGATAATTGAGGTAACACCGGTCAACAAGCGTATTATGAGACAAAGGATTCGTCACTCCTTAGGTGTCATTTCCCTGGTCTCTGGATTTGCTCTGACTGAGGTGAGTGATCTCACCATGAAGGACGCATTCTACGCCACGCTCGAGTCTGTGGTTTATCAGTGCGCCAAGTGAGATACTCTTCTTGCCTTGGCGGATTTCAATGCATCGACTGGAACTGATAGGGATGGTTGTGAGACGTGTGTTGGTCCCCATGGTTCTGGAAATGTGAACCAGAATAGCAGTAAATTCCTCGACTTTGCAAGAAGTCATGGACTGAGGGTGGCCGGTTCATGGTTTCAGGACCCACAGGCTCATCGCTGGACTTGGTATTCCAATGCTGGCGATGTGGCAAAGGAGATTGACCATGTGCTCATTGATGGTCATTGGAGGATGATCCAGAACTGCAAGGTCTACCAGAGTGCTCAGTTCCTCAATATTGACCACTGGCTTGTGGTAGCAACTCTGAAGTTGCAGGTTTAATCCAGGAGAATGACACCATCCCAGCCGAGGCTGGATGTTGGCAAACTCAAGGACGAGAGGGTGGCTGTGGAGTTTGCGAACAAGCTGACTGAAGATTTGGGAGGTCTGGGTGCTTTGGGGAATCCTGAAAAGTTGTGGAGTGCCTTCAAGACCACCATCCTTGATGTTGCAGGTTGATGTCTAGGAACTCACCGGAGGGTGAAGAAGAATTTAGTCTCTCAAGGGACACTGGATACCATTGACCAGAGTCGCAGGGACAGGCTGAATGGCAGAGCTGAGCTGTTCAGGAAACTGAGGCATAAAACTGTATGTGCACTAAGGGTGGACAAGGGGGCCTATGTGCGAGGAATCTGTGAGGGGGTAGAACACCACCTGTTGTCAAGTGATTCTCGTCCTGCATACAGGGGAATTTGCGCATTGCGTTCATCCAAGCCCATCCCTCGGTGTACTGCAGTGAGAGCAGAGGGTGGTGGGCTCTTGACAGAGGAGTCCGAAGTGAAGGACCGCTGGGCTGGTTACTTTGAGCGGCTGTACCAGGCTGATCCACCAGCTGTTGAGTTGAATGTCAGGGGTGTTACAATCCCAATTACTGACCCTCCCATGAACTGTGGAAACAGTTCATGGGACAGTTGTGTGTGGAAACACAGGCTGTGGTGAACCAATTGAAATGGGGTAAAGCTCCTGGGATCTGTGGCATCCATGCTGAACTTCTCAAGGCTGGTGGAAATGCTGTACTCGTGCATGTTGCATGTAGTTCTGTGCTCTGCCTGAACACAGGCATCATCCCAACTGACTGGAAGAGGGGCCTTGTTGTCTCTCTCTGGAAAAGGAAAGGTGATCGCCAAGAGCGCAACAACTACCGAGGGGTGACACTGCTTTCAGTGCCAGGCGAGGACTTTGCTCGGATATTTATTGATAGGGTTCGCCACCATCTGCTTGAGCACCAGCGTCTAGAGCAGTCAGGCTTTACACCAAAGAAGTCAACGATTGACCGTATCCTTGCTGTTCAGGTCCTCACCAAACGTAGACAAGAGTTTCAGCAGGGGCTGCTTGCAGCCTTTGTTGATCTCTGTAAAGCAATGGATTCAGTGAATCAGGTTGCCCTCTGGAGGATTTTTGGTCTTCATGGGGTGCCACCAAAACTGATCGATCTGATGTCTGAACTCTACTCTAGTATTGAGAGTGCTGTGAGATGTGATGATACCATCTCTGACTTGTTTCCAGTTGTTACTGAAGTTTGTCAGGGGTGTGTACTCGCCCCCACACTTTTCAGCACTTGTCGGAGAGATGTCGGAGAGATCAAGTGATACTGTGTGCAGAATCCTGGAGGGTTGTGAGCGTGGCCTTCGGTGAGGGGAAGCTCTTGATTTCAAATAGCCTTGCATATTGTCCGAATACCCCCAAATAATTGGGTGTATTAGGAGAATAAATTTATGAAAATAATGCAAGCCAGAGTGATGCCTTCCATATTGGCTCGAGGTCACTACAGTCTAATCAGTCTGTTTGTCAATCCTTGCGAGGGAGGGAGGTAGGGATGCGGACTTGGAGTTGGTCGGGGGGAGGGATGTGGACCTGGAGTTGGTCGGGGGAGGGTTGTGGACTTGGAGTTGGTAGAGGGGAGGGATGCGGATTTGGAGTGGGTAAGGGGAGGGATGCGGACTTGGAGTTGGTAGGGGGGAGGGATGCGGACTTGGAGTTGGTCGGGGCAGGGTTGCGGACTTGGAGTTGGTAGGGGGGAGGGATGCGGATTTGGAGTTGGTAAGGCGAGGGATGCGGACTTGGAGTTGCTAAGGGGGAGGGATGCTAACTTGGAGTTGGTAGGGGGAGGGATGATAACTTGGAGTTGGTAGGTGGGAGGGATGCTAACTTGGAATTGGGAGGGGGGAGCGATGCTAACTTGGAGTTGGTAGGTGGGAGGGATGCTAACTTGGAATTGGTTTTTATTTGGAGATGCTGACTTGATTTTACATTACGTGGAATGTCCATCGTCCCTACCATTATGCTGTCAAAACATATTCCAACAATCAATGGAGAATTAATCAAATATTTTAATGCTTGAGCAAACAATGGGTTTAACGAAAATAGTAGGGAACAAAGATCTTTCTTTGCCATTTGCAAAAGGTTTGAGATATTTTCATTCATTCTCTCTCTCCCCTCCCCTCCTCCCTCCCCCTCCCCCCTCCCCTCCTTCCACCCCACTCCCTCATGTTGGAACTCAAGTCGGTAAACATTTCATTCCCAACATACACTTTTGGGAAGATTTTAAACCCTTGGCAGAGATTGCTACATTCCATCTACCTGTGTTGGTGCGTTCCTTTGCCAGACGTGCAGGCCTCCACAGCAGTGGCAGGTACAGGCAAACACGAAAGGCCTGGGTGTGGCAATGGCTTGTATCATGTCATCCTCATCCTCCTCTCTCTCCCCTCTCCACCCAGCCCCTGCGGCTTTCAGGGTCAACCTCGTGCAGCGCAGTTGGGGTTTGATGAGAAAACTATTAACTCTTCAAGTCACAACAAATAACTGTCTCGGTGTTTTCAAATAAATGAAAACAAGGGTACGAGGTATTGCGGTTAGGAATCGTAAAAACAAAACTTATTTTTGTGTTTAACCCCATTAGCACTCGTGTGTGTGTGTGTGTGTGTGTGTGTGTGTGTGTGTGTGTATGTGTGTGTGTGTGTGTGTGTGTGTGTGTGTGTGTGTGTGTGTGTGTGTGTGTGTGTGTGTGTGTGTGTGTGTGTGTGTTTAAGTAAAAGTGGGTGGAGGTCAGCAATGCATCTGCATTCCCACCTTCCAAACATTCAAAACATACCTTTTCCTTTCAAATATTTATCCGATGTACATTAAGGGCATTCAAAATGTCCTTGGAATGACATGCCTCAATCCCGTTGAAGAAAAGCCAACCTTTTTTAAACAAAGTACCATGTAGATGTAATTAGGAAGAAAAATATTGCAGTACTTAAAAAATTTAAAGCTATTGTACCTCTTTCAAAGTATTCTTGAACACCCTCATACATGCTTCTGTGCAAGACGTCCAATTGAAGCAGGTAAGTGAACGAAACTTAAAGCTCCTTCCTTTTCGATTGCATTTAAGTCGATTTCATTTCAAAATACAATTACATTAAGTGTCTGTGATTAAAAAAAGTTAGCTTGGTGAATCAGTTTTTTTGAAAGAAAATGTATTCTGGTTTGTTTAAATGGATGTTGGGGGGACAAATGGGGCTTCTGCAAACCTTTGAACCCCCTTGGATCCTGCAATACGAGCTCATAGTACAAAAAGAAATCCCCTTGAGAGCAACCTCTGATTACATGCACTTATGACAAATTGTGGGATTATTAAAAACTTTGTATAATCGACATATAATCCATGGAACGTAGAACTAGACTGCGACTTTATTTAAATTGAGAATTTCAAATTGTGCTGTTTTTGTTACCCCGCACACGAAGCACAAAACGTGGTGAAGCAATTGGTTCACTTTGTCTGTCTGTCTGCAGATGGCAGTTCATGATCGAGGAACCACTTAATTTCAAGTTGAATCTTGTATTTTGAAATCTGTAGACCACGAATCGGAACATGATCCTGCTCGTGATGCGGATAGCAGAAAATCATTTCAACTGTGATGGAAGTGTGAAATTTTGCATGAGAGTTCCGAAGAGGATACTTTTATTTTTAAAACTCCATTGAACATCAAAAAAATTCAAAATGGCGGCATATCCAATATGGCAGGCTATGACTTATGAAATCTTATAACTGCCCTTTTGTTGTTGTCGCTTTTCATAATTCACACGAAAGCGACGCACTGAAATGTGCCATATGAATTCCTCATAATAGGGAAAGTTTTCAAAATTTAAAAGGTAACGTTAAGAAATTGAATATGGTGTCAATTTCAAAATGGCGGACTTGGCGATTTTAAATTGTAAATGATTATGCAATGTGCAGTGTAAACAGAGATTAATCAATGTTTCCATTACATCATTTATCCATTGCTGAAACATGCAATTCAACATGTTATCATTTCTTCAGTTGGACGAGTAGTGTTCTGCACAAGAGCATGTACACAGTAGGCTGGAACGAAGACATTTGCATCTGCCAGCACAGATCTTCTTGCAACTGCACTTTGCGAGCTCCCAACATGTTTCTGCAATTGGGCTTTCATTACCCCCCAAGTTATGCTCCATGCTCCATCGGCATGGAACAATTTGTTATAGGTTTTGAATAAGCTTAAAAGTACAGAGTAAAGAAATTGCTATAGAGTCCCACTTAGCACTGGCATACCAACGCATTTTAGATAAAGACTCCAGAAAATTGTGTGAAAAGGCATATGAAGCAGGTTAAACCTGAAATTCATCACAGATATAACACAGGTTACTAGGTGACATATCTATGAGTTATATCCCTTCTTATGATAATTAAACAACAGTTATGTGTGCACCATGAAGATGAATGGGCCTAAAAACATGTGCTTTAACTTCCTTTCCATTTCTGACGTCTTTCTCACTTTTACCTTATTTTAACAAAGGTGGCCCTCATTTTGAGGAATGTATATTTAACGTCTTTACGTCTAATAGATCTTGCATTGATAAAAATAAATAAATAGAGGACTCCAAATCAGGGCAAGAGGGTACATTCCATTATTTGGGGGGAAGGCCTCCCAATATTGGGGATATAGTCTTAAATTGGTATTTCTAACCTCGAAGGCAAATGCATGACAAATCTCGATGATTAACACATCATTTGCAATTTAATTTGAATTGATAATACCTCATCACTTGATTTCGTGATTCAGATGGCTGCCACCTTGAAATTGGCAGCCATATTGAATTTTTTTCATGTCCTATGGGATTTTTGAAAGATGTTCCTTCTCAGGACTGTTCATGATTAATTTCATGCTTCTGTCACAATTTGAACGATGACACCTGCATTTGGGTTTATATCTGCTACACTATGCAGTTTAGCAATTTTAGGGGATGAACTTCTGTATTCTTGACATTGTTTTTCGTCGACTCCCCTTGCCTTTAATACTCCGCATTGCCATGGTTTTCCCCAGGACCCTCCATAATTCGTCTTATGGCTGAAATGATGAATTACTCATTTTGTTCCATCACTGTTGCTGAAGAACGATTGCTGGCTTAAAGTCTGTCATTTCTGAGAACACATTTGTGTGTGAATAATGTCAACAGCATGCAGTACCGGTGCCCCTCAGGTGGCGGAAACTACCATGCCTCGCCCTTATCCGCGTGATTCAAGAATGGCATGCCGGTGAGTAATATGAACACAAGCAGCAATGTGATCCACTCATAAATGCAAAATGAATAAATGTCAGACAGACTTGCATTACTTTCATATAGACGACAGAGAATCTTGGGAGAGGGCACCTAATTATTAATTATAAGAGTGGAACACTCACAATAATGGAAGGTGGTGAAAAATAAGTTAGGAAGCTGGAGATTTCAATTAAAACAACAAAATGGTAAACAGCAGAACAGCTCGGTTAAAGGCCACATTCGGTGTAACTTCGCAATCAGTCTTCCAACTATCACTCCCCAGGGAGTAGCTACATAGCAGTAAGATCATAGTAACTCGACATCAACTACAGTTAACTGTAATCAGGGACACCAGAGCAGAAGAAAGGCAGAATTTATTTATTTATTTGAGGACTTTGTGTGCCAGTTCACTGACCAAATTGTACATTCTTGCTTGAATCTATTCGGGAGTGGGGCAGAAGGGGATTTATAGAATCCATCCATTGCTGAGATATAAGAAGCAACATCTGCATTGTAGAATATCTGAGAAAGAAGTCAAACTGATGTTCAGAAATTAAAGAGTTGGAGAAGTGAAAACGCCTGAGGTCTGCAACAATGATTATGCTGGGGGAATCACACCGGCCAATCGGTCCTGATGTCCCGAGCTGTAAAGTGTTTATTCACTCCAATAACTGCTGCAGCTCAATTTGGAAAGCCCATGCGCTGATCTGGCGCTGGACTTCTCTCCATGCGAAATACCAAAAATGAAGGTGCAACCGGACACCTCGCCGAGCGAGAGAGTGAATTTAATTCAGCATTACGTGCTCAATTCCAAATATCTCAAAGTTAAAGGATATTCAAGCCAACTCAGCTTTTCCACCAGCGATGAGTCATCAAGTCAGGTCACGTGTGGGAGCATGCTGGAGCAGCGCATCGCTGCGTCCACTTTCCCCCGGTACTCCAGGGCCTCCATCTGGCTATCCCCCAGGCAGATGCCTGGCCCATCCCCATCTCCTTGAGATGCTGCTCAACCTGCTGTAATCACGAGGCACGTGGTCGGCCTATAGGCAACCTCCACTCACGAGGCTCCCTCGCTGAGACAATCTGGTGAGCAGGATCAGTATGAGGAAAACGAGCCATGTGTTCATGCAGACACAGCTGACGCTCATGGACTATGCAGGTAACAAGTCTCATTTGAGTCAATCTGAGCAACTGCTCATTGGACACAAAGTCTGACCAGCGAGAGCCAAGGATTCTCCAAAATGATCTGGTACCAAAGGAATTAAGTCTCCATCTCAGATCCCTGGTCAGAGTCCAAGTCTCACATCTGTAGAGCAAGACTGGAAGCACCAAGGACCTGAAAACTCGGACTTTCATCCTCCTGCACAGGTGCCGACAGTGCCACACACCATGATCAAGTGAATAGTGGCGAACCCTATCAAGAATTATCTGAGCAAAGGCCTTGCCCAACACTGAGAGCAGCGTCACCTCTTGGTTGTTGTTGCAGTCTTCGTGATCACCCTTCCCTTTCCAGAGAGGGACAACAACACCCCTCTTACAGTCAGTTGGGATGATGCCTGTGTTCCAGGCAGAGCACAGAACTGCATGCAATGACATGAGTGCAGCATTTCCACCAGTCTTGAGAAGTTCGGCATGGGTGCAACAGATCCCACGAGCTTTACCCCATTTCAACCGGTTCACTGCAGCCTGTGTTTCCACAAATGAAGGTGGATCACAGTTGATTGGAGGGTTAGCAATAGGGAGAGTAACACCCCTGACATCCAACTCAACAGCTGGTGGGTCAGCCTGTTGCAGCTGTTCAAAGTAACCGGCCCAGCGGGCCTTCACTTCTGACTCCTCTGTCAAGAGCCTACCACCCTCCGCTCTCACTGCAGTACACCAGGAATGGGCTTAGAGGAACGCAATGCACAAATTCTTCTGTAAGCAGGACAAGAATCACTTGACCACAGGTGATACTCTAACACCTCACAGATTCTTCGTAATTGGCCTCCTTGTCTCAGCACATGTACAGTTTTACGCCTCAACTCCCTGAACAGCTCAGCTCTGCCATTCAGCCTGGCCTGCGACTCTATTCAATTGTATCCAGTATACCTTGAGAGACAAAATTATTCTTCGCCCTATGGTGAGTTCCAAGACATCCACCGGCAACATTTAGGATGGTGGTCTTGAAGGCACTCCACAACTCTTCAGGATTCTCCAAAGCACCCACTCCCCCCAAATCCCCACTCAGCCTGTTCACAAACTCCTCAGCTACCCTCTCATCCTTGAGCTTGCCAACATCCAGCCTAGGCTGGGATTGTACTATTTTCCCAGATTTAAGCTGCAACTTTAGAGTTGCTGCAAAGAGCCTGTGGTCAGTATTGAGGAACTGAGCACTCTGATAGACCCTGCAGTTCTGGATCATCCTCCAGTGACCATCAATGAGCACATGGTCAATCTCTTTTGCCACACCACCAGTGTTGGAATACCAAGTCCAGCGATGAGCTTGTGGGCTCTGAAACCATGAACCAGCCACCCTCAGTCCATGACTTCTTGCAAAGTCATGGAACTTGGTGCTTTTTCTGGTTCACAGTTCCAGATCCATGGGGACCAACACCTGTCTCATAACCATTCCTATCAGTTTCATTTGATGCATTTAAATCCCCCAAGACAAGAAGAGTATCTCGCCTGGGGCACTGATTAACCACAGACTCTAGCGTGGCATAGAATGCGTCTTTCATGTTGAGATCACTCACTTCAGTCGGAGCATATACAGAGACCATGGAAATGACACCCAAGGAGTGATTAGTCCTTTGTCTCATAAAATGCTCGTTGACCGGTGCTACCTCAATTATCATTGGTCGTTGGAACTAACTCAATCAGAGACCCACTGAATGGGATGTTGTGTATTTATAATACAAGGGGAGAACAGGGAAGGCACTCATAATTTATCTTCTCTTGCATTTACAAAAAGCAATTTTTGTAAACCCTGGGATTCATACAATCAGAAGATCTGGTCTTATCCTTACCTCAAAGCGTCAGACACACCACAGGGGAAAGACCAGAGAGAAATATGATGGGACAAATACATATTGGCCGCGACCCAGGCATGAGTTGCGTGGTACGTCCATTGGTGCTCAGCTCGCTTGCCCCGACTCTACCAAATGGACCACAAAGTGCCATGGAAGACAGCAGAAGGCAAAGGGTATGCCACCACAGAGAATGCGATCCACCCTGCACTGTCAGAATGACCCACTACCAATGACCACCCCTCCAACAGAAGGCTTGTGGATGCCAGCAGCTCTGAATGACTGCAAGGAGCTCAACGAGGAACTGAAAACTCGACTGGGCACTCGATTTGGGGTGCCCCTTGATATCCCAGCCCCACCCAGTGATGTCAACCAGAATTGCCTGCTCAGCGCCGATTGGTGGAGGTGGTGTTGGTCACACTACACACCTTTCGATGCTGCCAGAACGTTCTCGTCATTACAATTTCCCTTAAATTCACACCCGGTAGGTGTTGTATGGCCGTGATCCCTTTTAGTATACATAAAAGACAGATTACAAAGGATAAAACATTAAACATGGGTGAAGGTAAAAGCAGTCTTAAACACAAACATTTGGATTAAGTTCCCCGTTGAGGTTTCAGTTCCTCGGTGAGCATGCTTTCTCTGCAATAATCGACGCATATTCCTCTTGTGCTAAAACGTGCACTGAGGGAAATAACTATTCGAAGCGATACATTCTTCATGCCTATAAATCATTTCCACAACAATATACTGTATTCCGTAACTTTGCTTATGATGGGAATACGGCTGCCAGTTTGTCGTGGAAGGGATCAGAAATGGAACCTTTATTTTGAATTGGAGTGGCATTGGCAATGCAGATGGCAAGAAAGATCTGCAGAAGAGTGAGGATAGGGTTGAAGTCCAGTTTCTGACGTTTACAGTACCAATACAATTGGATCTAGTTACAGAGGAGTTGTCAAGATTGACTAGGAACCTCTCAACCTTAGTGCATCGGAAATAAATCTGTGTTTTGAGAAATGGTGGGCACTGGAAGGGAGATAGGTAGGGGATCTTGGCATTTTCAGTGAAGGCACTATGAAGATATTCAGCTCTTTCAAGAGTAATGTCCATCTCGCATGACCATATTGTATAGGAGATGTGAATAAACCAAAAGGGATTATGTAATAGTGGCAGACTTGACCAGCTACCACCAGTTTTGGAGGATGGCAAAAGACTTGGGAACATTGGCCTGGTTGCATAAAGTATTTTTCAGGAAAGATTTGAGGATTTACTTAAATATTTTCTCAAGTTTTCCCTAAAGTACATCCTTAATTTGAGAATCACTGCATATCTGAATCTTCCTTAAGTTTTTCCTTAATAACCTCACCCCCCCCCCCATCACCCCGTGCTTAAATACCAATCTTTGAGTTTCAGGGAAATTGGTCAAAAAAAGGACGATTATCGCCGTGCAATACACCACGAACGTGTTTTCAGAGACTGCCTCAACCTGCTTGACGTCCATGATGTTACCCTCATCTAAAACACACATGAAGGAATAGCTAGGATTATACGAAGGATCCTTGATCCCCCATGAGTCTTTTCCACAACAATGTGTTTTAAATAATTTATTTATCAACTCCATCAAACTGACAACTGCATGGTATTTAACACGTGATATCTGGGCCGATGTCAAGGTGTGTTCTAGTGCAGGTACTGCAGGTGCAGTTGAACGAGTTGTTAATCCGTTCTACTGGTGTAGTGGTACTTTGATGGAGTGAACATTTATTGTTTCGTGTTCAGGTTATTTAGATACCAATTCAATTGGTACCGACGGTGACCCCCAGAAAAAGTCAACTGCATACTTAATAAATAGATTGAATGTGGCGTGTTACTAGTTCCATAACTCATCAATCCCGTGTTGTCGAAAGAAGTGTGGGGCCTCGTTCAACTCGAGGGAGTCCCGGTTTACCCTATGGACCCAGGTCTTACCCAAATTAAGAGATTCTGAACAATTATACACTATTTATAGTTATCGTGTTGTAATTAAACATGAAATTACTTCAACAACACACAAACAAATATACAATGTATTGTCTCTCTTGTGCTTGTGAAAAGCCTCCACTCGTGCTTATGTCTCTTCCTGAAGCCGGTTTGTAAATCACTTTGCCACCATCCAGCTTACGGACACCTCTTTCTTCTTCTAATCCGATTGGTTGCCTAGCATAGCAACCTCTCCTCGGGATTTCCTCAACCTTAAGGAAATCCTTACTTGAGGATTTCCTAAGGGTTGTTTATGCAACAGCCCTCAAGGAAAATCCTTCGCTAAGGAATCACGGTGCATCTTAAGGAGAATCTTTCCTTAAGGATGAGGGAATTTTATGCAACCGGGCCATTGACCTTAGCTGAGCTTAATACTGGTTTCTGCTTTGTCGAAGCACACACTGGTTGTAGGCTATGTGGAGAAACTGGTGGTTTCTACCTTCCAGGTGGAGAATGCAAGCTGCTTGGTGGTGATTACATCACCTCTGTGTCTGTGTACCATAGTTAGGATGTTGAATCGGACAGTTGAAGGTGTGAATGGAGAAAATGCTGAACACGAAAAAGTTTGTTGATGATGGAACTCCAGGAACTGCCAATCTCAGGAGCTGATGAGATAGTCTATTAGCCCGTGAGGGAGATAGCCGATTTCAGGCCAGACAAATCTGCATTGCTGAACTGCCATAAATGTCAGTCCATTGGCAACTCTCTGAAGGCCACCAAGGAGAGAGATATCTTCACAAGGACATGATCAGATATTGGTCATCAATGTTTGGACATTGACAATCAAATATAAAAACGAAAGGACAGCATTGATAATCAATGTTTCAGTACCCAATGACTGGTATAGATAACGTCGATCCATGGAAAATGACTAAGTGCCAGGACCTGAAAAATGAAGTGACAAGAACCTGGAAGTTGATGAGTGCTGACATTGTGTGAGTAATTGCCAGAACAACCGCAGTTCGAAAGCAGAACCTCACTGACATTTTAAAAACGACACCGGCATACAACAAACAACCTATACTTGGACTCGGGTTTGTGATGTTCAGTGACAATTCTGAAAACAACTCTTTCAACAAAGACATGAGAACAGCAAAACATAACAACTTGATTCTCAATACTTGATCCTAAAAACAAAAGAAGGTGGGAATGCTGGGCCCTCGTAGGTCTTCATTCTACATTCTGAAATCCGGAGAACGAGATCACAACTAATGTGATTACAAGAGCCAAGCGGAGCAAAAGAACGCAGAGCACTTCTTCTTTAACCTCAATTTGTATTTTTTTATTTATTCATCATGATTTATTTTCCTGACAGCAATTTATAATTGCCTCCTATATTGTCTTGTAATGTCTGTGCTCCGGTATGCATTCATTCCAACTGACATTTTTGTGTTCTGACTTCCTGCCCATTGTGCTCTGAATAATTACAGCTTTAGGTTGTGACACATACTGACCTCAATTTGTGTCTCTACTGCTTCCTTTATCGGCTGCTGAAATGTAAGTTACACTACAAGATTGAAACGATCACTCACGATGCATGGGGTAGTTTATGGCATCAAATTGGGAATCGAATCTCGACACATTAGCTGCAGAGATCAGATCGTTCCTTACAACCAAGAAGCAACCAACACAATAATACACAAATTCCTGTTACATTACTTGTTGAAACAATAATGCCAAAACAACTTACACCCAGGATGCTCAGTTGGCATTGAGATGTCAAAACATCTTAAACCACAAACTGTTGTGAATGGGGTCGATTTTGGCAGTTTTTAGATTGTAGTTTGTTTTGTGTAAGCCTGTGTATCTATTTTAAGCTATTATATTATGTCTACCCATCATGTCTGTAAACGGTTATCATCAAACAAAATTTATATTGAGAGTATATATACTTTAAAATAGCATTGTGTAATGTGTAATGTTTACACCTTTGTCCCCACATATGAGGTGTATAGAGATGCTGTTTGAGTTTTATAAACAACAACTCAGTTACTTCAGGCACAATTTAAGTCCCCAAAGGAGTACAAATTGACTTATTCTTCAAAATTAACAGTGTTAATGACTTCATCCCTTTATCACACAAACAAAAAACACGTGCGTCATGGTTATTCATGATCTTTAGTTCAGTGTTTTCACCCCTGTCTGTCTGTCTGTCTGTCTGTCTGTCTGTCTGTGAGCAGGATATCTCAAAACATTATGGACGGATTCAGACGAAATTTGGTGGATAGGTTATGTGACCAGACTGAATTGATTTGATTTTGGTGAAGATCCGCATCTGGATTCGAGAATTTTTCAAATATTTATTTACCATTCAGAGATGAGGCCAAAAACTATTTTATAGCATGATATCTCAAAAAGTTGTGGATGAGTTTTGACAAAACTAGGTGTATGAGTTGGTTCGGTGACGATAACAAGCCGATTCGATTTTTGGTTCAGATCCAGCCATTCAGTGGGACACAAAACGTAAACTGTTCAGCCTGGCGGAGGTATGCGCTCCACCGAGTGCCATTCTAGTTTTTAATACTTCACAGCTTCAGAGAACTATATTGTTTTGAACACAGAACTGTTAACAAGAAGAAAATCTTAAACAATTGTCCAATTTACAAAAAGTTAAATTACATACAACATAGAATTAACTTGGTTAAGCCTGGTGTTGGCTTAGTGGTTAGGGTGGTGGCTTGGGATCCCAGGGTCCTGAGTTCAAGCCCCGTTGGCTGCTGAATTAAACCCAGGGGATTGACTCAGCCTGTCATCCTTCCGAGGTCGTCGAAATGAGTACCAGTGTACTGGTCCCGGTGTATGCCCCGGTTAGAATAGGTGTACCATATCCCTGTGTGTCGTAAGAGGCGACCAGGGTTGGCGTCAGGAAGGGCATCCGGCCATAAAACATTGTCTCAAGAAAAAAGCCCAACCACTGCACAGCAGGGAAAAATGGCTGTAAAAACGGTCATTTTATTTATCTTATAGAATTAACTTGGTTCTTCGATAATTTTCTGACTGCAATGCCACATTTATCGAGGTAGCTCTCGCAATATACCTTTGCTCAAATGTGTCTCATGGAAAACAACAATTTGCACAGACCTGGATCCTTTCTATAATATACTACTCCACCACTGCATTTGAAGTCTGGTATCCAGATTGTTGTGTTGTTTCTACATAACATTTTTTGGAATGCCATGTTCCTTCCTCCTCTGCTTTCCTAGAGATCATTCCTCGATTTACTGCTGATATGGCCTTTTCATATTATATTCCCTATATTTTTTGGATGTTTTGTGACCCGGCTTTGGTTTAAAAGTTGGCGGCATCTTGTCCCTATTGACTCCACCAATAGTACGGAATTCATCGACATACTCACATTTTAATACAGTAGTGCATAATTAATAGACAGTCACTTTCCAATGGTACATAATAGATGAACAATGTTACAATAGTATGTAATTAATACATGTACTCGTATTTCAATAGTACAAAATTAGTAGACGCACTTACGTTCCAATGCTACAAAATCGCATTTCATAAGTACGTAATTGATAGACATACTCATATTCTGTGCAAACAGACACACAAATGAAAAATCACTCAAAGAGTGACACTTGGCGAAACGGAATGGCACTTGGAAGAGCACATACCTCTACCAGGCTGAATAGTTTAAAATTTGAATCCCACTGATAGGTCGGATCTGATTCCGGACCTTATCTAAAATCAAATCAGCTTGTTCTCGTCACCTAACCAACTCTTCCACCTCATTTTGTTACAAGTCATCCACAGCTTTTAGAGATAACATGCAGTACATAGTTTTTGGCCCCATCTCTCAATGGTGAAGAATCACCTGAAAAATTGTCTTATCCGGATCCAGATTGGAATCTTCACCAAAATTGAATCCATTAGTCCTTTTCACATACCCAACCAGTCCACCAAGTTTCGTCCGAATAAATCTATAACCTTTTGAGATATCGTGCTATATCGTTTTTGGCCCTATCTCTCAACGGCGAAGAATCACTTAGTAAATTCTCAGATCCGGATCCGGTTCCGGATCGTCACCAAAATTAAGTGTTCCCGTCCTTGGCCAGTCACCTACCCATACAAAAAAAATTTCAGAACGATTGCTTGAAAACTGTTGCCAAAAATCGTGTGACAAACAGACAGACAAACGCGACAGACCAACATACTTGGCAAAAAACATTTTCGCCAAGTGACAAACAAATTTTACAAACGGAGGCGATCAACATACTTGTTAAAAATATACATGTGTATATGTATATATATATATATATATATATATATATATATATATATATATATATATATATATATATATATATATATATATATATATATATATATATATATATATATATATATATATATATATATCCGGGCGTCGTGACGTGCGCCTGTAATCCGGCTACTCGGAGGCTTGGGTTGGAGGATCGCTTGAGGACGGGAGCCCTGCACTGGGCCGCGTGATGAGAGGGTGTAGGGCAGCTCAGAATCATGGTGAAACCCAATCCTTATCCCTGTGTCGTAAGAGGCGACCAGGGTTGCGTCAGGAAGGGCATCCGGCGTAAAACCTGTGCCAAGTCAGTATGCGGATCATAACGGATGATCCGCTGTGGCGACCCCTTACGGGAGCAGCCGAAAGACGAACAACATATATGTATATATATATATATATATATATATATATATATATATATATATACATGTCTATATATATTTTTTTTTTGCCAAGTAACAAACAGACCCAAATGCAATACCCACTCTGGAAAGGTAAAAATAGGGGCAATACCCCAGGGTGCTCACCTGGTAGAATAAGGATACAGAGGACGAAGTCAATGTGGGACGGAATCATAAAAATGTACCAATGAATCATTGTTGTGGGAAATACCTATTTTTGGAGGCAACCCTCCCCAGTTCCCTCCCACACCCTCCCCGTAAATTCCCTTCGACCCCGATGTTTTTTTAAAGAGCGTGAACAAACTTTGGTACATCATGGGTGATGAAGGTTGTGGTCAAGTTTCATTGAAATTGTGTGTGTAGTTTCAGAGAAGAAAGCAAATACCTCTTTCAGGGTGGGGGTTGGGGGCAACCTCCCAATAGACCCCCTGATTAAACCCTGATTTTTTGATTGGTGTGAACAAACTTTGGTACATACACAGTGATGAAGGTTTTGCTAAAGTTTCATCAAAATCAAATGTGTAGTTTCAGAGGAGAAGTTGCAAGCAAGTATTTGTAGACGGGTGGATGGATGGAGCCACTGATGACGCGCCATCCCATCAGCACCCCAGAATGGCATTCCAGGTGAGATAAAATTGGAGCATTTTGTTGAATATTTTTGGAAAAGGAGAAAGTTGCAAAAAAAATGCATTTATCAGTGAAAATCATTGAAGTCATTTTCATATTAATTGAAAGAGTTTTATTAATACGAGCTGCATTGAATACTGTAACAGTTTCATATGTATACCGGGCCGATAGAAAGTGTACACTCCTTTCAAATTTTTCACCTTTTGTTGCGTTGTTGCCTAGAATTAAATTTCATCAATTCAGACTTTTTTCACCTTCATTTACTCATCGTAACCCAAACTTCCAAGTGAAAAACAAATTCTACAAATTTCAGAACAATAATAAAAAATATATATGAAACTACAATATCTTGGATACAAAACCAGAAGATACAGAAGACCCAAAAATCCCCAAGGACCAAAAATACCCTGAAGACCCAAAAGTCACCAAGGATCCAAAAGACCGTGAAGACCTAAAAGACCCTGAATACCCATAAGTTACCAAAGCCCCCAAAGTCCCCAAGGACCAAAAACACCCTGAAGACCCAAAAGTCACTGAGGATCCAAAAGACCACAAAGGCACAAAAGTCACCAGGGATCCAAAAGACCCCAAATACCCAAAAGTTAACGATGACCCAAAAGTCACCAAGGATCCAAAAGACCGTGAAGACCCTGAAGACCCAAAAGTCACCGAGGACCCAAAAGACCCAGAGGACCAAAAAGATGCTGAGCACCCAAAAGACCCTAAGACCCCTAAGACCTGAACACCATTTAGACCCCTTACACCCTTCAATCAAATTAGACAGCTTAGACCCTTGACCATTTAGACCACTTGGACCTTCTTTTATCACAAATAAATTTCAAATCAATATAATATCACCAATATTACAAATACATTTGTACAAAAGAAATGTTTGTATTACGGTTGGTGTAAATCGTGACAATGCAGCAAATCTGTGACGTCAATCTCTGCAACGACATGTGGAGAGGTGCGTGTAGCAAGCCCATCTTCAGTAGTGTACCATAAGCCGAATTTAATAACACTAGTGCGTGCCGGTACATGCGTGGCCGTACGAGTAAAAAAAAAAAAAAAAAAAACTTGCAAACAACCACACAGTCCGTTCCTTTGCTCTCGTAAATGACGACTGGATTGGGGCATTGTGTTTATCTATAAATGCGCATAAGAAATCGAGAAATTATTAGAATACAGCAAGTCATCACTATCCGGAAGTCTGTACGTTGTAACCTGTAATGGGGAAGGCGGCTGAGGATCTCTTCCCCCAACGGCCACGCCTACACAGAAACGTGTCCTGTCATTGGTAACTCAATGGCACCCTTTCCCCCATCGGCCACGCCTACGCAGCAACATGTCCTGTCATTGGTTTGGTAAATAAATGGCCATAACTTGGGAACCACTTGTCCGATTAATATCAAACCTTGAAAAGGCACATACTCAGGTCCCCAGCAATATACCTGGCAAGTTTCAATTAGATCGGACCAGTGGTTGTTGAGAAACAGCGGTCACAGACACACAGACACACACACAGAGATTGCTGGAATTATTGATAGATTTAATCCATACCAAAATAATAAAATATGTGAAACATTAAGCAATTTATTGCTTTAAAAATTGCAGAAACAAGAAAAAAAATTATTGTAAAAACACAGAGGGATGAAATCCAAAAAAAGACAACCAAACAAGGTAGAAATGACACCACATTACGATTCCCTTTTATTCTAGGGTTGGAATTTTATCAAGAATGACTCGGGGACTTCCTATCAAGGTAGGAATGATATTTTACTTTTGTTGTGGGATTGTGATGGAACTACGTCAAAATATATCGTGATGCTATTAAACCATGAGAGGATTGTGGCGTCGTTTTATGGAATCGTAACGTGATGTCATTCTTCATTGTTTTTCTTCTTCTTCATTCTTCTTCTTCATCCATCACAATCCCACAACAATAGTAAAATGTCATAAGATGTCATGATGGTAATCTGTAAGAGGATTGCAGTGTCTTATGAGGGCATCCTAATGTTGTCATTCCTACCTTGTTTGTTTTTTTTGTTTTTTTGGAGATTTTATCCCTCTGTGTTGTTACATTAAAAATATATATTATTGTACTATAAATAAGTAGATGTCAGGAAACCTTTAAACGTGATACCCCACGGTACAACAGAACCCAGGAGGTGGTGCTCGGAAAAATGATAAAATATAGAAAATGAGGGGATATTAAGGAGAAAGAAGGGAGGTTTGTTTTGTTGAGTGTGGGGGGTGTGAGGTTTAAAAAGTGAGAGGAGGTTGGTAACAAGTAGAGGTCAGAGTGGAGGGGCACATACAGGCTGTGTGAGGAGTTCAAAAGAAATGCAAACATTCCACCCTCTTCGTGGAGGAAATGTATAAATGGCCTTCAAAATCATGTTTTTCCATGATAGGTACACTGTGCACTCACTTCTTCACCTTTCAAGTGAAGGTGACAGACGCTGTTATGTCTGTTTGACTTACAGTTGCTTTGGGGGCAAAGTTTGTGATACAGGTGTTTTCTTTCATCAATCAGCCTGGGACGTGTAACTGAAAAACTCCATTCAATTCGCCATAAGCTAATTTCCTGATCCTGTTACGATTGTTGATATCCATGCCTGTAATCAAGCGTTAAATTAGCACTACGTTGCACAAAACGAGGCTTTGATTCAATAGATTGACCATTGCTTGAACTTTGGGTGAGGTCAAGCAATGGAGGGCATTTTGTCTTTTTTAGAATTGTCTTCTGCCATCATATGAGCTAATTGTAGCAGGGCAAAGAAAGACTTTGTGAGCCAGCATTTAAACTTTTAGACTCAAATAATTAATCGATATCCATTTGATGAGTAGTTGTTTCATCAATTACTGAGATATAAAAACTGTTGCTGCAGGCCATATTCAGTGACAATAAAAGTTCATTATTTGTGGTTCCATGTGTAATATCAGGGGGATGGAAGTTTAGTGACATAATGGCTGCTTCTCCCCTCCCTTTCCCTATGGAATAATGCTTACCCTTGTCCCAAGGCATGTGCTTTCTACATGGGGTCTGCCTGCACGTGAACACAGCTGACCTGTTCCCAGGTCTGCTTGCTCTTCTTACTTTGTAGTTTTATAACATGATGCTCCGGCCATCCCAACTTATTACTAACGCGAAGCCGCAATGTAACGTTTCAGGGTCACTTTCTCACCATGCTGTGCAGCTTGTGTCGGGTGTGGGTTATCAGGAGTTATGCTGCCTTGAAGAATTCAGTTTGCACTGTTGAGGAAGCCGCGCGGCACAATTTGTGCTGAAATCAAGACAGAGTGACTTTCAAATATTTAATGTAACAAAATTGTTTAAAAATACAGGTGGTTGGACAATTCATTTTTCTGATTGAATCTTCCATTAGAATGTCACTGTTCATTCAGTCTTATGGGTAGATTGGTGCGATTGTAGACCATTGTATTGTAGGGTCTTGATGAGATAAGATGATCAACCCCATATACTCCATCAATATTAGCAATTTGGAAATTGGCCGATGTAACTCGTGAAAGTTCTACTTTTGCAAAATATACTGTACCAAATATATTTCGTATCCAAATACAAACACAAGCAGGAAAAACAGTTAGCTCTACCCCCTAATGCAACTTCATCAGACAAAGTGCTTACTCGTTTTATTAGTCCATCACACCATGCAACTTAGTGGTGTATGTGTGTGTGTGTGTGTGTGTGTGTGTGTGTGTGTGTCCGTGTCCGTGTCCATGTCCGTGTCCGTGTCCGTGTCCGTGTCCAGGCCGTAACTTTTTTACCATTTGTTTTTTTGCCATCAAATTTTAAACGAACGTTTATTATGAGAAAATGGAGAAAATAATTAAAAATGGGACCACTGGACATGTAGCTTATCAGGGCCCTGGCCTAATGTTGTAACCCAAATTTAGTAGGATTCTCACTGGTGGGCCTGGAGGAGAAGCTTTTTGAAGGAATTTACACGATCTTCCAAAAAAATTGACTAGGTCGTCCATTTTGACACACTTCCGGTCAAGTGATCGGAATGACTTTGGCAATTTAACATCCCTACCCTGGCCTAATGTTGGAACCCAAATTTGGTAGCATTCTGACTGGTGGATCATGAGAAGAAGATTTTGGAAGGAATTTGCGGGATCACCATTTTGACACACTTCCAGTCATGTGGTCGACATGGCCTCCGCAATTTAAAATCAGGACCCTGTCCTAATGTTGTAACCTAAATTTGTTCGCATTCTGACTGGTGTGTCTGGAGAAAAAGGTTTTTGAAGAAATTTACTAAGTCAGCCATTTTGACCCACTTAGTCATGTGACCGGAACAAGATTTCCAATTCCTGTTACTAGTCAAGAGAGGAACTTTGCTGCAAAATATCAGCTGGATCGGCCCAGCGGTTTGGCCAAAAGTTGAAAAAGGAGACGGATGCGACGACAATACCTTATCTGCAATGTAAATTCCAGATAGGCTAAAAACTAGGACACTCGGTAAAGCGCATACCTCCACCACGCAATGCCTGATCCAGTCGAACATATCAG
This sequence comes from Eptatretus burgeri, assembly GCF_056783735.1. Lineage (NCBI taxonomy): Eukaryota > Metazoa > Chordata > Myxini > Myxiniformes > Myxinidae > Eptatretus > Eptatretus burgeri. Next base: position 6,539,312 of record NC_140962.1, on the reverse strand, counting down.
GCCCAATACATTTTTAAAATATCATATATTTTATATATATATATATATATATATTTATATTTGTATCTTCACCAAAATCGAATCAATTTGTCCTTCTCACACACCCAATGTGTCCAAGTTTTGTCTGAATTTGTCCACAACTTTTTTGAGATATCATGCTATTTGATATTTGAGATATCTGTTTTGCCCTATCTCCCAATGGTGAAGAATCACTTTTAAAATTATTGTATCCGGATTCGGATCCTCACCAAAATTGAAACCATTCTTCCTTGTCACACACCCAAAGTGTCCACCAAGTTTCATACAAATCCGTCTGCAACTTTTTGAGATATCATGCTATTTATCATTTTTGGCCCGAGCTCTCAACGGTGAAGAAGAACTAAATTCTAGTATCCGGATCTGGATCTTCCCCAAAATCTAATCGGTTCGTCCTCGTCACACACTCAACCTTCCCACCAAATTTCATCTGAATTCATCAAATAACTTTGTGAGGTATCCAGCACACAAACAAACAGACAGATAGTTGTGAAAACACAACTTCCTTCCACCTTCAGTCACGGAGGTAAAAATTGGATCAAAATGGGAAAGGGCAAAGTCATTGTGACTATAAGTAGCCTTTGTTGGTCCCACTGCAGCTCGTCAAGCACGAGATGACCCGTTTGTTTTTAATCACTTCCATGTTTGTTCATTTACTTACGATTGAGCTTTAGTATGTTTGTTCAGGCCATAACTTTTTTTTTACCAATTGAGCTTTTCTCATCAAATCTTCAACAAACCTTTATTGTGAGAATATCGAGAACACAAATTAATAAAATGTACAGTTTTTTAAAAGTTTTTTTTTTTAACTGTCGTTTTCGTCAAGTTTAGTTTGAGTACAAAGTGGACGTGGACAGGCTTTGCACTTAGAGATGCTTTCTAGTTCATACTATGATTGCACGAAGCTGTTGTAATCATACATTCCAGCATTTTTCCAGAACAACCAGCACCAAATGCATCATCTCCTTCATATCCCATAGTTGAGGTGTTCATTAAGATTCAATAAATAGTGATCCTGTTGCGAGAAAGTATGCTGTACAACATCCACCCATAAACAAGCTGAAAACAACATTTGGGTGACTAATTGGCATCACAATGTTCCACAATGCCATGACGTCAGGTTCAGGTGTAAATCTCATCAACATCTGTGTTTGTTCGATTCACTGTCTGGCAAAGTTTAAACATGGCAAATTCCCAAAAACTGATAATTATTACATCTGGTCATTGTTTGCATCTTCATTTCGTATCCTTGTCTTCATTGAATGATGCACCATTGAAGCGTTAATGCAACTTCAGTGAGTTTCAGGATAATTTCAGTGGTGGTTGCCATGTATTGATGACGATGGGCTGTGTAACACAGATATGTGTAGTTGAGAAGATTGTGGATAAGCCTCATCCGACACTCCTTGAAAATCCATTGAAGTTGCAATTGCTACTTGATGCCAAAGTCGTACTTGATGAGGTAAAGTGAAAATGTTGACCATATCCAGTAAATTTTTTATTTTAACCACATAGACGTGGTGGTAAGAGCTGGCAGGATGGCCTATAGGTATCCACACTCGCCGTAAGCTGTCTAGCCTGGGTTTGAATCCCTACCCAGCTATAAACTGTCAACCCGGTGTCTCGCAGGTAGGGTGATTCATCAATGTGTGTGCAGTCCTTCGGATGGACATTAAATTGGGCATCCCATCTGCCGGCATTAGTTGGTGGACGTTAAATATCCCATGGTGTCCTTCTCGAAGAGTAGGAGAGTTTTCACTGGCATCCTAAACAAATTACAAACTCTTGCTCGAACTATCCTTCGTTGAACGTCAGGCCTGGCCAGCTGGTCTGTGAAAGACTTGTGACAAAAACTTCTGCCACCCCCACAAAAACATGAGAATAATTGTGGCCATTAAAGAAAGAAAAAGAGCACCTGGTGAAAAGCTCAAATGGTTGTCTGGGTCGTCTGCATAGCTCCACAGTTAGTCATAGCTATTGGTTGAGCATTTATTATGTCGCTGTGGGCATTTCTATCACGGTTAGCCTAAACTTGACAGCCTTGAGCACCTATAAACAGCCAAACAAGGTCCTTTAAAAGTCTAAACATTGGTGTGTGTGTGTGTGGGGGGAGGTCATGATAATACATTAAATCCTCTAGCAAGAGATGTTTGAATCACGATATTGCATTGATGGGTTGACTGACTGCCTGGACACACTGATGTAGGTAATCTACTGATGTGGGTCCATGACCGAGGTTGTGGATCCACCATTTGGAGAGTTCCTGGGCTTAAAGGATCAAAACCTCGATGAGGAACGGTACCCAGCTGATGATCCATGCAGTCGGATAAAGCATTCAATTGCTTACAGGTTAAGGTTCTTACTTTAGGTAAGTGAGCTATTTTGATGTTTAAAATTAAACCAAGTTTGAATACCGGTACTGGAGATGGTGCTGTGAAATTGACATCATTTACAGCAATTGTTTAAATTACATTATGTTGTAGGAATAGCCATTACTGTATAATGAATAAATAGAATTGTGAGGAGGAGACGTGCGTGCGTGCGTGCGTACGTGCTTGCGCGTGCGCACATGCAGCATTAATTCTCTCTTTCAAATCTTGCATGTAAATGTCAATGTGCTTTTATCCAAGGTATGTGCTGGCTCGTTTTCCAATCCCTCTCTAATGGAAGTCAGAGCATGCATTTGGAATTTGGGTAAGATATGGATTCGGTCCATGACCAGATTCCTTGGAACACAATGTGCCTTAACAACACAATGTCAAACTGATTTGCAAAGGCACTGTGGGTTAGCTTAAACCGTGCAATGACGAGATCGGTAAATGCATGTCTGAGAAATGGTTGAGGACACCGGGTGTTTTTTTTTACAACTCTTTCAGACTTGCAAAGTGTGTAAGCGCAGATGAAAAGGCATATTTACACCTTGTCTGAAATAACTGGCATAACTATTGATGCAACGCCCTCTCTGCAAAGCACGAGAATGGCCCCCTTGTAACCATATTCTGTTGCATCAGGCAATGAATAGAAAGTAGACAAGTTAAAGGTGAGGGCACGACCTTGGATCTATCCTGACAGTAACTTCCAAGAGAATGCAATGGAATACTCATCTCTGTGAAAGATAGTTTTAGTCTGCGTCGGCTGACAAGATAAACAATGACAAACACTCTTGTTACGGATCCTCATTTTTGTTTGTCTACAAACTCTGCACTATTAATTTGTAAGATGGGGCTAATCTGCCTTTTCATAAACAGCAAATTAATGTCCATCCCAACTTGGCCAAAAGGTATTTAAAGAGTCACTCCCAAAGTGTGGATGGGCACCACATTCAGGCAAGATCAGACCAGGTGTAGCAGTAATAACTTGAGTTTCTAGAACACCTTACAACACAACATCGGTTTGAGAAAACAGGATCTGGGCAGGATTTGCGAGCAGGAAATTTGATTGGTCGAGATAATGTAAAATGCTGTAATATTTTGTGCAACTCAGCTTACTACTAAAAGGAAGGTTTTTAAAAGTGCCAAAAAGGTGATTCGGGTTCTACAGTGTTCAAGTATATGATTAAATTCAAATAAAGCAAGTAAAAAAAGACATAGAATGTCATAGCTGCCGTTGTTTTCGTAATTTTACTGTCCGGAGTTAAAGGGCAAGCCCATATGTATGTACAACTGAAATGGCTGCCATTATACCGGTCGGCCATCTTCGATGAGATTGCAAAATAAAGTGAGGAGCATGTGTATGTCATCATGTCCTGTGCTTGTGCCAAGTTCAAACAAAATCAGACCATGCATGTCTGAGAAATGGTTGGGGACACATTTAAGTAATAAAATGGCTGCCAGTCGGCCATCTTGGATGTGATCTCGAAAAGAAATGAAGTGCATATGTAAATCCATCATTCGTTATCTGTTTGCCAAGTTTGAACAAGATCGGTAAATGCAAGTCCGAGAGATGGTTGAGGACGTGTTCGACACCGGGTTTGTTTGTTTTTTTTTTACAACTAAAATAGCTGCTAGTCGGCCATCTTTGATCACATTGCAAAACAAAATGATGTGCGTATGTACACCATCATGTGTTGTCTTTTAGCCAAGCACGAATAAAGTCGGGACATACATGTCCGAGATATGGTTGCGGACACACGCACACACAGACACAAAAATAGAGACCAAATCCATAAGCCCCCGTTACAGGCAAAGTCCAATGGGAGCTAATAAAGACTAAAATTTGTAGCAAATAAATCGTTTTTTGGAAGTTTATTGCTGTTGATGCAGTACATCTTACACCACCCTATCTCATTACATTAGTTCGTCATGCGTGTTATTTGTATCCTTTTATGATGTCTGCAATAAGAGTACGTTTCCTGTTTGGAATGATTTCCAATTTTGTTTGATTGCCAGACAGGCAGACAGGCAGACAGATTTTTTATTTATTATCTGACTCCTCTCTGCGCATGCACGATTGGGACAGATTCAGAGCAAAAATACTGCCAAACTGCAGGTCCGTTTTCCAATCCATGCTCCGATTCCTGTTCAAAATACAACCTTCAACTAGAATTGCAGTTGTACTTTCATCTACTCCCTGTCAGTTTCGGTTAACTTTAGAATTGCTATTGGTTACGCTATTGTGGTTTATGTACTGTTGTAAGGATTGCCGGAAACTAAAGTGATTACAGTTTCATTACAGTGGTGCAATGACTCGCGTCAGACAGAGAGATGACATCAGAACGTCTGCAGTCGTCCTTTTGGCCAACAGCAAGGTCCCAACTTCATCTTTATGAATGGCAATGCCCTCTTACCGCTGTGCAAACATTTTTAATGCTGCACTTTCAAACCACATCACTCCCATGCAAAATCCTGCATCATCTCTGGACTTAAGTCTGAGTAAACATGCCTGGGCCGTCATAGGAAGGCATGTTTGTGGTTACCGATTCCACCCACAGACTCTTTATCAACTGGAAGTGGCGCTGAATAAAGAATGGTACAAAATCCCACAGTGAGAGCTGGGTCATCTGATCTGGTTGATAATAAGGCATGTACAAGCTTTATTGGAGTTGACGGCAGTCACAATTTATCGAAGCAATTCTGCAAATGCAAACTTGTCTGTGTTCATTTGTAGGCTGTCGTCCGTTGCCGATTTGCACTATCTTTCAGACGGCCATGTTGCTTTTGTGCACTATATTTCAGACAGCCGTGTTGCTTTTGTGCACTATATTTCAGACAGCGGTGTTGTTTTCCAGCATCACGAGAGAAGTGCTCAAATGGAAACACCGAAACAGGCCAACACATTGTTAAAAGAAAAAATAATTGTGTGTACATCAAACTAAATAATTTGTCAGGTTTTCAGATCATTTGACTTTACTACTTCAAAATGTTAGCGGTCAGCCATTTTAATTGTCTCCAGAGATGAGCAGCAATAACTTCCTTTACAAATATTCTGTCGTGTATGAGAATTTGTTTCAATGTTTTTGAACGATATAGTAACAATATATACACAATGACGGTGTTTCTTGGAGGACTCTGAACAGGCTCGTTAACTTGGTCACCATGTGCTGATGTGTGCCCATAAAAAAATTTCTAGGATTTTGTTAGGTACGTCACAAGGACTATGTTCCCTTAGAGGTTGCGCTAACAGTGCCATGAAACATGCCCTTGCAAAGTGCCAGACCTTTTCCCAATATTGATTTCCTCGTTTGTTTATTCCCGGTGCATTTTTCCATGTTTGCAATGTCAGCAGAAAGTACCAAGAGGTCAAAGCTTGGAACCCCTGAACTCTCCAGCACACATGTGCTCTTTTTATCATCAATTTTTTTTTTTTTAACCTCACTTGGATTGATTTTTGTCTTAGGTTGTACAATAAGTTGTACCTTGTAAGGACTATAAATATACACAAAAGTGGATTACATCAAAAAAAGACAAATTGTAGATGATAGTAAAATCCTGGAAGAGCAAATCGAATCATGCAGCGGAGGTTTGGCATTTGTTGAAACTCGATGTGCCTTAAGAAAAAGATAGGCCATTGTGTGCTGATTCATTCATCAAATCTACTATTCCTGCTCAAACTTACAAGAGCACTGCATCAGTAGGAGAGGTGTGCTCAATAACTATACTGGTATTGAATCTCAGTGACATTTGGACTCCAAAAATATATAAACCGTGTCGCCAAAATGGATACAGACCCGCAAGGGTCCACGTGAGTCGAGATATTAAATCTCCTGCTTGATCTATACAGGAGATTTAGACAGTATCAGCCGAAAGGTTTACTTTTGTGAGAAGTGCACTGTGCCATTTTGCATCTACATTTCATACAGAACGATCAGATTCATGTCCTATGTGAAGGATTGCATGCTGCATGATGTTGGAACTGCATTGGACTGCCCAGAAGTGAGCACACTGGCATGTGAACTATCTGTTGCCCCAAATCAGCTGTTGCCCTGAAAATTAAGAACAGATTTAAATAGAAGTGCACAACAAGCCCACCTCTCTCCCCCCCTCCCCCACCCCAGTCAATCTCTTTCCAAATTTTCAGTTTTACCCTCCTGAGAGTTTGGTTCTGTATCCACCTCTTCCATCCTGTGCATCCTCCCCTACCCATCATTCTTCCTCATACCCCCTTATTTCTCCAAGTCTCTCTCTATTTTGTCCTTCAACAATATTGTTGATTTCCCCCCCCCCCCTTCTCTTTCTGCTATTCCTTTTATTATGTTATGTCCTGATCCGATCTATGTTTTAGCTCTTCCATGAGCCTCGACTTTGGATACGAAATAAACCCGAAAGAAAACACTCCGATAATTTTTCTCAAAGTGTTTAAGATTTTTCTCATAACATATTTGCTTTTATCACTTACTCCCGAGATCACCAACCTAACTTCTCAAATGTTAATGGAGGACTCGGGAGAAAATATGTTGAGAACAATAGAAGCAGGGAGGTGGAAAGGTGGGGAGGGTGGGAGGGTATTGGGGTTGAGGGAAATATTGGGAAACTCTGGTTTGAGCAAAGAGAAGTAAGATTCATTAAAAGTAAAGAACTAGTAAAACACGGGAGGGCAGCTTCACATTCTTATTGTAATAAGTCATCTATTTAGTACATATGCAAATAGAAGGGCACTCGGTAGAGCGCATACCTCCGCCACATAATGCCTGATCCACAAGAACATATCGGGCCCAATACATTTTTGAAATATCATTTGATATATCGTTTTTGGCCCGATCTCTCAATGGTGAAGAATAACTTTAAAAATTCTAGTAGCTGGATCCGGATCTTCACCAAAATGTCTTCAGTTCGTCCTTGTCACACACCCAACATGTCCACAAAATTTCACCCGGACCCATCCACAACTTTTTGAGATACCCTGCACACAAACAACCAAACAGACAGAAAGGGGTGAAAACAATCTCCTTCATCTTCGGTGGTGGAGGTAAATATGGTGGTATTTCTTCGTCAAACACTCCCTGTACACATTACAGTGTATGTGCAATCGTCCACACATTGGAAATGTGCATGCACGATTTCATAACATTGCCACTGTAATCTCTGGAATTATTAAAGGTTATCAATAACCATCAACAGACCAGAAACTTTGGTTGGTGGGAATTCTATTTTTATAAACTTTTTGAATGAGCCAAAAATTAACTTATGAAGCAAAATATTTTGATAATCATGTAATTCAACAGCTTCGCACACATATTCCAAATTTGTTAGATTTGTACTAAATAGCTATAAACAAATTAAACACTTCGAGTATGAAATAAATGTTGTCCAATACCAAGGTATCACTTGTAGCTGTTTTGTATGCAGCCTGTGGCTGCTGGTTGCATCATACCTGGAAATGCAGCTGTGCTACTGATACAATGCCCCTGTTACCAGTAAGCTGGTACTCAATTTGGCCAACCTCAGAAAGATGACAAGCTGCATCAACCCACCTTGTGTTATTTCAACGGAAAAACAGGGATCCAACTCAAGACTCAAATATCTTAACCCAGCCACCTTAACCATTAAGCCAACACCAGGTTTAATGTATCACAAGTTGCCTCTCATTCCCACCTCACTTTAACAACACAAACTTCAATATGATGCCAAAGTGAAAGGTTCAAATACGAACGTGAAATAAGGCAACAAAAACCTCATGATGCACCTTCATCGATGACCCACC
>NC_140962.1:6521137-6526137 GCF_056783735.1 Eptatretus burgeri | reverse complement strand
AATCGAACCGTCGAGGCCGACGATAACACCGCTCGGTTATCCCGATAGTACGGAACGGGCCGCTTAAGTGGCCCGTGTCCGAAGTCGACCTGCGGCGAGGTGCGATCGCCCGGTCTACCCTCCGTGTGGGTACTTAGGTAGGTCGAATTTGGCGAGCAACCCTATCCCACGCGGGGGCTGATTGGCTCGATCGCGGTGAGACCGAAAGGTCCACCCGTGACTGGTTCCCGGCGTTAGTCCAAGAGGGTCACGACTGGATTGTCCGTCCGGTGGGCGACGTGCCGCGATTCGAGTTACGTGGCCGTCAGCACGCCGGCGGGCGCGAATCCGTAACACTGGTGTCAGGTCGTGCGATACAAATCCATCGCCCTCCTCGCGGCACTGGTATCGGAGAACAGGAAAACGGGCTCTCCTGTCTCCAGCTAAATTCACGGGAATCGGTCCAGGGGTGAGAGAAGCGACCCCCGATTCCCTCCAAATTACGGGCGAGCTAAATTAACCCTTCACGAGAAGCAAGATGGCATCTCAAGGCGAGCGGGAGCCGGGGGTATTAGAAATGGATGTAGAATGTGTAGGATCCATGGCCCAGGATGGAATGCCCGTACAGGAAAACGAACTCGCCCAACTGAACCCAGAGCCCGAAATGGGTGCGGCAGCGGCCGCGGTGTATGACACCTCCCCTCCCCCTCTCCACCAAAACCCTTCCCCAACCCCTGCCGAAACGGCTCACCCAAGCGCACCCGACATGGCCATGCTGGCGGAAATGACAGCGAACATGATCAAGCAAATGAACGAAAAAATGGATACATACACAAATGAAATGATAAACGAAATAAAAAGCTTGAACGAAAAGATCGATGCGAGTACACAGCAAATGAAGGAAGAAACGAAAAAGCTGCGGGGTGAGACGCAGAACATGGGCCGATGCCTGCAGGCGGGCATGAAGGCCGTGACCAGGGAGATAGGAATGGCGACTCCACGTGTGGGAGCGAACGAGCTGGAAGGGGGTGCAACGGCTGACAGGCCCGCGGCGGAGGCGGGTGAAAAAATAATTCGGGGGGCGTGTTGGGCGAGGGTCGTGACAGAGGAATCGACGGTGACCAAAAGGGAAAAATTAAATGGGGAGACCAAAACGTGTGAGACGAGACACGAGGTGACGACAACAGAAACTTATAAATGTATAGAGACACGGGAGACAGAAAAAATAGAGGAGAGACTGCATGAATTGGACAAGGTTAGAGACGAATACACACACACGGAGGTAGTGGAGGACAATGGGGGTGAGCTCGCGGAGCGTGTGGGGACCCAGTGCGAGCACCTGGATGGCCTCCTCCAGGAACGAGGGGAGGGAGTATGCCCCCTTGAGGCGAGTCACGACCAGGTGAGTTCGGTCGTGCTTTGCGAGGTCGAGGGGAGGAGTGCTGTGGACGGGTGCACGGAGAGCTTGGGGGGTATAGAGGCCCCGGAGACCCTTGTGGGGACACAAATCCCCAGTGTGGTTGTCCCTGTGTGTGTGGTGCAAGGTGTGAGTGCGTCCCCGTGTGTGGAAGCGACCCCGTGTGTGAGTGGTGTGGTGGCGATGGTGCCGGAGTACGTGCTTCCCAGCACGCCGTGTGTGGATGAGGCACCGTGTGTGAGTGAGGCCGTGTGTGTGGATGAAACGGCCAGTGTGGATGGGGCACCGCAGGTGAGTGCCCCCGCGTGTGTGGGTGAGGCACCGTGTGTGGAAGAGGCCGTGGGTGTGAGTGAAACGGCCAGTATGGATGAGACACCGCGGTTGAGTGCCCCCGCGTGTATGAGTGAGGCACGGTGTGTGGATGAGGCACCGCGGTTGAGTGCCCCCGCGTGTATGAGTGAGGCACGGTGTGTGGATGAGGCACCGCGGTTGAGTGCCCCCGCGTGTGTGAGTGAGGCACGAGTGAATGGAGCACCACGTGTGAGTGGTATGGGTTATGCAAGGGAGACCGTGTGTGTGAGAGAGCGGTATGTAAGGGAGATGTCGGTCGGCATGCGGGAGCACGCAGCCGCGTCTCCCGGTGTGAATACAATGGAGTGGAGTGTGTGCGTCGTTACACGCAGGTGTGCGTGGGTCGAATGGAGACGACGACATGTGAGGAGAGAAAGCCGAGTAGCGGCTGTAGCTCTTTCGGGGACCGTGCCGGGTTCACCCAGCAGTGAGCACGAGGTTCGTGCTGTGCAACGCACGAGACCGCCACGTGCTCGCTTGCGAGAGTGAAGTCCCGGTCCGGAAACGCACGCGGTGGATTTGCCGATCCCGCGGACGGACAAAGTTTAGGCAGGTAAACGGATTTGGACCGGACGGGTTCTCCACGCGATCGTGTGTGTTAAGCTCCAACGGGCAAAGCACACGTGTTCGCGTGGGGAACCCCTCGAGACGTGGGGCTTGTGTTTTTTTTTATGCGCACGGTGACGTCATGGCTGCACGTGGGGTTGGAATCTGGCAGGAGGGGTATCTCTGCCGGATGGTACCGTCCAAGGAGGGACGAGGAACACGTGCAGCTGCATGACGTCACGGGCAGTTGCAAAGTGCAAAGAGCGCGAGTTGCCGCGCTGGTGCTGCGCATGTAAAGAAAAAAAAAAAAAAACAAGCCTCACTTTCGGGTGCACAGGATTCCTGGGCAAGGGGTGGAAGACCCCCTTGAACCTGGGCACAGGATGGAAACTAGTTAGGGGGAAGGGTTAGCTGAGTTAGACCGACTTCATGGGGCAGGGGTAAGTCCTCATGGAGTCCGTGGAATGGATTAGGTAGAGGGATTTAGTGAGCTTTAGGTTGGGAAATAAAATGGGATTATTTTGGAGACAGAGACAGACTTTGGATGTGTAGAGTTGACGTAGTTTAGCTACGTAGTGTTAAATGGAACGTGCTGTAGTATAAGGGACGACGTGGGAGCACGAGTTAGTTAGGGGATGCAGATAGAAGGATGGCAGAGTTCAGCGGTGTGTGTGTTGAAGAGTTGTGAGGTGAGCACTTGGTGAGTGAGTGAGGCCAGCGGGTCTGTGTGAGTGGAGCGAATGGGGAATGCATGGTGCGATGAGTGATTGGGGGGAGGAGTGACTCCCGCCCAAGGGACCCCGGGGTCAGTGTAGAGTGAGTTAGCTGGGTTAGTCAAATTGAAATATGGAGGTCGTTTTGTTGTTGGTGGGAAAGTAGGCTCGAGACCCATTTGGAGGGGTGCAGGAGCCCTGTTGACGGGCTTGGGAGCGTGGCTGCGAAAGGTGAGTATCGCTGAGTGGGTACCCCGGGCACCAGGCTAGTCGGCCGTGGTAGGCCAAGGGCCCATGGGGGGCCGGGATAGCGTAGTGGGCACGGGTGCGCCTGCTTGGTGCGGGGGCCCGGGGCGCCATTAGCCGCGTGGGCAGTGTTGTGGGCACGGGTGACCCTCGGAAAGGGGCCCGGGAGGCCGGCCTGCCACGTGTGCGTTTCAGGGGAGGTGCCATGGGGGCACTCCCCGGTGTTAGGGAGCTGGTAGGCTCGGAGGCAGTGTAGTGCCCGGGGGTGCCATAGCGGGAGAATCGGCAGAGGGTCGTGCCTGCCAAAGGGAGCCACGTGTCCCAGCCATGAGACCGTGTGAGGGCACGGAGAGAAAATTGGGGGGCGAGGCCCGAAATTGTGAGGACACCAACACAGGCGACGGGAATCTGGGTTGTTAGAACCAATAGTTTAAGCGAGAGGCGCTTGTTGAAAGCCCCGGGGTAGTTTAACAGTTAAATGGTTAGGGTAGATTAGGAGATGTACCCCTCCGCACCATCCATCCCCTCGCTCTCGTTGTGGGCCGCTGGACCCACTTTGGGTTAGATCGCCGAACTCTGGGGAGGCCATTCTGAGGCTTGAGTTGGGCCTCGACACAGGACGTTAGCTCTCCCTTATTCCCCTCCGGGAAGGGAACGTAGGGGTTGGGAGTAGGCTAGGTGACAGGATAGGTTAGCCGAACAAAGACGATAAAGGGGGTTAGGGGACGATTTATAGTGGGGAAGTAAAAATAAAAACAAAAAAAAAAATAAGTTGGGGCTAAATTGGTTTTTCACAAGTTAAGGGAGTGGGTATGTACAGTGACAGGCAAAGGCGATAGGTTGGGAGGGAGACAGGTAGGTAGGTCCGAGCCCGCCTTCCAAGTGGCCAGCACCACCGCACTCCCTCCACCAACCTCCACTGAACGGCAAAGGCTGGCCAGCTTCATCTGTTGGCTGCGTTGCTGCAAGGCAAAGGCCGGCCCACTTCGTCTGCAGCTGCTGTGCTGCAAGGCCTGTGCCGGCCCACTTCATCTGCCGGCTGGCTGTTTTGCTTCAAGGCCTGTGCCATCAGCTGGCCGTGTTTTGCTTCAAGGCCTGTGCCGGCCACTTCATCTGCTGGCTGCCTTTCTTCAAGGCCTGTGCCGGCCAGTTCATCTGCCGGCTGTTTGCCTGCAGCGGCCTTCTTCTGCGGGCTGTGTTTGCCTGCTGCCTTTGCCATGCCATGCCCACTGCCCATGTTCACCAGCCCCGTTCAATTTTTGCTTTGCCCCCCCCTGTTCATTGCCATGTGCGCCAGGATCAAGGCAACAGTTTGCAAGCTGCGAGAACTGCCCTGTTGGCAGCTACAACACGGGCCTGCAGTGGCGGCCCGTGCACCGTGTTTGTGTTCAAACCATTCATCCATCCATTCGTTGTGTTCATTGCGTGTGCCACTTGAGCTGGCACGGAGACTGCGTTTGTGCAGCCCATGCACCGTTGTGGTTCACTGCGTTCAGTTCAAAAGGGAAGGCCTTGGACTGCGTGTGAGCAGCCAGCCACGTTCCCTGTCACCTGCATTGTTTTGAGCCAGAGACTGCATGCGGGCAGCCTGGCTCCCTGCTAACTGCTTTTCTTTTGCAGAGTTCATTGATCCTGGGCCATGGTTTAGTGTAAAATTTGTAAGTTAAGGTTAAGATGTACTGTAAATATGAGTGCGCCCCTGGCATGTCTGTCCTAGCGCCGGCAATTTTATTTAAGTCGTCCGTGTG
>NC_140962.1:6496137-6516137 GCF_056783735.1 Eptatretus burgeri | reverse complement strand
ATACTTTAACTGGATACCACGACAGAACAAAACAAAAAAAAAAACAGAAGGAAGCCTTTTATTCTTACACTGGTTGAAAGAGGTCAAAAGTGGAAAATTGGAGGTTAAATAAGCGATGTGTTGAGTTGTAATTGTATGCACCTGATGCTTGAAAAAAAAATATGATAAAATGAGTTTAACAACATTGATTTATTCAAAACATTCGATTGGGTAAGTCTTGGTTCAAAATGTTGTCTGATCTGCTCTTCTTATGCATGAGGATACACTCTCTTGTGTACAACTTTGTTTTGAGTAATATTTTCCCATAGATTTGGATTAATTTTCAGCAATTTTTACATCTTCAATATCGACTGTTCAGACATCGACTGGATATCAAATATATTTGTTGTCTTCTCCTTCTCATCTTCTCTGTTCTTCTTTTCTTCTCAAACTGTGGTGTCCTTTTATCCCTCCTGTTGTTGTTCTTCTTGTTATGACTTCGCAGGAAATTTCCCAGCCAAGATAACCAGGAAATATATGTTGTTTCTCTGTCCGATGAACATTTCTCTGTGTTTCGGGAGTGGGGGGGGGAGGGAGAAAGAGAGAGAGAGGGAGAAAAACACACACACACAAACACAGACAAAGTGCATTGGCCCATTATATATTGTTCATGACCAGTGTAACATTTCATTGTGGTTTGACAAAAAAATGTTTTTTTAATATATATTTCCTGGTTGTATTGGCTGGTAAATTTCCTGTTATGTCATAACAACAACAACAACAACAACAACAACAGGAGGGACAAAAGGACACCACGGTTTGAGAAGAAAAGAAGAAAGAACAGAGGGGATGAGTAGAAGACAACGAATCATTTTAAAACCTACCTACCCAGTCGGGCATGTGCACGTCAGCAACCACATCTTGAACATGTATGGACCGATTTTATTTGTACTTGGCAAAAAGACAACACATGCTGGAATACATATGAACGTCATTTTTTTTGAGATCAGATCCAAGATGGCCGACTGCCGGCAATTTTAGTTTTAAAAAAAAACCCGATGTTGAACAAGTCCTCAACCATTTCTCGGACATGCATTAACTGATGTTGTTCAAACTTGACACATATATAGAATGATGGCTTATACATACACATCAATTTTTTTTTTTCCCCCAAGATAAGATCCAAGATGCCTGACTGGAAGTTATTTTGTTACTTAAACATATCCCCAACCATTTCGCCGTCATGTATGGTCCGATTTTCTTCAAACTTGGCACAAGCACAATACATAATGGCGTACACTCGCACCTAACTTTATTTTGCAATCTGATCAAAGATGGCCGACTGGTAGACTGGCAGCCATTTTAGTTGTAAAAATCAAATCCGATGTTGAATGCTCGTCCTCGACCATTTCTCGGACATGAATCTACCGATGTTGTTCAAACTTGCCACACTTAATGAATGAGAACTTACATATGCTCGTCGTCTTTTTAAAAAATTTTTTAGATCAGATCCAAGATGCCCGATTTGTGACCATTTTGTTACTTCAACATGTCCCCAACCATTTCTCAGACATGCATGGTCCAATTTTGTTCAAACTCGGCACAAGCACAGTACATGATAGCATACACGTTGACTGACCTCACTTTGTTTTGCGATCTGATCAAAGTGGTAGACTGGTGGCCATTTTAGTTTTAGACTGGTGGCCATTTTAGTTTTCCATAAATTTGGGCAAGCTGTTTAACTCAATCCAGAAAAATTTCAAAAACAACAGGGACTATGAGTTTGTCTTTTTTTTAACTTGTTTAATTGACTTTTTCTCAAGAAAAATGTTTAAGCACCTTACATGTGGGGGCACCTTAGAATCGGAAACTGTAAATACGGTATATCGAAAGCCTGACAGGGCAGTGCATTGGTCGTATACTTGCCTCTGAGATGTATAGGTTAAAGTCTCGACCCAATTATAAACTGTTGAATTGGTACTCCACAGGCAGAGTGATGTATCAATGTGTGTTCTGTCCCTTGGATGGACATGTTGCTCGATCCTGTCTGCGAGCATTTATTTCTGCTGGATGTTAGAGATCCTTTGGCATATTTTGCCAAAAAAGTAGCTTCAGTCATCATCAGCACCTCAGCCAATTTCAAGAAAGTTATTGTGATGGTTCTGTGGGCCAATCATAACTAATAGTCCCTGAGGGTAAATCATACTATCAAAGCGTGACATGACATTCTCCTTTCAGATTGAAGAAGTCTTAGCATCATGATGATGATATGTTGAAATGTTCCTGAAATTCCAGTGTTTCTCCGACTGTTGTGTCTCATTTCATTAACTTTTGGAACAATTTTTGAATAGTTTTACTGTTCAAATATTTTATGTTAACCAGAAACAGTAAGTTTGAAATATTTTGTGCCAGAGGTTTGGAGTTTACATTTATAATTAACACAAAATGCAGCAAAACTACTCGAGTTCTGCCGACATGATACCTACTCCCCCCATACAGTAATTTTTACTCCCCAGAACACCACCTACCACTTTCATAGTTTCTCAATGCACAACTTATGTATCATAATAACTTTATCCTTGCTTACTTATGAGTTTGGAGCAATGCTCAACCAATGGACTCTCGATTAAACCTTTGGAACCAAAACAGAAGCAGAACTGGTCACATTCCTGCTCTTATTATAGTGTGGCTCAACCCAAGTCCTCGACTCTGTCCAAGCCCCCTTACACATTGCATTGACAGCCAAGTTGGCATCATTTAGTTGTTCCTTGACAGTTGTCTTTGCAGTATGTTACATGTAATCACAAATTAAGATGCGAACCACTTGAAGGTTTGCCATTGCCTTCCCAGCAAGGTCAGGATTTGAACTTGCAATCATCATTGAATTGTAATACAGTATCTTAGTCTATTGAGCAAACATAGAAACCACTCTATGAAGAATAATTTTCACAATAACAAACAGCCCATTTTAATGAAACCTTACATGAATAACCATTGAAAGTTAATGGATAAACAATCACATTGATCAGGAATTCAAATTTGAGTCACTGAGGCCAGATAGGAATACTTTGCAGACTGAATAATTACTGATACCTCAAAAAGAAATCAAATGTGAGCTCCTGGGAAGTAATGTGGGTACAAGACATGACATACTTTTTGATAAAGAGGGATCCAAAGTTCATGTTTGGATCCCGACACAGATATAAACTGTCAACCCGGTGTATCACAGGTAGGATGATCCATCAATGTGTGGGCCATCTTTCGGATGGACGTTAAACTGGGCGTCACATCTGCTGGAATTAGTTTATGAACGTCAAAGATCCCACGGTGTCCTTCACAAAGAGTCGGCGAGCTTTCGCAGGCACCATGAGCAAATTCCAAATTCCTGCATTAACCTTAGTCGAACGTCAGGTCTGGTTAGCCAGTTGGTGAAAGACTTGGGCCAAGCTTCCAGCAGCCAACCCCACAATAATGTGGGAATAGAGTAATTGTCGGCCTGTGGTCGTTTATGAAGAGGAAAATTGTCTTCAAAATTTTTGTTCAAAGGAATTTCCATTAACGAGAAAGGCAAATAAACCTTGAAAGAGTGCACATAACTCAATTTCGCCCAGGATGTGAGAAATGTTGGTTTACTGCTCAGGAACTCATGTGGAGCAGATATCATTGCATTTGCTTATCGAGGTTTGTTTGACTACTACAGACTTTAAACTGTTCCCAGTAAAGTGTAGACAGATATATACAGGGACATGACAGAAGTAAATAGACACCATGGTTTTAAATGAATTTATTTATTTAACATTTGAAGAACATTTGATGTATTTTAATACAGACACGAGTATTTTGTAGACTTGCCATTTGCAGATTTCAATGCTTTTACTCTTTCAGACAGAACTAACGAGTTCTGAAATTTTCTCTTGTGGGATTTCTGCCCAGGCTTTCCGCAAAAGGTTGAGGAATTCTGCCCGTGATGTTGGTTTCCTGGACTTTTTCCGCACAGCTCGATCCAATATGGCCCAGAGGTGTTCAATGGGATTCATGTCAGGAGACTGACTTGGCCATGGTAGTCGCTTGATCCCATTTCTGTCCTGCCATTCTTTGGTCATTTTTGCAATGTGGCATGGAGCTTCATCTTCCATGAACAGAGTGTTGTTTTTGACCATCTGACCAATGGAGAAGCAGGGAGATGTCCATCCTCAAGGATAGAAATGTATATCATAGAGTTGCTGCCAACACACTCCACAAGCTCTGACCGACCAGCACTCCACATTGCTCCCACACCATCACTGAAAAACCACCGTGTTTGACAGTTGCCTGCAATCGGTTCAAAGAGAACTCTTGACTGGGAATTCTCCAGAACCATATGCGTCCACTGTCAGAAAATTGAGCAAATTGGGACTCATCTGAAAAAAATGACAGTTTGCCAAAAACTCTGAGTCTGGTGGCCATCTTGTCAGCCCACTTCTTTCTCCTTTCAATGTTGGCTGGTCAAAGAAGAGGTTTTATCCGAGCTGCTCTCCCATCATAGCCCAGTTGATGATGGTACAGCACAGCAGTTCTTGAGCTAACTTGGACCTCCTCTGCAACATATGCTACCTTGCAACACGGAGTTTTCTCAATGGACCGCTTGACAGCTCAAAGACACCTTTCTGAGGGCCCAGATCAACCAGAACAGGAAGCTGTGGATTCCTTGCCTTCACTGGTGAATTGCACAATCACCCGCTTGACTGTAAAAAGCGGAATGCCAAGGTTCTGAGTTATCGGATGCTGGCTGACTCCACCTTCCGATTGGCCAACAATTCGTCCTCTTTGAAAATCACAAAGGTCGTGTGCTCCCTGGGTTTGAGGCATAGTTAAATGTCATACAAGACCCAGGAACTCGTTTCTGCAAATAAATAGTTGAATATTGGGACAAATCACTGAGTAAAACGTGCTTTATACAGATGAAATGAATAAATTTAAGGTTTCCATTTACTTCTGTCATGTCTCTGTACAGTAGGTTCGTAGTTTACTGCACATTCAGTCATTATCAACACATTCGTTCATGTGATATGTCAGGTCAGGCCAGATTAGATCTGTGACTTGCAACAGGTATCATGTAAACCTGTACTAACGTGGTCCTTGTCCGGGTTGTCGGTGACTAAACCGTCTTCCCCACCAGGTTTTTTAGTGAGGAGGGTGTTTGGATATGGACACCCAGCAGGATTAAAAACAAAACCTGTCAAAGGGCGTAGGAGCTCGTTGTGAGCCAACGGCCATCCATAGCTAGTGCCCAACTGTGTCTGCGGATGTCCTCCTGCAGTTGGGTTACTTCTTATTAGGAGGTTAGTGGCAGGATTTTCACTCCGGCCACCGTAAAACCCTTCATTCTGTAAAACACAAAAACGCAAAGAAATCTGAAAACCCACTCCATGGGAATACCTCCTGTGCATCTTCCCTTCGCAGGGCAGCTCACCGGATGACGGGATTGGGGCAAAGCCTTTGGAACCACCAATCTTGGATGATAGGAAAGAAGCCATGGGGTAACATTCCCAGGTCAGATTGCGGGAGAGTGTGTCGAAGTGGTGCTGAGGTCCACCAGACGGCGGTCTCCTTGGGTTAACTTGAGACGGTCCCTTCGGGTGGGTGCCTGGAATGTCCTATCCCAAAGAGAGAATGATCACCTGTCTCTGTTGTCATCAGAACTCAAGCGTTTGGACATCGGTATTGCAGCACTCTCTGTGGTTCGGAGACCGGATTGCGACGAGATCATGGTGGGTGGTTACACCAACTATTGGTCTGGTCGCTCTGATGGTTACCATGACAAGGAGTTGCTGTAGCTGTGTCCAATAAGCTGACTCCAATGAAAATTGAGGTAACACCGGTAAACGAGCGTATTATGAGATTAAGGATTTGTCACTCCTTGGGTATCATTTCCCTGGTTTCTGTTTATGCTCCGACTGAGGCGAGTGATCTCACTGTGAAGGACGCATTCTACACCACGCTCGAGTCTGTGGTTGATCAGTGCCCCAGATGAGATACACTTCTAGTCTTGGGGGTTTTCAATGCATCGACAGGAACTGATAGGGATGGTTATGAGACATGTGTTGGTCCCCATGGGTCAGGAACTATGAACCAGAATAACACTAAGTTCCTTGACTTTGCAAGAAGTCATGGACTTAGGGTGGCTGGTTCATGGTTTCAGCACCCACAAGCTCATCGCTGGACTTGTTATTCCAATGCTGGCAGTGTGGCAAAGGAGATTAACCATGTCCTCCTTGATGGTCACTGGAGGATGATCCAGAACTGCAGGGTCGACCAGAGTGCTCAGTTCTTCAATACTGACCACCGGCTTGTAGCAACTCTGAAGTTGCACCTTAAATCCGGGAGAATGGTACCATCCCAGCCTACACTGGATGTTGGCAAGCTCAAGAATAAGAGGGTAGCTGAGGAGTTTGCGAACAGGCTGAGTGGAGATTTGGGGGGTCTGGGTGCTTTGGGAGGTCCTGAAGAGTTGTGGAGTGCCTTCAAGACCACCATCCTTGATGTTGCCAGTGGATGTCTTGGAACTCACCATCACGCAAAGAAGAATTTTGTCTCTCAAGGGACACTAGATACCATTGGCCAGAGTCGCAGGGCCAGGCTGAATAGCAGAGCTGAGCTGTTCAGGGAGCTGAGGCATAAAACTGTGTGTGCACTAAGGGTGGACAAGGAGGCCGATGTATGAAGAATCTGTGAGGGGGTAGAGCATCACCTGTGGTCAAGTGATTCTCATCCTGCTTACAGGGGAATTCACGCATTGCGTTCATCCAAGCCCAACCCTCGGTGTGCTGCAGTTAGAGCAGAGGGTGGTAGGCTCTTGATGGAGGAGTCTGAAGTGAAGGCCCGCTTGGCCGGTTACTTTGAGCGGTTCTACCAGCTGTCGAGTTGGACGTCAGGGGTGGTGCAATCCCTGTTGCTGACCCTCCAATCAACTGTGGTCCACCTTCACTTGTGGAAACACAGGCTGCGGTGAACCGGTTGAAATGGGGTAAAGCTCCAGGGATCTGTGGCATCCATGCTCAACTTCTCAAGGCTGGTGGAAATGCTGCACTCGAGTCATTGCATGCAGTTCTGTCCTCTGCCTGGAACACAGGCATCATCCCAACTGACTGGGAGAGGGGCCTTGCTGTCCCTCTCTGGAAAGGGAAGGGTGATCGCCAAGACTGCAACAACTACCAAGGGGTGACGCTGCTCTCAGTGCCGGGCAAGGTCTTTGCTCGGATAATTCTTGATAGGGTTTGCAACCATCTACTTGAGCACCATCGTCCAGAGCAGTCACGCTTTACACCAAAGAGGTCAACGATTGACCGTATCCTTGCTCTTCGGGTCCTCACTGAATGCAGATGAGAGTTTCGGCAGGGGCTGCTTGCAGCCTATGTTGATCTCTGCAAAGCGTTCGTTTCAGTGAATTGGGATGTCCTCTGGAGGATTCTTGTTCTTCGTGGAGTGCCACCAAAACTGATCGATCTGATGTCTGAACTCTACTCTGGTACTGAGAGTGTTGTGAGATGTGGTGGTACCATCTCTGACTTATTTCCTGTTGTTACTGGAGTTCCTCAGGGGTGTGTACTGGCCCCCACACTTTTCAGCACTTGTATGGACTGGATTCTAGGGACGATGTTGGAGAGATCAAGCTGCGGTGTATCGTTTGGGAATGTCAAGATCTCTGACCTTGATTTTGCAGATGATGCAGTCATCTTTGCGGAGACTTTAGATATCCTTTTGAAGGCCCTCGAGGTGCTGAATGAGGAGTCGGAGCCGCTGGGTTTACGGGTTTCCTGGGATCCTGGGAAAGATCCAGGCTTTCAATGACATCTTGGATGCTGCTGTCCTGTCTGTGCCTGTTTGTAGTGAGGATGTTGAGGTCATGGAGAGATTCACTTACCTTGGCAGTGATATTCATGTCTCTGCTGGCTGTGAGTCAGAGGTCAATACACGTCTGGGTCAGACCTGGGGAGTCATGCATTCACCGGATAATGGGGTGTGGCGCTGCTCGTACCTGTGCGGGAGGATGAAATTCCAAGTCTTCAGGTCGATGGTGCTTCCAGTCTTGCTCTATGGATGCGAGACTTGGACTCTGACCAAGGATCTGAGATGGAGACTTAATTCCTTTGGTACCAGATCTCTTCGGAGAATCCTTGGCTATCGCTGGTCGGACTTTGTGTCCAACGAGTGGTTGCTGAGAGAGACTCAAATGAGATTTGTTACCTGCATAGTCCGTGAGCATCAGCTGTGGCTGTATGGACATGTGGCTCGTTTTCCTGAAGCTGACCCTGCTCACCAGATTCTCTCATCGAGGGAGTCTCGTGAGTGGAGGAGGCCAATGGGCCGACTACGTCCCTCGTGGTTGCAGCAGGTTGATCAGCATCTCAAGGAGATGGGGATGGGCCAGGCATCTGCCTGGGGGGTGGCCAGACGGAGGCCCCTGAAGTACCAATGGAAAGTGGATGCAGCGACGCGCTGCTCTGGCGCATGCTCCCATACCTGATCTGTTCATCTAAAGTTTTACAATTGGTTCCTGATCCTCTTCTCGCCGAGTGCAGGGACGAAACCATGAAATGGCATTTTGAAAATATTTTCTTGTTGCAAGCTGGCATCCATTATAGTTTGTTTGAATATGGGGTCCTGCAATTGACAAGGGTGGATTCCAGCGAAGATTTTTCTAAAAAGGGCAGAGATCAACCCTTTTCCTCAAAATGCGTGATTTCAAACAATAAAGAAATATATTTTACGTTCTTCAAAATCTTCCCAATATTTTCACTATTTTATTAATTGCACTGGCAATTGAGACCTTATTTTGAAGCATATGACATTGGCTTTACAA
The DNA here is from genome assembly GCF_056783735.1 of Eptatretus burgeri. NCBI lineage: Eukaryota > Metazoa > Chordata > Myxini > Myxiniformes > Myxinidae > Eptatretus > Eptatretus burgeri. The sequence goes on along the minus strand of NC_140962.1, from coordinate 6,507,316 downwards.
TCGATAGAAAATATTTGGGACTCCTGCTAAATTTGGGACTCCTCATTCTATTCAATCCCACTCTTCCCTCCAGGCCTTCAAAACAGCTGTTCACCACCATCTCTTATCATCCCCCATCAAAATCCTCGATCTTTTCTACCCCCGATAATCCACCCAAGGCCACCTCCTTCAAATTCCCTGCTTTCCTTCCTGAAAGTCCCTGTAATGTCCATCTTCTATTCCCCATGTTCCCCACCCCATCCCTCTCCTTTCCACAGATCTCCTAATGTCTCTGTTCCCCACTGTTTTGTCCTTCCCACTCCCTCCCCTCTTGTCTCATGCTCCCCTTGCTGTGCGTTGTGTGTTAGCTCTCACACAAGCCTCGACAGGGTATACAAAAAAAATTGAGTTAGCCACGGGTCAAAGGTCATGTGACCCCCAAATTATATAATTTTGGGGTATTTTCAGACTAAACAGTCACAAAAATATATTTACACGACACAAATGCCCCCAAAACATAAATTGATTCCCAACTACACATCTCTGGACAGTTTTAAAAACAGAAATGGTCATTTTATTCCGAACAGGTTTGAAGTTACCATGGGTCAAAATGTCCCTATTTTCAAAAAAAAATCAAGAAAATGCGCTGTTGATATCTCCACTCAATTGTTGAATACTTAACACTCAATGTCCACAGCATCTTTCTTTACAACCATATGAAATTAATAAACAGAACCATAAAAAGATGCAATGGGGATGCAGATGCAGATGAAAAAGGGTCTGGGGCCATTTGTGCAGGATGACAATGCCTTGTAATGTACATCAATAGTTTGTTTGGTCTTTATAAATACACCATGGCTTTTATTATTCATCATCATCATCATCATCATCATCATCATCATCATCATCGTTTCAGTAGCCCTGGCAACCACAAGCTTTTGTGCACATTTTCTGTCCTGCTTTAATACAGCCACATCTCTTGCCACAAACACACTTACATGAGCAGCTCACTTGCTCCTTGCATGCTTTTGGAATAGGGACTAGAGTCATCAGCTCTGGTTTCACTGTTCCATTCTCAAGGATCCATGTACAGTTGGCTGGACTGGACAAATCTGGCACTGGGGTCAATGCTTCCTTCCACGCCAGGAATTGGTAATTGGCACATGCAATGTGTTTATCCAAAGCATCTTTTGTTGGGGGAAGGGCATCAAGGATCTTCTTTCTCTGGACAAAAATATTTTGATGTGTCTCACTGATGGAGTCCGGAATCCTTCAATTACAAACTTTTCAGCCCCTGCTATCACATCTGTGGTTAACTTTTTACACCCGAGCATATTCAATGTCCCTGGTTCTTGCTTAAATACTTCCCAAGCTGTTTTCTTCCCCTTTCCTGCAAATTGGCTGATTGAATCACAACCTGTCATAGCATGAAATGCAATGATTTTTTTTTTTTTTACAATTTCATCAAGAAGGCTGATTTCATGCACTGATATGTACTCTCTTTTACTGGTTGTCATGTGTACATCCAAATTTGTGGTGACAACCTACTCCTAAAAGCAAGCGCTAAAACTAGCATGGCAGTATCTCTGCGTTGGATGACAACACGTTCATACCCATTCCTGCAGGCATCATCTGCATGGAGAATCAGCCGGGTATGCGCTTCTTTATGTGTGGATTTCAGGTTTTCAATGTTTCTTTCATTAGATGACCAGACATGACATCGAAAACGTTTTCAAAACCTCCACCAAGTACGAGCTCATGTTCCTGGGGCAGCTCCTTGGCTTTCTTTATTAATGCTGCTGATGGAAATGCAGCGAGGTCAGTCTTGTTGGCAGATGAACTGATGAATGACTTCCATTTTGAGGGTAGTTTTCCATTTTTTTGAGCTAATGACTCATCTAATTGGTGTAATATTCCCTGCACTTTGTGCAAGTGTGCCCGATTTTGGACAGCTGCTCATGGTAGCGACCAAACAGTACATCAATCCTTAAGTACACTGGACCAAAGCGATTGAAGATATTTCTGCAGAACACACCACTGAGGTTCTCAAATGTCTTGACCTTTTCTGGTTTCCCATTTGCCTGTATGAGTGCTAGTCCTTCGATAAGTAAGCATGTTTTGGCTTCACTATTCGACAGCTTTGCTGGAATCTGTATGTTCTTTGTCAGTAATTTCACCAACTGGGATGTATCTGTTGTATGCCATTTATAATTGTTTCCAGCTCGAGCCCGTGGCACTGCCACATTGAGATGCCGCAAGCTGTCTTTAAAGAAGATCTCTGCCTGCTTTGACTTCTTTCTGTTTCCCATTTGCTGTTGGAACTTCGACTTTGTACATAGTACTGATTGCTGTGGTTTTATTATGGGGTATTGTAGCATAAAAGTCCTTTGACTTTTCAACAAATCACGTGGTTACAAAGGATTCGACACAGCAATTTCTGATGCTGTCAATATTTCCTTGGTGAGCTCTTCTGGAACGACATCATTGGTGGTTAGGCATATAAAGTCTTCATGATGTTCTCTATTGGGAGTGAAGACTTGGAACTGCTTGAATTCCACAATCAGCCTTTGCACGTCCTCTTCATCTCTCCTTAATCTGGTTGCTCCTGCTTGAAGTAGCTACTTCTACATCAACATGCAATTTGAACATTTTGAAGGTTGCTTCTGCTAATTTTGTCTTTTCATTATAAGTCAGGCACCACTTATCCCTTGCAGCATTCCGCCTTGTCATGCCAATGATTCCACCACTCACTTCTAACACTTTGTTAATGTGTTCTCGGGCCTGATCAGTGGATACTTGAGAGGATTTCTTATTCATCCTTTTCACAGAAAATTTTCCCTGAACAAGTAAATGATGAATGTGCGGGGCTGATGCTGGGAGCTGGCGCATATCAGCTCAATAGACTGGCCCCCACCTCGAATCGTTTGTGTGATTATATTCAGCAAACCAAGGGAGCATCTTTGCAAATGACACCAAATGAAGTTCACATTGCCCTTCTCTCTCAGCGTGAATTAAATTCAAGAGGAGCGATACCATCTCCACGTAGTTCATCCAGTGCTTAAAAGTTGGCCGATCAGCATGATCTTCCTCAAATTCCTTTCGCAAAACTATGACTTCTCTGTTCAAGCTAATAATCTTTTGTAAGCTGCCTCTGCTCTGTCCATGTTACGATAATTGAAAGTGGTCACAATCTCATCAGCGCACAATTTGATGTCATCACTCATGACGTTGTTATTGGCTTCTGCCCATGGGAGAAACTGATCCCAGAGAATTCACCAAAGTGCTTCTACTACTAACTTGTGATCATGTACAGCCTTGTTGTATGTTTTCCCATCCATTATGTGCCCTGCTGTGTTCTCTCCAAGGACACCACTTTCGACCCAGATATTCTTCAACCCACATTCTTCAAGGTGTTATCCTATTGCTTTCATGAAGTTCATCGTTATGTGAAAACCACCAAGTCTCCTGCATGAGCCACACAACCTCCTTCGCCTTTCAGTAAAGGGCCTGGTCAAATGTGACAACAGTGTGTTGTTGTCCAAAGGATTCATAAATATATTTGCACCTTGATAAAACTGTCTGGACTGTGTTCATGTCATCTGCTGGTGCATGAATGATTGGCATATACCCAATGCGAACAACCTTTGAATCCACATCTCAGACTATCTGATTGAATCCTGTCCATTAGGGTGTTTCATATTGCAACTTTTTTGCGCTAGTCTAGTTGGCTACCCGTCTTAGCTTTCCCATATGGAGAAAAACCCCACTCGCCGATTTTTAGAATTTTCCTCCCAAAAATGGCCGCCGGCGGCTATTTTTTCAAAATGGCGGCCTTTTTCACGTTTTGACACAGAAATCGACTCCTACACATGCTAAAATACTTTAATGTTACTTGATATGTGTATGTTTGTTGATGATTATGATTGCTATGTCTGCGAGGAGTCGGGGACGAGACATTAGGCATCCAATATGGCGGAAAATCCAAAATGGCGTCCAAGATGGCCGATTTTTGGCCACTGGAAAGTTCCCTCCGATGTGGGTTCTAATATGTCTAGTTCTAGGTTTTTGGGTGTGCTGAATTCGTTTTTATGCTCTAAATTGCAGTATATCTGTCACAGAGACATCTGCGGGTGTCATGCTCTCGCGCTAAGAAGTAGTTCTTGCAAGTCCGAAGAAGAATTTTGAATATATGCATACAAACATACTGGACATACTATACATACATACATACAGACACACACATACATACATACTAACTGTATATCCACATAAACCATACATACATACTGTACATACATATAAACACATAATACATACTGTACATACATATAAACACATAATACATACTGTACATGCATATACAATATACATATATATATATATATATATATATATATATATATATATATATATATATATATATATATATATATATATATATATATATACAGTGGGGAGAACAAGTATTTGATACACTGCCGATTTTGCAGGTTTTCCCACTTACAAAGCTCGTAGAGGTCTGTAATTTTTATCATAGGTATACTTCAACTGTGAAAGACAGAATCTGAAACAAAAATCCTGAAAATCACATTGTATGATTTCTAAATAATTAATTTGCATTTTATTGCATGAAATAAGTATTTGATACATCAGAAAAACAGAACTTAATACTTGGTACAGAAACCTTTGTTTGCAATTACAGAGATCAGACGTTTCCTGTAGTTCTGAACCAGGTTTGCACAGACTGCAGCAGGGACTTTGGCCCACTCCTCCATACAGATCTTCTCCAGATCCTTCAGGTTTCGGGGCTGTCGCTGGGCAACACAGACTTTCAGCTCCCTCCAAAGATTTTCTATTGGGTTCAGGTCTGGAGACTGGCTCGGCCACTCCAGGACCTTGAGATGCTTCTTACGGAGCCACTCCTTAGTCGCCCTGGCTGTGTGTTTCGGGTTGTTGTCATGCTGAAAGACCCAGCCACGCCCCATCTTCAATGCTCTTATTGAGCGAAGGAGGTTGTTGGCCAAGATCTCGCGATACATGGCCCCATCCATCCTCCCCTCAATACGGTGCAGTCGTCCTGTCCCCTTTGCAGAAAAGCATCCCCAAAGAATGATGTTTCCACCTCCATGCTTCACGGTTAGGATGGTGTTCTTGGGGTTGTACTCATCCTTCTTCCTCCAAACATGGCGAGTGGAGTTTAAACCAAAAAGCTCTATCTTGGTCTCATCAGACCACTTGACCTTCTCCCATTCCTCCTCTGGATCATCCAGATGTCATTGGCAAACTTCAGATGGGCCTGGACATGTGCTGGCTTGAGCAGAGGGACCTTGCGTGCGCTGCAGGATTTTAATCCATGACGGCATAGTGTGTTACTTATGGTTTTCTTTGATACTGTGGTCCCAGCTCTCTTCAGGTCATTGACCAGGTCCTGCCATGTAGTTCTGGGCTGATCTCTCACCTTTCTCATGATCATTGAGGGTCCACGAGGTGAGATCTTGCATGGAGCCCCAGACCGAGGGAGATTGACTGTTATCTTGAACTTCTTCCATTTTCTAATAATTGCGCCAACAGTTGTTGCCTTCTCACCAAGCTGCTTGCCTATTGTCCTGTAGCCCATCCCAGCCTTGTGCAAGTCTACAATTTTGTCCCTGATGTCCTTAGACAGCTCTCTGGTCTTGCCCATTGTGGAGAGGTTGGAGTCTGATTGATTGAGTGTGGACAGCTGTCTTTTATGCAGATAACAAGTTCAAACAGGTGCAGTTAATACAGGTAATGAGTGGAGAATGGGGGGGCATCTTAAAGACAAAACTTACAGGTCTGTGAGAGCTGGAATTTTTACTGGTTGGGAGGTGATCAAATACTTATTTCATGGAATAAAATGCAAATTAATTATTCAAAAATCATACGATGTGATTTTCAGGATTTTTGTTTTAGATTCCATCTTTCACAGTTGAAGTGTACCTGTGATAAAAATTTACAAACCTCTACGTGCTTTGTAAGTGGGAAAACCTGCAAAATCGGCAGTGTGTCAAATACTTGTCCTCCCCACTGTATATGTGTATATATATATATATATATATATATATATATATATATATAAACATACATTCTGTACATACATATAAACACCGCTCAGCAAATCGCAAACGGAGCGAGCTGCTTTGCGGCTCGTTTCCAAGCAGGTCCCGTCAAGGTGTAAATCCCCGGCATTCTCTCTGCGTGCATAATTAGGTAAATAGACAGTTCGGCGATCGGACCCTGTCACGCGCGGACAGAATAGTTGGCTGATTTTTGGTGGGATTAAAGATACACCCGTAGCTGGATTTCGGCGTTGATCCGAAAGATATGACGAGGTTTGCCCGTTCGGTGGGCGAGAGCGACCGCCATTGGCTAAAAGCGGTCGCCCGCACGCCGAAGGGCGGGACACAACAACACTGGTGTCAGAAGTGGGATACAAACTCTCCCGTCTCCAAACTAAATTAGCGGGAATCGGATCAAGGGTGTGTAGAGCAACCCTCCGTTCCCCCAAAGTACGAGCGTATAAATTATTCCGATACGCAAAATGGCAGTTCAAGGTGAGCGGGAGCATGGGGTTTTAGAAATGGATTTTGAGATGATAGAATCCATGGCTCAGGACGAAATCCCCGTGCAGGACATTCATATGCAGGTTGAACACCCCCCGCAAACAAACCCAGAGTCAGAAATGGGCGCAGCGCTGCGGATTTTGACCCCCCTCCCTCCTCCATCAAATTCCCTCCCCGGTCTCCAGCGAAACCGCGACTGATAATGGCGGATCGGTCCTGCTAGATCCATCGGGCATCGCACAGTTGATGCTGATGATGCAAGCGATGAATGCGGATATGCAAAGAGAAATGAAAAACGAAATGAAAAAAATGCGTGCGAAATAAATGAAGAAATGGATACGAATGCGCAAGCCACGAATAACAAAATGGATGCAAATACGCAAACACTGTGGGGTGAGATGCAGCGCATGGGGCTGGATCTCCAAAAAGGGCAAGAGGCAATGAGGACGGGCATGAGAGGCATAACGGTGGTTGCGCGCAACGAAACACGGACGATGGATTGCAAGATGGCGGCACCACATGGCAGTACGACCGAACCGACAAGGGGGAGTGTGGATTGTGTCCGGCCCGCGATGGAAACGAGCGAGGTCAAAGTAATTCGGGAGACGTGTTGGATGAGACTCGTAACGGCAGAGAGAGTGACAGTGACACAGAGGGAAAAATTAAATGGGGTGACTGAGACGTGTAGACGAGAAAGATAATAAAGGAGGTAGAGGTGATGACAAGGGAGACGCAGGAATTAAAAGAAATAACAGAGACACAGGAGATAGAGGGTGAATTGGACGGAAGTAAAGACGAACACACACACATGGAGGTAGTGGAGGACAATGGGGGCGAGCTGGCAGAATGTGTCGTGACCCGGTATAAGCAGCAGGATAGCCTCCTTCAGGAATGAGAGGGAGGGAATATTCCCCCTTGAAGCGGATCTCGACCAGGTGAGTCCGGTCGAGTTTTGCGAGTTAGAGGGGGCGAGTGCTGTAGAAGGGTACACGCCAAGCTTGAGGGGTATGGAGGCCCCGGGACCCCTTGTGGTGGAGCGAATTCCCAGCGTGGTTTCGAAATGTCTGTTTACGAGTGGCGAAATGTGTGCTGAAACGCGCGTATAGGGTGGGTGAAAGGCGTTGTGTGAAAGGAACCGCGTGTGTGAGTGAAATGGCATGCGTGAGTGAAAGGCCGTGTGTGAAACAAACCACGTGTGTGAGGTTGCGGTGTGAAAGAGAAATGACGGTTGGCATGGGAGAACATGCAACCGCGTGCCCGAATGAGAGTGAAATGATGAGGTGTGTGAGCGTCATGGCACGTGGGAGCGTGGGTGTTGAATGGCGATGGAGACGGCGTCAGACAAGGGACGAAGGCTGAGTAGCGGCCGTAGCTGTTTTGGGGACCATGCCGGGTTTGCACAGCAACGAGCACTGGGTCCGTGCTGTGCTTCGCACGAGGCCGCCACGTGCGCGCCTGCACAGGTGAAATCCGGTCCGGAAACGCACGCAGTGGATGTTAGCCGATCCTGCGGACGGACAGAAGCGAGGCTGGGATATGAATTTGGAACGGATGGGTTCTCCAGGCGAGCGTGTGTGTAAAGCTCCGACGAGCAGAGCACGTGCTCGCGTGGGGAACCCCTCGAAACGCGAGGCTTGATTGGGATGCGCACGGTGACGTTGTGGCTGCATGGTTGTAATCCGGCAGGCGGGGCATCCCTGCCGGATGTTACCGTCCGAGGATGGACGAGGTGCGTGAACAGCTGCCATGATGTCACGGAGAAAGAGCGCGGGCTGAGTTGCCGCGCTGGTGAACGCATAGGAAAAAAAAAAGCAAAGCAAGCCTCGCCACTTCAAGTGAACAGGATTCCCAGGCAGGGGGTGGAAGACCCCCTTGCTTGGGCACAGGAAGGAACTAGTTAGGGGGAAGGGTTAGCTTAGTTAGACCAGCTTCATGGGGCAGGGACAAGTCCTCATGGGGCCCGTGGAATGGGTTAGTTCGTGGGAATTTCAGTTTAGATTTAGAGAATGGGGATTTTTGGATTTGAGGACACTGACAGACTTTGAGTGTGTAGTGGGGATGTAGATTAGCTACGTAGTGTTAAAAGGATGTGCTATATAGTAAGGGATGATGAGGGAGCGCGAGTTAGTTGGGGCATTTAGTGAGCAGAATGGCAGTGTTCAGCGAGGTGAGCGATGGATTGAAATATGATGAGTGAGTGAGGGCCAGCGGGCCTGAGTATATGGAGTGAATGTAGTATGCATGGTGCGATGAGTTCTTGGGGGGAGGAGTGATTCCCACCCAAGGGACCCCGGGGTCAGTGTAAAGTGAGTTAGGGGGTTAGTCAAATTGACAAAATGGAGGTCGTTTTGCTGTTGGTGAGAATGTAGGCTCGAACCCCGTTCGGAGGGGTGCAGGAGCCCTGTTGACGGGCTGGGAGCATGGCTGCGAACGGCGAGTATCACTTTGTGGGTTGCCCCGGGCATCAGGCTAGTCGGCCGCGGTAGGCCAAGGGTCTAAGAGGGGCCTGGATAGTGTAGTGGGCATGGGTGGGCCCACATGATGTGGGGCCCAGGGCGCCAATGGCCACGTGGGCAGTGTCGTGGGCACGGGCACCCAGGGAAGGGGCCCGTGGTGCCAGCCTGCCAAGTGAGCATCGAGGGGGAGTAGCCATGGGGGGCACTCCCCAGGTTTTAGGGAGCTGGTAGGCTCGGAGACAGTTGCAGCGCCCGGGGGTGCCATCGTTGGAAAATCGGCAGAGGGTAATTCCTGCCAAGGGAGCCATGCATCCCAGCCATGAGACCGTGCAAGGGCACAGATAGAAAATTGGAGGGCAAGGCCCAAATTTGTGAGGGCACCAATACAGGCGATGGGAATCTTGGCTGGTAGAACCAGTAGATTAAGTGACAGGCGCTTTTGGAAAGCCCCGGGGTAGTTTAGGTGTAATAAATGTTAGGGTAGATAGAGAAGTGTACCCCTCTGCACCATCCGTCCCTTTGCTCGTTGTGGGCCGCTGGACTCACCATGGTGAAAAAGATCGCTGAAATCTGAGGAGGCCATTCTGAGGCTTCATTGGGCCTCAAGACAGGACACTAGCTAGCTCTCCCTTATTCCCCTCCAGGAAGGGAACATAGGGGTTGGGAGTAGGCTAGATAACAGGATAGGTTAGCCGGACAGAGACGATAAAGGGGGTTAGGGAGACGATTTATAAAGGAAAGGAAAAAAATAATAATAATAATAATAATAATAATAATAATAATAATAAAATAAGATGGGGCTAAATTTGTTTTGCAAATTAAGGGAGTGGGTATGGACAGAGACAGGCAAAGGCGATAGGTTGGGAGGAAGACAGTAGGGTAGGTCCGAGCCCGCCTTCAGACTGGTCGGCACCACCGCACTCCCTCCACCAACCTCTAGAACGAGACCAGAGGCCGGCCAGCTTCACCTGCCGGCCTGTGTTTTGCTACAACGGCCTGTGCCGGCCTTGCCTTGCCATGCCTTGTCTGCCTGCCTCTGCCTTGACCCCATGCCTGCTGGCCCTTGTTGTTGCATTTGCCCCATTCCATCCATCACCATGTGCGCCAGGATCATCACGCGAGCTGCAGGGACTGCCCTGTAGGCAGCCGCACCACGGGACTGCATTGAGCAGCCCGTGCACCACTCATTTTCTTGTGTTGCTTGAGTCAGTGCCCATCCAGTGTTCTGCAGGGACTGCCCTGCAGGTAGCCGCACACGGGGACTGCATTGGTGCAGCCCGTGCACCGTTTTGTGTTCACTGTGCTCATTTTGAAGGGGGAGGCCTAAGACTGCATTGGGCAGCCGGCCACATTCCCTGTTCAAACCTGCATTTGTTTCATGAGCCAGAGACTGCATTTGGGCAGCCTGGCTCCCTGCTTCAAGAATGGCCTGTCAGATGGCGCATAGCCGCCGGGTTGGGGTGAGTTGCCTTCAGCAGCTGAAGACATGAAAAGGTTTTGTGACAGACAACGGGGCCTTTTGAACAGGCCCCGAAGACATCCGACCTTCAGCTGCGGAGCGCTCACCCTCAAAATACCGTTGACATTGCTTCGTGCCTTTTTCCCACAGAGTCCATCAGTCCTGGGCCATGGTTAATGTAACATGTATCAGGTTGGGTCGGTCCGAGCCCGCCTTCAGACTGGTCGGCGACGTAGCAAGTTAAGGATAAGGTTAAGTTAAGGATAAGGTAAATTGTAAATGAGTGCTCCCCTGCATGTGTGTCTCAGCGCCGGCAATTTATTTAAGTTGTCTGCATGAGTGAGTTTGTTTAGTTAGTTACTCAGCCCGTAGGTTATTTACTTTTGGGACACGAATACGCCAAATGTCGCACTCAGGGATCCGAAGGTAAATCTTACTAGGGGAGAACTTACAGATGAAGGCACACGAAAGTTTGACGACTCGGGACAAGTCTGTAAAAAGGGGAGGAGGTAGTGTTACGGTTGTGGAAATTCACAGAACACCATTCAGGTATCCCAGAGATCAGTTATGTCGATAAGTGTGTGTTCAGATTAGATTTCCTCACCGATGTCGAAAGGGATTTATTCGTGTAACCGGGTTGTGATTCTTTTGCTCTCTTTATTTTGGACCAACCGCCTCTCAACCACCACAACCACCACAAC
>NC_140962.1:6438137-6490637 GCF_056783735.1 Eptatretus burgeri | reverse complement strand
TGGTTTTGAAAAATTTCCCAATGAAGGCTTGCCTAGGCTTGCCCAGGGAATTTCCAAAGGAAACCACACCCACCAGTCTTTCTCTATAAAAGCTTCAAACCCAGGCTCCATTTTAAACATTTGTTCTTGCTGGCAATGGTGTTCTGTGTGCTTGTCTCAAACTGTCTGTCTTCTATGGAACTAAACCTTCAAGTTGATGAACTGGATTCAAACCTCTTATCTATTGAGGTAAGATTTTTTATTTTCCTATTTTCAAACTTTGATTGAAGCATACTCATTTAATAATTAAATAACTTAATTAATACATTATTATTTTCTCTCACAGGAAATTGTATCTGAAAATACTGCTTTTGCTACAACTTGGGGGAAATTGTTGGCTTGGTTGAAGACCTTGAGTGGGATGACTTTGGTGTTCCTTGGAACTCTCTGTCTTCTATGGAACTAAACCTTCAAGTTGATGAACTGGATTCAAACCTCTTATCTATTGAGGTAAGATTTTTTATTTTCCTATTTTCAAACTTTGATTGAAGCATACTCATTTAATAATTAAATAACTTAATTAATACATTATTATTTTCTCTCACAGGAAATTGTGTCTGAAATACGAAATGAAAATACTGCTTTTGCTACAACTTGGGGCGAAATTGTTGGCTTGGTTGAAGACCTTATGAGCGACCAAGACCCACAGAACGAGTTCGTCCTTGATGACCCAACCAAAGAGTTATACCTTGGAGACCAGCAAAATCCTGAAAAAGAGTTTTACAGCAATAGTACTCATTGTGAGTTATCAAGACAATACCCACTGAACAAGTTATACCTTGATGAGCCAGAATACAAGTTTTACCTTGGAGACTCACAAATTTTGAAAAAATCAGTAAATGAGTTCTGCCTTGATGGTTTAAATAACTACCTTGGAGACTCAGGAAAAGGGTTCTGCCAAGATGGTTCTAAATATGGGGCCTACCTTGGAGACTCACAAATTTTAAAAAAATCAGTAAATGAGTTCTGCCTTGATGGTTTAAATAACTACCTTGGAGACTCAGGAAAAGGGTTCTGCCAAGATGGTTCTAAATATGGGTCCTACCTTGGAGACTCACAAATTTTGAAAAAATCAGTAAATGAGTTATCCTTAAGAGACTTTGTAAGTTGGTTTTACTTTGAATACTTGAAATGTGGGTTCTGGATTGATAACTCACAATGTGATACATATCTTGGAAACTCAACGGGAATGTGGTTATACCTTGAAGACTTGGAAAGTTGGGTTTATGTTGGACACTTGAAACTTTTTTGGGGGCTTTTATTTATTTATTTATTTATTTATTATTATTATTATTATTTTATTTATTTATATTTTGGAGACTTTTGGAGTTGCTATCACTCTTTGGGATCTAAACCTATCGATGTAGTTCTTTGTCGGATGGTGCTTGATGGGAGCAAGATCAAGAAAGTTCTGGGAAGAAAGTGCAGGCTTACTCCCCCTTTCTACGTCATCAAACCTGAAAGCCTTAAAAGACAGAATTGGAAGAAGAAAAAAAAAAACGTAAAAATATATATATATAGGTGGAAATCTCATTTTGAAAAAGACATTGTGTTGGGCGAGGATTGAGTTGGGGTTGAGATTTTGAATGTGAGGGTTGGGGTTGAGATTTTGAATGTGAGGGTTGGGACACACACACACATACACATCAACAAACAAAAGTTAAGCCTTGACTATTCAGTTGAGGATTCTGTGTTTGGGGTTCACAGATCTAAGAACGTCCCCCTTGACACACATTATATACTGTTATACACCTCGGACTTGGCCCTCGAGTGTCCACAACGGTGTATAGTAGGAGGGAGTGAAGCGCCAACCTATTGCTCCCATTGCACACACACACACAAACAAAAGTTAAGCCTTGACTATTCAGTTGAGGATTCTGTGTTTGGGGGTTCACAGATCTAAGAACGTCCCCCTTGACACACATTATATACTGTTATACACCTCGGACTTGGCCCTCGAGTGTCCACAAAGGTGTATTATCTGCTTAGTTTTGTCTTTTGTAATTCCTGTGAATAAAATGAACCTAAAATCTCTTCCCCTTCCAAATCATATATTTTATAAGTCCAAGGAACTGTATCTATTACATCAACAATTTTAAAAAGTTCTTTCGTCCATCGTTCAGTAAAACCCTTTTCAAAATGAGATTTCCACCTATATATTCTTACGATATCACCAACTTTGAACTTAGGTTTTCTGACATTAATCTCTTTTTCATATTTTAATTTTGTAAATGTTTCTGATGGCTTCATATTCGTTGATGTGTGAATCGTGTCATTATACTTATCCACAATATCCTGAATAAAAGATGACCATTGTTGTGAACCGAGTTGTGTGAATTTTTTATATAGTCTCTTAAGGTACGATTAAAACGTTCAACAACAACTGCCTTCCCTTCATTAAAGGTACTGTATAATGTAATACTGTTATTTTTTAGAAAATTCATAAATGTCTTGTTATAAAACTCTCTACCCTCATCAGTCCACAATTTCTTAGGTTTTCTCTTACTTTTATTAAATATCTGTTGAAAAGCTAACATAAGAGTATTACCTGTTTTGTTTTTTAAAGGGACAACCCACGCATATCTACTCCTCAAATCAATAACGGTTAAAGCATACTTGTACCCCTTATCATTATTGAGTTCAATCAAATCAGCAGACCAGATATAATCAACTTCCTTGGAATAAACTTTCCTTCTCTGAAACTTTGTGAATATTGGTTTATGTAATTCATCAGCTAATTGCTCTTCAGTCTTAATGGCATCATTAGAGCCTATAAGTTTTTTGAATTTCCAAGTCCAAGTTTCAATTTAGCACTAATCATCTTCTTCACGATGAACCTATCAACTTTTTCTCTCAAGGTTGGATTTTGTATCAGAGACAAATTATATAACATTTCTCTATCGGCTTCATGCTTTTCTTCCAACGTTGTGGTATTCCCATAATCAATATCGTGTCTCATGCACACTTCATCAACTCTATTGATTGGTTTACTCCAGGATTTAGGATTGTCTGCCTCATCTAATCTTTTATCTAAGTTTGTGCCTGGACCACAGAAAGAATAACCTGGAAGATGTAATTCCCCTGGTATTCCAGTAGTTGTAAATTTACTTCCTGATAAAAACTTTTGTATATCTCCTCCGAGTTTGTGTTTGGAGATAAATTGATTTTTTTTGAACCACACACCGAACATATACCTTTTTGTATAACCCTGTTATTTTTACTTTTAATATATGAAATATTTTTAGTATTAGTTTTCTTTTTACATTTGAGACAATAACTCATTTATTTATGAGAAAAATTTCTGCAGAGTGCAAAAACCTTTTTAGTTTCCAACATGCACATTTGAATCTTAATTTTTAAAACATAAAGAATCCTTAGAAATGCCTTCACTCTCTCCTCCATTTATTTAAGAAAAAACTTGAATTAAAATACATGTCTTCTCGATGTCGATAGTCTTGTCGAAAGTATTGTAAATAGACTTTTTAATTCTTTGTATTCCTCCCTGGTGAGATAAGTTAATTTCTTTAATACCTCTATTCTTTTTTGAATCTCACTGGTTTCCATATTTTGATATTTATTCATTCTCTCTCTTTCCTCCCTCTCTCTCTTCTCTCTTTCCTCCTTCTCTCTCTCCTCCTCCTCCTTTTCCTCCTCTTCCCTCTCTTCTTCAACTCCTTCCTCATCCCTTACTATACTTGAATCGTTTACACCCCATAGAATATTATACATATATTCATCAGGATTTCTTGTTATTCCTGTATCCAAAATAATTTTTTACAACAGGATACCAATAAAATTTCTTTTGAATTTCTAAAAGAGCCTTACCTTTTCTTAACCTTATAATTTTTTCATTATTTAACATTCTAATTAAATCTAAAGTTGTTGGTTTATCAACATCAGCATAATGCCAATCTTTTATTGAAAATACCTCATTCTTATGTTGTAGAACATATTTATTAAAATACCGAATACCCTTTTCTTGAAGGTATGCTTGGACACAGAAATGATAATTTTCTTGAAGCCTTCTTGCTGTCATTTATGTATTAGAAATATATGTTAGAATAATATTATGGCACGAAACACCTCCCCATCTTCCCATAGTTAAATCATTTTGTATTTCCTTACTTATTATATATAATCCTGTTTTTTCTGTTTTCATGAGATAAACAAGGGCAAAACCATTATTATATTTACCCTTATTAAATTCTTTTATTTGTTGTTTACTAATCGTGGCTCCACAAAACTCATTCTCGATACCAAGTGGATAATATTCTTCCTTATGAGACTGATTTAATTGTTCCAGGTCTTCGAGGTTAATTTTAAATGACCAATTATACCCTAAATCATTCATATCATACCCCCATTGTTCTATTCTCATACAAACGATACGCCCTTCTTTATAAAAATTTATTTTAATTCGAACTGTGAATTCTGTATGACCTGGAGATAATATCAACACTTCTGTATCTTTAGAATACACAGCCGTTTTATTTAAGTATATATATTGTGATAAATCGCTTAATCTCACCAAGTCATTCGCGTCAGTCGGGCTTGGATAATTTTTTAATTTATAAGCATTTTTCATGTTAATATTTTTGTTTATATTATATTTATGTCGTTCAGCCTGTGCCTTTGTGTAATAATTTGATAAATCAATATCCAGTTCTTGAGATACACCAAAGATAGAACCATCTTTACCAACATAAGTCATTTATATTAGATTAAAAATAATATCATAAAATTTTTTATTTTTGTTGAGTTGAAATAACACATATAGACATAATTGACCACAACACTTGGAATTTAATTCTTGGACTTGAAATGTTTGATAAACACCATTCTGTAAGAATTTTATGACTTCAACAGGTGGTGGAAGACCAAAACTATCAAAATAATATTTGTCTTGACTATTAAAAATACAAACCCAATGAGAACCGTTCCCATCATTATCTTCTAAGTTCATAATAATATTCTTTGTATGTTTCGACACATTTGTTAATTCATCTCTCATACAAATAACCACATTATGAATTTTTAATTTCTTACAATATTTGGCAAGTTGTAAATTTGATGTTGTATTCTTTCCAAATTCTTTCAACCACTCATCAATACTCATTTATTTATTAGAAAGATATAATCCATTACCTCTTTTCGTTAATTTTACACCTGCTTGTGCTATAGAAGAAAGCATATCTCCAACTAACAATCTCGCTTTATCAGGCAGACCTTCAAGTTTTTCAGCAAAATCTACAATTACACCACTTCCACTAATTTGTTTCTCCAACTCTTTGTTATGTCTTTCCAATTCTTTTTGAGCCTGGAGTTGAGCCTTCCTTTCGTTGGCAGTTTTGACCGCTGTTGAAATACCACCCGTCAATGCTCCAACCGCACTTAAACCAGCAAATAAAGGAATTAGAAATGGGAGAAATCCTCCACTCGTCTCTCTTATTGAATATTTTTTCAACATTGGTTTTGTCATTTTAATTTTAAGTGAGCCAGTGTCATTCAAGATTTTAACCTGTTCTCTTGTGAGCAAAACATCAATTCTTACTGCTCCTTTTCTCTGAATTGTATTAACGTTAATCGTACAAGGCTTTTGATTTTGAACACAAGATGATAGTTTATGAAGATTGATTTGATTAACATATACCCCAGTTGGTACTTTGCCACTCATTTATTTAACAAAAAATTATGTGAGACTAATCATCACACCATTATCTGTATTAATCTGCAATTCTGTTTCTTCCAAAAGCAAACAATATGTATCAACTTCTTCACTCTCTCCTCTTTCAATGTATAGGGAAGTATCCACTCGATTAGACTTTATAGTTTCTTTTTGAGCGCTTAGGTCAAACGTATAGATTGTATACAAACTTTTAAATGCTGTCATATCCAAAATAGGTTCTTTATTTCCATTACTTTCACACACCTTTTGGTAAGACTTGTATGCTTCAGCAAAATCATTTTTTCCCAATTAATTTCCAATCTATCTCGTGGATAAAATGTTCCATCTAGAGAAACGCGAAGTTGTTTCACCTTAGCATTATCACTCAATGCATTATTCTTATCAGTCGCAGTATCACCATCTGGCTTTTTAAAAATCATCCACAGATATCGTGGCTTTCCTTCCAGAACACCCAAATTCCACGTGTAAGTAGTTTGATTGAGTTTAACGTGTTGACATCTTCTTTTGAGGTATGATACACTGAGTGGTTTTTTGAGTTAAGTCTTCGATTCAACATCTCTTCTGTTTTAAGATTAGGAGTATATTCACTGATATACCAACTCATCTCCTCAATTACAAATTTATTCTGATCACCAAAAGCATTACCAACACCAAAAAGCAATCTATTTTCATTATCATTCCTTTGTAGTTGAAATCTAATTTTAAGACCATACAGAACTTTATCATAATCACAAAATCCAAATATACCTTTAAGAGGAACTGCCACAGTAAAACTATTTTCTGCTTTTGTATCATCATTATACATTCCTTTCCTTTGAATATATCCAGGGTCTGTGTTTGTTCCCGTTGACATATCAGGAATAAAACCTTCGACAGACCCCTTTCCCATTCTATCACTGAATGTATAGAGTGTAAATTTCATCATTTCAGATACAGCAGAGACATAATCAACCGCTTCAACTTCTTGTGTTCCAATATACAATCGCACACTATCAAACATTTTCCAGAAGAAATCATTTACAAGTGTAGCGTTTGTGTTATTCCCAGCCTTAGTGAATTTAAATTTACACAACAAGAAACTTTCGGAGAGATTCAAATAGGTTTGTTGATTATTTATTTCAAAACTTTTTGTACCATTTGTATTCCAGTCTGTTCCAGTTATTGCATTTACCTTGAAGTAATCTTCTTTTTAGTGGAGTTTGAGATAATAATAGTATCATCCAAATCATAGATACTATCAATTGCTTCCATACTTGTATTTATTTAGGAAAAAAGATGTTAAAACTTTTGAAACCCTGATCCAAGTATTTGAATTATTTTCTGTCGTTCTTGGGGGACAACTGAGTTTTACCTTTCTTAATTTCTTTTATTGCTTGTAATTTATGAGATTCTTTCTGAGCATCTTTTATACTCTTTACAGCACCTGCTACATTTCCCACAGCAGAAGCAGTTGAACCAATTAGGTCTTTATGTTTAAGAATAGTTGAACCAATACCCATGAGAGTATCAATTATCCCATCTCCTCTAAATTGATGTCCAACACCCCTTTGTCTCTTAGGTTTATAGTATCCTCTACCAAGATACATACCTTCACCCTTGTAGTACGGGGAAAGGAACATCCCATCCCCTGTAATTATTTTATATTTTCCCAACTCGTGCTTCCTCACAATAACCATCGTATTTATTTTTTGAAAAACTTCACGTAGGTGAATTCTGATGGATATAACTTCTCCATTAAAAGAAATCACACGATTATCTTGGTCGGTTATCCTAAAATTTACTCTGTGTATGGTTTTTCCTGACACAGGTAGATAAACCAAATTTTTAGGCTCCATATTGAATTTATAACCAATTGGGGTTGAGTATGCGCTGAATGAAAATATTGTATTTGTTTTTAATCCATCATTATAAGCACCATCAATCAAATCACAGTGAATTAACACCGAATTTATTCCTGAGGATATTTGAATGACATTATCACTGTAAAACGTCCCATTAGTTTCAATCTTTTTGAGGAGAAACCTAATAACTCTCTAAATGAATTATCAATTGTGAAATCAACCTTGTAGTTATTTTTAACTTTAATCGTTGATTTTGAAGTATGTTTTTGAATGTTTATAACAATATTTTTTGGTTCATCACCCTGTTCTTTCATAAGACGAGCAATTTCGGAAGATATTTGAGAAATCTCGTATGCTCCGGGTGAGACTGTTATCGTTTTGTATCCACTTCCCGGATTATAACTAAACTTGTCATTTTTCTCGGTTATATTAAATAAGGTATTATAAGTCTCCATGGACAATAAAGATGCCTCATATTCTTTTGTTGTGTCAAGTTGTAGTGGGTATGGGAATGAAGATGTGTGGTCGCTTGTTGTGAAATTAAAACTCAGGATTGTGCTTCTCATCTTATTTAATATGAGTTAAAATGTCTTTATATTGAGATTTATTAATTATTTTCATGTTCATCAACTGGTCTAAAATGGCTGATGCTTCATTAAAACAATTGTTATTTCCAGCCTTCTTACTGCCGAACAACAATAACAGTCTATTAACTAATTGCGATGGGTCATTTGGAAGAAAACTAATACCTGAACCAAGGATACTTAAAGCCTGAATAATGTGTTTCTCCTTCTCATTCTTCCTACTTTTACCAGAAAGAATAACCTTATAATTTAGAGTGTTCAGCAAATCAATATATACTCTATCATCATTATTTTCCATATCCAATGGTTTATCAATATACTTTGATTCATCCCTCACAGTTGAACCTTGTCTTCCATCTTTTGTGAGAAGAAACATTAATCTCGGAGTTAGTTTAACAGGGGGTTGAGCAGAACTTAAGAACCTTAATTCATCATTAAATATCAATACCTTTTCTTGAACAAGATGAAATATTGCTGGTTGTTCTGTTGGAATGAGTCCTGCTTTGGTTTTTGAATCCGCTGAATATTCATTGTTTTGAACAGCATTCACAATATAATCAGGGGGTTGATTAATCTCTTCCAGTTGTTGAAATAAACCTTCATCATCATATTCTAATTCTCCTAAATGCTCTAATTCTTCCTCCGTCATTTGACTGAAATCTTTTAACATTTGAAGCTTTCTAGGAGTATATTCTACTGTGGGAACTGTGGAAACATCTTTCATTTTTTCTTGGGAAGTCTTTAAAAGTGGTTTAAAAAATTTCTCTTGTTTTTTTCAAATGCTTCTTCGCCCGTTAGTTTCTGTCTGCGTTTCTTCTTTATGTCTTCCTGTTGTTTTACAACTTTTGAAACCAACTCTTGATGTTCCTTAAATCTTCTTGCTCTTTCTTTTGTATCCATTTATTTATTGTAAAATATCATTTAATGAATTGTAAAGATCAACAGGGAAATTTTCCTTTTCTTCATCATTCAAGTAGATGTGTTCAAATAAATCCTTTTCTTTAAATATTTCATCAAATTCTTTATTAACATTAATGCGAGTTGTAATTTCTTCTTCACTAATCCTTGCATCTCTGCTTTTCATACGTTTGTGTTGAGTTTCTTCATCAACATCAAAACCGAATGATAAAATCTTCACTCCGCTCAGATATTTAATAATTTGTCTCGTTCCTTCTGGATTAGTTTCTAATATCCCAACACCACCAGATTTTAGTTTCTTTAACTCACTCTTACAATGTGAATATTTTGTTGTACCAAGAGAAACCTCCTCAAATATTTGTCCTTCATTCCTCAATCGCATATGTTCCTCCACTGAAATATAGTGATAATCTTCACCTTTTACTTCTCCAGGTCTTATTGCTCTAGTTGTTGTTGATACAATGCGTATCACGGGGTGTTTTTAAGTAAATTTACAATATTCTCATTTGTACTACACAAGAACCTTGATTTATGAAAGTTTTTTCCAGAAGCAGATTTACCCACAAGATTTATAATAATAGTTGTCATTTATATATGTAATTGTTTATAAAACAAAAAATATATCCCTTAATATCTCATCTTGTTTCACAACAATATATTTATATTTTTCAGTCGTGTGCTTCATATAATCCTCAAATTTCTTTTTACTACATAATGTAGAACAATTATCTCTCCAAAAATTATTGATATCTATTGAATTTAACTTGAATAAAATAAAAGTATTAGCATTGTTTCTGATGGAACGACGAGGAAGTTGAAAGTACGATTGACTAAGATAAATACAATTACAAGAAGAATGTCTCCCTCTTGTGTAGTAGCTGTCCATTACCGTTTGGTTTCTCTCATTAACACAATCATCAAAGATAACGAGGTTCTTTTTTGATTTATCCAAATCTTGGGGAGACGGTATATCATCCGTATTATCACTAAGAATACAAGTTATAAGATTTGATTTCTTTTTACATCTCTGTGTATCACAAAATAGTTGAATTATATCTTCAATGTTATAATCATTTAGGTTTTTTTGACGTTTAAATAAACCTATTATATCTTCTTTTTGAAGACCAGCATTAAAACCTTGTGAGAGTAGTTGATACTCTGGTTGAAAACTCGACTTTGTGAAAATTATTAAATTATCATAATCTAAAAAGTTGGGAGTGAGGAGCATTTTTAAAAGTAAGCAGGTTTTTCCACATCCACTTGAACCAACTATGAGACATCTTAATGAATTTGGGAGATTTTTATGGTTGTTAAATTTTATCTTATTTTCCCAAATAGGTAAAAAATCATTCATTTATATATTTGAAAAACAGGTTATTTAATTTATTATTGGCTTTTTTAGAAACTCTATATTTTATCCTAAGTTCAGGTTTAATTTCAAGATAATCCATTATTTTATTTATACAATATCTTGTGTTGATATTTCCCTGAAAATTACATCCATGAATAATATACAACAACAATCCTTTGAACATTTCTCTTATACGTTCAGTTTCTTCCCTTGTAAGGAAAGGTGTGTTATCATCCTCATACTTTACATTCATTTCTCTAATCAATCTTGTAAAGTAATTCATTTTTGGTGTAAATCTAAAAGAATTATTTTCCTTTTTATATTTTTTATTATCATTAATTAGAAGATAATCACAGAATATACATTGTTTATAGGCTTTTGACTCTGTGTTTAATCCCTGTCTTTCACACGCAGGACAATTCTCAAATTTGTCATATGGAGAATCAGGAAAGTCTAGCATATTTATAAAGTAAAACTTTACTTAAACTGAAATTCATCTATACTTTCAGTTGTATATTACCATCGATATCGATATACTTTTTTCATTATCAGATTCAACGACAACATTTTTTATATTAAAGGTAATTTTAAAATTATCGTTAACTACTATTGAACGAAATGTCATTTCACCTGATATATTAACATCCTTTATTTCATCAAGATTTACATCTTTAGGGTTGTTGAAAAAAATACAAATTTCTCCTTGCATATTACAGATGGTCTTATCTTTTCTTTCTAAAGCTTCATCCATAAGGTTTTTGTTCTTTGATACTTTTTCTTGTTTCATTGCTTTTTCTAGTTTTGAATATATTACGAGAAGGAGAGGAGAAACTTTTGTTAGAGATACTTTAATTGATGTTCTACCAGGTATACTAAAAGCCCTTCCACTGAAGGAAATTGAAGAACTCATATTATTTACCATAATAGTTTTTATCCAATAGTTGTTATATTTATCTTTGTTCAATTTTACATCCTTGACATATTTCTCAGTATCTTTAACAGATGAAGAGATTGATTGAAACTTGTCTTTTGTGTCTTGAAACATTGTATTTATTAAGTGAAAAAGTTGGAGGATAAAATGTTTTTAAGCACAGATTCACCTATAAATTAAACGAAATTTTCATCAAGAAAATTTTAGTTTAAGCAAAGTTTTATTCTATAAATATGGTGAATACAACGTACTGCGATGTTTGTAATCACGAATATAAACATTATAGAAAACACCTCCGAACCAACAAACACACATTTAATCTATTTCATCAAATATCTCCTCTTGAGTTGGAAAGAAAACATTGTGATATCTGTTCAAAGGATGTTTTGAAGAGTAGTTATAATCAACATCTTCAATCACAAAAACACAAGAAAAATGAGTTTAAAGTAAAGGGAGACTATTATATTAAAAACACTGATGAGGCATTTAAAGGGCATATAAAAATAAGGATTTTTCAATTTGGAGAACCCGGTCCATCATCAATAGCTGAATCAATTGAAATAGTGAAACCCGATGTTGAAAAATTTATTAAAAGACATTAAAAGAAATAAAAACTTTAAAGTTTTATATGGGAGTGAAAATGAATATGAAAAGACAAGATGAAGAACAAACTCCTTATATGAGACCAGATCTTCATTTTATAACATCATTTCAAGATTTTTTGAATAGTGGGGTTTATGAAGAACTATCAAGAAAAGAGGAGGATGTTGATAATACAGTGGTAGGAAGTGGATTCAATATTAAAAAATCATCTTTTTAGATGTACACATTCTAAAATCAAACCCTCTTAAAGCTTCTTCTTATATTGAATTACCAAAAGAAATAAAACTAAAGAAGGCAGTTGTTAATATTAAGAACAATGATAATAAATGTTTTCTCTGGTCTGTTCTTGCTCACTTACATCCACCAAAATGTAATTCAGAAAGAGTAAAACAATATATGAAATATGAGAATACCTTGGACATTAAAGATTTTAAATTCCCAATGCCATTAACAGATATTCCTAAATTTGAGAAAAAGAATAATCTTTCTATTAATGTATATGGATTAACGGATACAAACAAAGTTCAAATATTAAAAATTTCAAACAACTATAAAAATGAAGAAACACACATTGACCTTTTATATTTTAGTGTTGGAAAGAATTCACATTACACATACATCAATAATTTATCAAGATTAATCTCTTCTCAGGTATTCAGAACAGCAAACAAAATATATCCTTGTAAGCGATGTCTTAATTCATTTCATACAAAAGAACGATTAGAACAACATTCAAAATATTGTAGTAATCATAAATCAGCTGTAATTACAATGCCTAAACCTGGTGAAAAGATTTATTTTGAAGATTATAATAAATCTATCATGCACCCATTTGTGATATACGCTGATTTTGAATGTATCCTTAAAAAGATAAATACTGCTTCTCCTAATCCAAAAGAACCATATACAAATAAATATCAAAAACATATTCCTTGTGGTTTTTGTTATTATATCAAATCATCTGTTGGAGAAAAGTATAACAAACTTGAACATTATCGTGGAAAAAATGCTTCACAAGAGTTTGTAAAACGATTAGAAAAGGATTGTATAAGACTCACTAAATTAATGAAAGAAACAAATGAACCGATGAAATTAACCAAAGAAGAAAAATTAGAATTTAGAATGAACAATATCTGTCATATTTGTGAGGGGAAATTAAGGAGTTTAAAGTTAGAGACCATTGTCATCTTACTGGTAAATATAGAGGTCCCGCTCATTCCTGTTGTAATCTTAATTATAAATTACCTTCTTTTATTCCAGTCTTTCTTCACAACAGCGCCAACTATGATACACATCTATTTATAAATGAACTTTCAAAAACACCAGGGAATATTTCTGCTATAACAAACACAAGTCAAAAGTATATTTCATTTTCAAAAATGATATTCACAAAACCTATAACTCGTATTAGGTTTTTAGATTCTTACAAGTTTATGGGAACACCACTAGCCTACCTCGCATCAAATCTAAGCTCCACGGACTCTTTTCCAAATCTTAATTCATTCTTTCCAAAAGAGGAAATTCTCACTAAAGAGGAAATTCAGATTAAAGATGAAATTCTGATTAAAGAAGGAATTCTTACGAGAGAGGAAATTCAAACAAGGAATGAAATTCAAAGTAAAGAGAAAATTCTTACAAGTAAGGGAATTTATCCTTATGATTATATGGATTCATTTATGAGATTTAAAGAAACACAACTTCCTTCAAAAGAAAGTTTCTATAATAACCTTTATGAAGAAGAGATAAGTGATAAGGAATATAAACACGCCCAAGAAATATGGAAAATATTTAAGATAAAGAACCTTGGAGAATATCACGATTTATATCTAAAAACAGATGTTTTATTGTTAGCTGATGTGTTTGAAGCTTTTAGATCACTCTGTCATAATAAAAATTGTTATGGGTTAGATCCTGCCCACTATTTCACAGCTCCTGGTTTAGCTTGGAGTGCAATGTTGAAAATGACAAAACAAGATATAGATTTAATCAGTGATGTGGATATGCTTTTGATGATTGAGAAGTCCAAGAGAGGTGGAATATCACAAGTATGTTCAAAAAGATATGCTAAAGCAAATAATAAATATCTCCCAAATTATGATAGTGAAAAAGATAGTAATTATTTGATGTATTTTGATGCTAATAATTTGTATGGATGGGCAATGTCTCAATCTCTACCTTATGGTAAATTAGAGTGGGTGGAAGAAAAGAATTATGAAAAGGCTTTGATGAATATTGTTATTTCTTCTCAAGAGGAATTGAATGACGAAGAAGAAGGTTATTATTTTGAAGTTGATTTGAGGTACCCGAGTGATCTTCATAATAAGCATAAAGATCTTCCTTTTGCATGTGAGAAAGAAACTCCAAAGAAAGAATGGTTAAGTGATTATCATAAAAGTTTTAATATTAAAGGTAAATCAACAGAAAAGTTATTAACAACATTCTATGATAAAGAGGGATATGTTTTGCATCAGAGAAGCTTAAAACAGTTTTTGAGAGAAGGATTGAGAGTAGCTAAAATTCATAGAGTTTTAAAATTTAAACAAAGTCCTTGGGTGAAAAAGTATATTCAATTCAATACAGATATGAGAGCAAATACAAAAGTAAAATTTGAAGGGGACTTTTATAAATTAATGAATAATGCTGTATTTGGAAAGACTATGGAAAATGTTAGAAACAGGCAAAACATTAGATTCGCAACATCTTGGAAAGAAGCTTCGAGATTGATAAATAAACCAAGTTTTGAGAGAGAAGAGGTTTTTTCAGAGAACTTTTCTGCAATTCATATGAAAAAGGAAAGTATTGTAATGGATAAACCAATTTATATTGGAACAGCAGTTCTTGATTTATCAAAGATATTGATGTATGATTATTTGTATAATGACTTAAAGAAAGAGTATGGTGAAAATGTTTCATTGTTGTATATGGATACTGATAGTTTTATCCTAGATATAAAAACTGATGATGTTTATGAAGATATGAAGAAAAATATTGGAGTATATGATACAAGTAATTTCAGCAAGAAGAGTGAGTTATTTTCCAAAAAGAATGAAAAGGTTATTGGTAAGTTTAAGGATGAGTTGGGTGGAAAAGTAATGAGTGAGTTTATTGGATTGAGAGCAAAGGCATATGCTTATAAGTATGGTGAACAGATTGATAAGAGGTTAAAGGGAATAAAGAAATATGTAATAAAGAAATCAATAACTTTTAGAAATTATTATAATTGTTTGATGAATAAGAAAGAAGAATATAGGAAAATGAATACAATAAGAAGTTATAAACATAACATATATAGTGAAGAAGTAAATAAAAAGGCATTAGGAGCCTTTGATGATAAGAGATTTATTTTAGATAATGGAATAGATTGTGTTCCATATGGATATTGTATGATAGAGTGTATAAAATAGATTATGTTTTAACGATGGGAAGATGGGTTAGGGTTTTTTAGGGCTCCCGCCGCGTTTTTCACAATATATAAATGGTTAAACCAAGTATTAATCAAACTAAAGAGTGGAGAAAATCTCAGTCTTGGTATATAAATGGAAAACATAATGAATGTGAAAAATATCAAATAAGTCTTATTGAAAAAATAACTAAAACAAAGGTAAATAAAACAAATAAGCGAATTAATTTAAAAACTAGTAAGTTGGAGGATGTAAAGAAAAAAATGAATATCCTTGAATGGACTGAAAACTTTGATGGTTATCAATTGAACAATGAAAAAACAATTTACTATAATCTCAAAATGATATGTGGCTCAGGAGGTGGCCAGATGAGAGCATTAAGAGAAGTTTATCATTTCGTAATGGCACAAAAGGGGTATCTTCAAAAATATAAAGATTCAAATGTTTTGTTTGTCAATATTTTAGATGGGGATTATTGTGCAAAGAAAATTAAACTATTGAAGGAATTTGAGAATGAACAAATCTTTATAGGTTCAATGAGTGAGCTGTTCAACCCCCAGGTGTTCAATTCAATGAGGTTCAACCTCCAAGTTAAAAGGGGAGACAAATAAATATACCTTGGGATAAAAAGGGGGGTTTATTTTTAGGGAAAAAAAATATAAATCGCTGAAAATCCCACATTCATTTACATGGGACAAAGTGAGACAGAATCAGTATTCTTACCCTACTTATATATATATATATATATATATATATATATATATATACACATATATACACATATATATACACATATATACATATATATATATATATATATATATACACACATATATATATATACGTATATATATATATATATATATATATATATATATATATATATATATATATATATATATATATATATATATATATATATATATATATATATATATATATATATATATATATATATATATATGAGCCTGGTGTTGGTCCCTCTGCTCGCAAGGTCCCTCTGCTCAAGCCAGCGCATGTCCAGGCCCGTCTGAAGTTTGCCAATGACCATCTGGATGATCCAGAGGAGGAATGGGAGAAGGTCCTGTGGTCTGATGAGACCAAAATAGAGCTTTTTGGTTTTAACTCCACTCGCCGTGTTTGGAGGAAGAAGAAGGATGAGTACAACCCCAAGAACACAATCCCAACCGTGAAGCATGGAGATGGAAACATCATTCTTTGGGGATGCTTTTCTGCAAAGGGGACAGGATGACTGCACCGTATTGAGGGGAGGATGGATGGGGCCATGTATCACGAGTTCTTGGCCAACAACCTCCTTCGCTCAACAAGAGCATTGAAGATGGGGTGTGGCTGGGTCTTCCAGCATGACAACGAGCGAAAAACACAGCCATGGCAACTAAGGAGTGGCTCCGTAAGAAGCATCTCAAGGTCCTGGAGCGGCCTAGCCAGTCTCCAGACCTGAACCCAATAGAAAATCTTTGGAGGGAGCTGAAAGTCTGTGTTGCCCAGCGACAGCCCTGAACCCTGAAGGAGCTGGAGAAGATCTGTATGGAGGAGTGGGCCAAAATCCCTGCTGCAGTCTGTGCAAACCTGGTTAAGAACTATAGGAAACGTCTGATCTCTGTAATTGCAAACAAAGATTTCTGTACCAAACATTAAGTTCTGTTTTTCTGATGTATCAAATACTTATTTCATGCAATAAAATGCAAATTAATTATTTTGAAATCATACAATGTGATTTTCAGGATTTTTGTTTTAGATTCCGTCTTTCACAGTTGAAGTGCACCTTTGATAAAAATTACAGACCTCTACGTGCTTTGTAAGTGGGAAAACCTGCAAAATCGGCAGTGTATCAAATATTTGTTCTCCCCACTGTGTGTGTGTGTGTGTGTGTGTGTGTGTGTGTGTGTGTGTGTGTGTGTGTGTGTGTGTGTGTGTGTGTGTGTGTGTGTGTGTGTGTGTGTGTGTGTGTGTATATATATATATATATATATATATATATATATATATATATATATATATATATATATATATATATATATATATATATATATATATATATATGTATATACCATGGGAAAAAGTTGTTAAGCCACACCATGAAGTTGTGGGAAAGAGTAGTGGAAGCTCGGTTGAAAGGAGAGGTGACGATTTGTGAGCAGCAATATGGGTTTATGCCAGGAAAGAGCACCACTGATGCGATGTTTGCTTTGAGAATGTTGATGGAGAAGTATAGGGAAGGCCAGAAGGAGTTACATTGTGTGTTTGTGGATTTAGAGAAATATTCCGTGAGCTGGACAAAAATTCAGTATGAAATTTGGGGCAAAGGGAGACCTTACTTTTTTGGTGAGAAATAACCTATATTTCACGAAAATGTTTGCTGGCCCATCATCCATGTTCGTTTTTAGGCGTTATCCGCTAGGGGGCGCTCTTTGAGGGTCAAACTCACCGATTTTTTTTCTTTGCAAGTTTGCGAAGTAAAATGTATATATTATCTAACTGTCAAGATCAATTTGTGTTTTGATGACAATTATATGGTGTAATTACGTTATATATGTAATTTATTTAATGATAATGAACTACTTTTTCAATCTTCAAACGCGTTTTTCTCCAATATCTTTAAAATAAACGAGACCGACTTTGCAGAAGTTCGACTGGAGCCCATAATAGTCGGCATTTTCTCGATTTGCAAACTGAAATGGGAAGAGGCAAGTCTGTGCCAAATAAAAGTGCCGTTGATTGCAGTCAGCATAGAAAATGTCATGCCTACATCACAATATGTTAAAGCATACTGCCGCTGTCCAATATTATTATTATTATTATTATTATTATTATTATTATTATTTATTGACCACCATCACATGCAGAGGGTAAAGCATGAAAGTATACACATCTTAGATATATAGTAGTATTCCATTAATATAAACTGAATTTAGTAGTGTTCATGGAGCGGTATGCTATAAGTCAAGATGGAAAATTTACTTTTGTTAAGAATCAATAGTCGTAAATCTGTTTAAGAACTTTTCGGCAAAATTTTGTAACGGAAGACGGATCGCTGTTCATTATAGTTGTAACGGAAGAGCTATCATGGACTGCATGATTAGTCGGGAGATTTTCGTCTCGAATAACTTCAAATGATTTTATTAACGAGATGCTTTCTGTCGGGCACAAGGTCCAGTCTAATTGAGAGATCCATATCTTACGTTGTCGAAATGTCATCCCGCCGTCACAGTGAAGATTGTTATTATTAAAGTGGTTTATAGGCTGAATGTTCAGCTCTCTGCACAAATCGAAAATAATTTGACCGTGTTGGTTTGATCTCGTGTCTGGGTTTCTTGTGTAATAACCGTTTTGCGAGTTAAAACGTTCGAGGTTTGGTATTCATGCATTAAGGTCGCCCATAATAAATACGTTTTCTTCCTTAATGCATTTTTCATGTATGGTAGCAAAAACATTGAGTTGAAAGTATGGAGAATCCGATGGGGGGATGTAACAGGCCCCAAATATATGATTCGGAATGCACGACAGACTAAACCAGACTTGATCTTTCTCTTTATTGACACTGTAGACTTGTGGCCATAAGTAATTAGCCACAAGTCCCCCGAAAATACAATGTTCACTACTACGTTTCATTGGTAATTACATACAACATAGTGGGAGGCAATGATAACAGCTGTCTGATTCTGAACTTTGCACTTATTCTTCCCCACTGTCAGATTCTTCCTCTGAAGTATAGCCATCGGTAAGGTTGTCCTCTATGTCGTCTGTCATATTGGTACAGTCTTTCAGCCTACACTCGTCTGTGCACTTCAAGCCATTGACCATACATTCGCAGGTTGGGAGTTCACAAACACGGCGGCATTTGCATGACATGAACTCTAGTACTACTTGTGGTGCAGGTGGACCACTCATCCACAGAACATCCAGATTGCAGTCGTCTACAACGACCCAGCCATACCCAGGCTCAGGAGCTGGCACATCAGGATTGGCCTCCAAGCTCCGTCGCCAGACTGCACACTGATAGTTTGCTCGATGTGCATGTTGTTCCAGGCAGTCCTTGCATGGAGGTAGTTGTCCAGACTCGACTCCCCCCTTCTTCGCTCGCCACATGCTTAACCTCAGGGCATTCACGCCCGTCTCAGGAGTCCTGGCTGCATATAGGCGACAGGTGAATGACTCCAGTGCCGACAACATGTCAATTGTGAGGGACCAGGTTTCGCTTAGAGCTGCGAAAGTATCGCGAAACACCTTTTCCTTGCACATCAGCTTGAAGCCTTTGATTTTGCCTACACCAGAAAAGGCACTGACCGTATCGCATCCAGTATATGCATGTAGACCAGGCAAGGCCAGACAAACTTCATCCCCCATCATTTCTTCCATTTTGTCAATGCTAAGTATCCTGTTCCTGCCCTATGCAGCAACGCGCATGTATAGCCTGCACAGTATCCTCCTGCAGAATGCCAGACACAAGATCAAGACATCAGTGTCTTCTGACACTATGACGACTGACTTGAATTTGGATTTCCCGGCATGAGCTGCATGCAACAATAGCCGTGTATCAGCTTCTTCCTGGTTTGAAGCAAGTTGCTGAACATCCAATGTGACTCCATCCTCCGTGACATATGGTAGCAAGTGCTTCAGGATTACAAACAGCTCCTTCCCACCAAGTTTGTTCTGTTTATTCTGCCAGTCCTGAGCGAAGAAGTGGGTATGGTTTTCCTTGCTAGCAGAACATGCCAACAAACGCCTCCAGTTCTTGATTCTATGTGTTGGGATGATAACCGAAAACAGGACTCCTTGAGATGAACCACGCTTTACTCGTTCTGCATTCTTGATGGAGAAATCCCGATAGACATCGAAGACTACGTCTATGCATTTGCTGCCTGGGTAGGTCTGAAAGACAGTTTGGAACAGCTCCTCGGAAACTTCTGCAAATGTTCGGTTGTCACCACTCATCTTATGGACCAGGGCCATGCCGTCAATGACAGAAGCACTTGGTAACGCAACGTCATTTGCAGGAGAGATATCCTTATATATATAAATATCAACTCACTCTCGCCAGATTCCAATTTCAGACAATATTTCTACTTACAAACCCGCAAGAATATCAGAAAGATGTATATATTTTGGTGTAAAACAAACTTGACAAAACGGATATTAGCTGCGTGCAGTGAAATAAGAGAAAATCGCATTTAAACGTTTGAAATTCAATTCATTTGCAGTTAATTTCCACTCGAAATTTAAGGATTTATCGACTTTATAATAGGAAATCACCTCAGTCGAGCATTGGATAAGATGCAGGATATGAATAGACGTAAAATACCGCGAAAAAAGGAATTGTTATTTTTACACCCTACGAGCGCCCCCTTGCGGATATCGCTTAAAAACGAACCTGCATGAAGGGCCAGCAAGCGATTTCCGAAACTAAACATTATGACCTATCAAAAAAATGACATGCCGCTTTGCCCCTCGTTTGATACCGATCTCTGAAATTTGGGGGTCCAGCTCACGGACTAAAAGCTTATGATAGGGTGCCAAAAGAGGAGTTGTGGCATTGTATGATGAAGTCGGGAGTGGTGGAGAAGTATGTGAGGATCGTGCAGGATATGTATGAGGACAGTGTGACAGCGGTGATGTGTGCGGTACGAATGACGGACCGGTTTAAGGATTGTGGTGCAATCCCACAAAGTGGGATTGCACCAAGGATAAACTCTGAGCTCTTTCCTGTTTGCAATGGTGATGGACAGGTTGACGGACAAAATCAGACTGGAGTCTCCATGGACTATGATGTTCGCGGATGACATCATGATCTGTAGAGAGAGTAGGGAGCAGACTGAGGCGAGCCTTGAGAGGTGGAGGTACGCACTGCAGAAAAGGGGAATTATAGCCAGTAGGAGTAAGACGGAGTACATGTGCGTAAATGAGAGGGAGGGTGGTGGTATGGTGCGGTTGCAAGGAGTTGAGGTGGGGAAGGTGGATGGGTTTAAATACTTGGGATCAACTGTCCAAAGTAACGGAGAGTGTGGGAGAGAAGTGAAAAAGAGAGTGCATGCAGAATGGAGTGGGTGGAGAAGAGTTGCAGGAGTGATTTGTGACAGAAGGGTAGCTGCAAGAGTGAAGGGGAAAGTATACAAGACGGTAGTGAGACCAGCTATGTTGTATGGTTTGGAGGCGGTGGCGCTGACAAAAAGACAGGAAGCGGAGCTCGAGGTGGCAGAGTTAAAGATGCTGCGATTCTCGTTGGGAGTGACAAGGTTGGACAGGATAAGGAATGAGTATATTAGAAGGACAACGCAGGTAGGACGGTTTGGAGACAAAGTGAGAGAGGCGAGATTGAGATGGTTTGGACATGTGCACAGGAGAGAAGCGGAGTATATCGGGAGAAGGATGTTGAAGATGGAGCCGCCAGGCAGGAGGAGAAGAGGAAGGCCAAAGAAGAGGTTCATAGATGCGGTGAGGGCGGACACGCGGGCGGTTGGAGTGTCAATGGAAGATGTGGGGGATAGAGCGAAATGGAGACGGTTGATCCGCTGTGGTGACCCCTAACGGGAGCAGCCGAAAGAAGAAGATATATGTACATATATATGTATATATACATATCTATACACATAAATATACTGTATATATACATATATATACATCTATATATACGTATATATACGTATATATACATATATATATATATATATATATATATACATATATATATATATACATATATATATATATATACATATATATATATACATATATATATATATATATATACATATATATATATATACATATATATATATATACATATATATATATACATATATATATACATATATATATATATATTGTTGCGAATTCGTGCCCACCGGCGTGCAGACGGCCACGTAACTCGGATCGCGGCACATCGCCCACCAGACAGACAATTTAGTCGTGACCCTCCGGGAACTATCGCCCGGAGCCAGTCACGGGTGGGCCTTTCGACCTCACCACAATCGTGCCAATCGGCCACCCGCGTAGGATAGGGTTGTTCGCCAAACTCGAACCTACCTAAGTACCCACGCGGATGGAAAAGCGGGCGATCGTACCTCGCCGCAGGTCGACTCCGGATAGTTCACATAATTCACATTTATTTCCCGGCACAAGGAAAGCACGTATATACAGCCATACAGTCAAAATGCATATAAAGCAACCAAAACAATAAAAGCAACAACGACGCAGAGTTAATACCGACTTCGCGCACACACGGCAACACTTATACAGCTTTACTTTACAGACGGTGCCAACACACATTTTCACAAAAGCAAAGAAAAGAAGCCACCCTCATAGACAAGGGGGCAGACAGGCCTGTAGGCCAAATGTGCACATGACCTGGAGGAGTGGCCAGGTCCGCGAGACCGGGGGGGGGGGGGTCCTACCCGCGTCCTCGTGATGCGTTGGCGGGCAAGCCGCAAATGTGGCCGCGCGGCTGTGCCCCGACTCCGTGCTCCTTGGCGGGTTTCGTTGGCACGACGTTTGAGGCGGGGTGGGAACGGGGCCCCCTTTTGGACTATCTCAGCGCGGGGGAAAGGGGGAATTGTTGATGCTCTGGGGGAGGAGAATGGATGGCTGGCTTGGGTCCCGCGACGAGATGAGCGATTCCCCACACCGTAACCTCGTCGCCGACCGCCGTCCTTCTCGCCTCGCACCCGAGCTCCTTTGCCTGTTCCACCGCGCGCACTCTCCTCACCCGACCGACTCGACTCTGCCACTCTTTTCAGTTCCGCACTCTCTTCACCCGACCGACCCGACTTGACTCTTTTTTTTTCCTCTCTCTTCGCCTTGCGCTCGCCTTTTTACAGGCGGGCAGGAGAAGCCAGTATGCAAATATTCGGATCAGAATGACCTGGGGAGCGGAGTCACGCTCGCCCATTGGTCGGAGGAAACGGGGGCGTGAACCTCCCTTGTTCCGAGAATTTGCATATATCGACTTCACACACACACACGTGCCTGGAGGCGGGGCCAAGCCGCCTCGTGCTCGCTAATTGGACGGAGGAAAAGTGGGCGTGTAGCGTTTTTGATCTGAATTTTCCTTCGGAAAGGCCGCTATTTGCGCTCGCGGCTCGGTGCGTTCAGCACCAATTGCCGAACGGGCCCGAGACAGCCCGACATTCAGTGTTCACAGGTGGTGTGGGAATGGCCGTAGAAGGAGAGAGGTGAAGGTGGTGGAGGGTTTTCGGTGGTGGTTTGATGGTTATGGTGCCGTTTAGGAATGGCGGTTGTGCGATGATGTGGGAGCGTAGATGGTGGCAGTGGCGTGGTTGTTGTGTGATGGCAGTTAAGACGTGGTTGGTTCAAAATAAAGATAGAACAGAAAAACGCCGAACTCAAAGGGTCGCAGCCCGAATGAATCACATAAATTCCCTCTATACAACGGGTTTGGGCTAACTATACATGTACTTAGAGATATCTCACCTACGGGCCCTTCATGTTGTAATGCGAATTTCCACAACCGTAACAATATACACATACATAAAAAAAAAAAAAAAATATATATATATATATATATATATATATATATATATATATATATATATATATATATATATATATATATCATAGACTCCTTTCGAGAAGGACTGGAACCTCACGATCTCGGGGTTTGTAACTTGAGTCTGAAGGATTAACTTGAGTCCGGGGCTAAAATGACTTCTGGAAGGGCTGGAGACACGATCTCGGGATTCATATAGGGGTTTTTGAGGACGGCGAGTTCAATAGTGTCATTTTCAACACCACCTGAGGTCATCTTAAAGGTCAAAAGGTCATATTTCAAGGGCAAATTACTGAATTTTGGTATTTTTTTGCCCATTTTTGTTGAAAGAGGAAATTTCATTTTTTGCCCATTTCCTCATAGAGGAAAACTTTTTTAAAGTCTATGACAAAACATGACATTGTGCACCTACTGCACGTACTTGCTGATTTCTATCATCGTTAACTAATGTAGTGTTTCGGCTGTGGAAATTCGCATTACACCATAAAGAGTCCTCAGGTGAGATATATCGGTAAGTCTATGTGTAGTTAGCCCAAACCCGTTGTATAGAGGGAATATATGTGATCCAGTCGGGCTGCGATTCTTCAGTTAGCCGTTTTTCTTTTGCTGTCGTTATTTTGGTGCAAGAACAGAAAAGAACATCGCCACAACCAACATCTCAACGATCACGCCATTCACTACACGACACCAGCAATCACGCCATTCACACCACGACGCCACCTTCCACAACTATGCTACCACCATCTTCGCCACTTGCCATTCAACGAGCACCGTGCGGTTACGATCTCCGCGGGACGGATGAAAGGAGCGGAGTGGCAGCAGCAACAAGGGTGTGAAGGGGCATCTCCCGCCCAAAACTCCCGCTTAAATATCTCCCGCCCGAATCTTCCTTTCCTCGTCGTACGGCGCGTGGAGAAGAAAACCAACAACGCCTGCGGGGTTTTCCCGCCATTTTCCCCCGCGCTTGGTGAGAAAGGGGGAGGGGGTGGTGCATCCTCTCCCGATTGGCAGATGTGCGGTGTGACGCGGCCGGGGGAGAGGAACGCCCCCCTTCGAGGCATTTTCTGGAAGCGTCTCGAAGGACGGAGGAGCCAAGAACGGGGCAGGGCGCGGGGCGGAGCCCGACCCTACAAAAGGGTGGGCGTGGAGAGTCCCTGTTCCCTTGTCCCTGAAGGAGAATTGTCGAGAGTTGTTGGAGAGTCGCTGGTCGGTTGTCCCTGAATCAGAATTGGC
The DNA here is from genome assembly GCF_056783735.1 of Eptatretus burgeri. Lineage (NCBI taxonomy): Eukaryota > Metazoa > Chordata > Myxini > Myxiniformes > Myxinidae > Eptatretus > Eptatretus burgeri. Next base: position 6,465,526 of record NC_140962.1, on the reverse strand, counting down.
GTGGTCGTGGAGAGTCCCTGGGGCCTTGTCCCTGAATGAGAATTGTCGAGAGTTGTTGAAGAGTCCCTGCTTATGGTTCGTTCGTTCGGAGGAAGAGGTTGAGGTTCTGTTCATTCATTCGGGTCTGGTTGTGGTCGGGTGAAGGTCGTCGAATTGGCGCAGGTCATCAAATTGCCACGGGTCGTCGAACCTGGTCCCTGGTTAGAGGGTCGTTCGGAGTCGGCGCAGTCCTGAGGTCCCGCTAGTGGGACGGAGCGCCTGCCATTCCCCCCCCCCACCCCCCGTCCGCACCGAGATAGTGGCGAAAACCCGGCCCATTCCCCCAAAAACCCCGTCCGAGCTGTCGGGCGGACGACACGTGCAGGCGCTAGGCACGAGCCCAGTGGACCACGCCGGAGGGACTCGGAGTTGCGGTCGCCAAGGGCTGGACGACGTGCTAAGGGAAGTCGCGACTTCCTTTTCTTTTCGGGTTTGGTGTAAATGTCTGTGGGTGGCGCCAGTCTTGAGAAGTAGAACTGTTTTAAGTGTTGCCGTGTGAATTGCCTTATTCGGTTGTAGATCTGCGTTGGTTCTTTGCTTGTGTTTTTCTTTGCTTAAACATATACGTGTATTGCTTTTGTTCCTTTGTTTTACTGCAATATACGTGCCTTCTGTGCTTCCGTGAATAAATGTGCTTGTCTGATTGTTCCCCGTTTTGCTTCGTCTTTTCCTTTTATTGAATCTCCATCTTGCATCACGTAAGGGATTGGTAGTGGGTTTAAAACGCCCGGTAAATAATCTGAACCGTCAAAGTCGACGATAACTCTGCTCGGTTATCCCTGCAGCACGGAATGAGCCGCTTAAGCGGTTCGCGTCCGGAGTCGACCTGTGGCATGGTACAACTCCTCGGTACGCTATCCGCGCGGGTATTTAGGTAAATCGACCATTCAGTGATCGGACCCGATTTTGTGCGGTCGAATGCGGACTGAGTTGTGGTGAGGTTAAACCCCCACGCGTGACGAGCTCCCGGCGTTGTTCCGAGAGGGTCACGACTGAATTGCACGCTCGGTGGGCGAAGCGGCCGCTATTGGTTAAAAGCGGTCGTTCGCACGCCGGCGGGGCGCGAATTCACAACAGTATGTTTTGTTTGTTTCTCTTTCAGAAACTGTCCAGCTGGTGATCTCACAGGATCTTTGTGTTGTTTCCTGCTTTGGTGACAATATGCCACGTCGTTGCAGCTGCTTTGGTTGTAGAGGAAACTATGATGGGATGCCTTATGCAAAGGTCATATCCTTCCCAAAAGATCCTGAGGAGAGGGAGAGACGGATATTGGCAATGCCAAATGAGAAAGAAAGCTTGAGGTGCTTAAAGGAGATATATATATATATATATATATATATATATATATATATATATATATATATATATATATATATATATGACATTTCAATTGTGATTGGGTGTCAGTTTGGGGTGGCAAACGACCCAAAGAACCCCCATCAATATTTCCTGGAGTACCGAAATCAGCTTTGAAGCAAGTGACCTCAGCCCCACGCCTAACATCATCTTCGACGCCAGAATCAAGAGCTAAGAAGATGCAGGCAGCTGATGAGGCTACAGACAATATCCAAGATTTCGACCACTTCTGTGCTAAAATCAGCTCCTATTTTCCAGGCTTTAACGTCATAAAAGACCAGGAAAACCTTTACCTATCAAGAACTGATGCTACTGGACAAACTGTCAAGCAGTTCTTTCATTTCCAACAAGTTCACTCACCTTTTGGATTTCTATACTTGAATAGAGTTGAGAAAGATGGCATCGAGGTGCCTAAACGACTTTTTCCTTTGCAGAAGAACAGCCTGCTCTCAAAATGGTCCCAGATTAGATCCATAACTGACCAGGTAAACATCTATGAATGCACAAGCAAGGAAATTCTTCCCCTTGTAATAAGCCAGCTCTGTTGTATGAATGAGGCACATGAGCTTCCCCATTTCACCTTCCTTCTGTTGCAGCTGCATCTTATGTTCAAACCTCTTGATCGTCGCCGATTTGATACTAATACTATGATTTTTGCAATGCAGCTTCACAACATATCACCCAGTGCATACAAAATGATTCGTCGATCCGGCTTAATCATTCTACCATCAACAAAAAAGGTAAAACAGATGCTTGCTAGAAGTCAGCAGGACTCCAACCTCAAAACCTTGTTCGACCAGCTCAAACCACAGCAGCGTTTGGTCAATTTAATGTTTGACGAGGTAAAGCCGGTCGAGACATTGCGATTTTCTGGAGGGCATGTTGTAGGATATGCTCAAAATGCAGCAGCGGGTGGTGAACACGAAATGCTTGCTTCACATGCTATGGTTGTTGAAGTTGCCTGCCATCTCGGTGGTCCACGCTATATTCTACACATTTTGCCCTGCAAAAAACGAACTGCCGATCAGCTGAAGGAACTCCTTATCGAAGCTGCATCAGCTGTAGTTGGTGCTGGCGGGACTGTGATTTCTTTGTTATGTGACAATTGCAATACCAACCGCAGTGTTTATTCAAAACTTGGAGGACCAAGAAGTTGCCAAGTACTGTCAATTCAAGAGCAATCTATGTTCTTAGTGTACGACGATGTGCACATCTTCAAAAATGTTCACACAACTGGATTACTGTTGATGGCAAGACACTCTCATTTGTCGTAGATGATAATGAGTACAAAGCTTACTGGAGCGATATTCAGAAGGTTTATGAGATAGACTGGGCTACTCCTATTCGCTTAACCAAGCTGACGAACACCGCTGTTTTCCCCAAGCCCCTTCAAGGCCAGAGCGTACCATTGGTATGCCAAGTGTTCAATGAAAAGACTCACTGCTTTAAAGACCTTCAAGGATTCACTGGGCATCAGCGAAGGCACAATAATCCTGACCCAGATAATGAGCGAGTGGTTCAAGATGATGAACGTGAAAGACCGTTTCTCAGCTATCCATCTGCGCGACGAATCCAGACAGCCTTGGACAGCAGACTGTACAAGTTTCACTCGGCTGGAGCAGGCCTGCCAAATTATATCTACCTGCGCATGGCAAGGCGGTGGTGGTCGTAAGCTGAAGCTAACTCAGCAAACTGCTGAAGCCTTCACTGTGTCCACACGTAATAATGTGGATGCTGCCAAATTGCTTCTGGCAGAGAAAGACTTTGACTACGTTCTTCCAGCTATATTTGCAGATGAAGCCTTGGAAAAGTTTTTTCGGCCAAGCCAGGCAAAGAAGCGGTGGAAACTTCTACATTGACGTAGTTGACATTATGGCTGCAGCTAAAATTGTAAATTTGCAAACACTCATTAAGCATGACATTATGCCCGAATCCAGTTCTCGTGTGATTGATTGCGACAAGAACTGTACAACTTCCATAAATCCAGATGAGCAAAGTGAACTCATTGATGAGATTACTCCTCAAGACATTCAGGATCTCTTGGGGTCTGACGATGCCCTTAAGCATAAAGTAGTTTATTTGGCCGGACACCTTGCTCATAAATATGGCGATAGCACTAGTATGGAGGAGATCATCGATGATGAAGATGGTAACGAGGTGTCATCTGAGTTTCTAGATAATTTGAATATAGGTGGATTTCATGTGTCGACTTTGTCAACCGTCTATTTTGTACATAATGCCTATAATTTGTATGACAAGACTAAAATGCGTTGCCGATTTCATTTTGCTGAGCTGTTATCCTCTGTAGATGCACCTTTAGCTAGTAGTAATGCTGCGTGTACTACTTTAGCTAACATTCTATTGAAAGCTCATGTCCTCAATGTAAGTGACAAAGAAAAAGCTTTGGGATGCCTCAGGAGGCAAGAAAAGCTCTCCAAAGAGTGATAGACATTGACATAATTGTAATAGGCATGGTGTTGTGACATCCTTATAATGTTTATGTAATACGATATATGACAATAAATATCAAAGTTTGACAGCTCTACACACTTGCCTCTTATTACAATCAGCCATCTCTCACCGTTTATGAGTGACACAAAAACGGGCAAAAAATACCAAAATTCAGTAATTTGACCTTGAAATATGACCTTTTGACCTTGAAGATGACCTCAGGTGGTGTTGAAGATGACACTATTGAACTCGCCGTCCTCAAAAAACCCTATATGGAACCCGAGATCGTGTCTCCAGCCCTTCTAAAGTCATTTTAGCCCCGGACTCAAGTTAATCCTACAGACTCAAGTTACAAACCCCGAGCATGGGAGGTTCCAGTCGTTCTCTGTAGGAGTCTATGATAAAAATATAAATAAATATAAATGTATGTATGTGTATATATATATATATATATATATATATATATATATATATATATATATATATATATATATATATATATATATATATATATATATATATATATATATATATATATATATATATATATATATATATATATATTGTTACGGCTGTGGAAATTTGCAATACACCAGAAAGGTCCTCAAGTTAGATATATCGATAAGTTCATGTGTAGTTAGTCCACACCCATTGTTTAGAGGGAATATGTGTGATTCATCCGGGCTACGACGCTTTGAGTAAGCCATTTTTCTTTATCTATCATTGTTTTGGACCAATCGCCCGCCAACAACCAAACCACCAGAGCAAACCCCCCACCACCTTCGCCTGTCTCCTTCCACAACCATCAACCACACCACCTATCAACACTGAACGTCGTGCTGTCCAGGGCCCGGTCGGTGATTGTTGCCGAACGCGTCGAGCCGTGAGTACAAATGGATGCCTTTACGGGAGAGGAAATCGGATCAGGGGAGGTTCACGCCCCCTTTTCTTCCGTCCAATGGGCGAGCATCGGGCGGTGTGGCCCCGCCCCCAAGCGCGATGCATGTGGATTCCTTTTCAGAGGAAATTCGGATCAAGAGAGGCTCACGCCCCCTTTTTGCCCGACCAATGGCTGAACATCGGGTGGCGTGGCCCTGCCTCCAAGCGAGTTTTGATCCGCGAATTTACATACACGCTCCTCCCCCGATCTATAAAGACGTGAGCACAAGGCAACTCACGGCTGGCTGGTCGAGTGAAGATGGAGGTCGTTGTCGAGGTTGTTGTTGTTGCATCGTGGTCGAAGTCGTGGAGGCTGAGTCGTGTGTTTGCGGGAATCGGACGGCGAAGGGGACGGAGCTCGGAGTTGAGGTCGAGGGACGAGGAGCGGAGTGAAGTAGGGACGCGGAAGAGGACTCAGGGGCGAGAGTTCGCCGGAGTCGGTGCGGTCCCAAGGCCCCGCTAGCGGGATGGAGCGTCCGCCATTCCCCTCTCTCCACCCTGAGCATCAACAATTCCCCCCATCCGCGCTGAGATAGCAGCGGTAACCCCGTCCGTTCGCCACCCCAACCGTGGTGTCGACCAACCAACACACGCCTGCGCAACGCACGCCTAAAGGAGCTCACCGACCACGCCAGGGGCACGGAGTCAGGCACGTACGCTGACATTGCAGCAAGCCCGCCATCGCGCCACGAGGGCGCGGGTAAGACCCCTTCGGTCTCGTGGACCTGGATGCTCACCCTGGGTCCCACGTACATTTGGTCCACGGACCTGTCTGCCCCCTTGCCTATGAGGGTGGCTTTTATTTGCTTTTTGTGTAAATGTGTGTGTGGCGCCAGTCTTTTAAGTAAACCTGAATAAGTGCTTGTACATTGCTTTACTCGGTTGTAGCTCTGCGTTGCTTTCATTGCTTTGACTGTTATATGTGCATTCTTACTGTATGGCTGTGAATACGTGCTTGCCTTGTGTGTGTGTGAAATAAAAGTGCTTGTTAAATTGTGACCCGTTTCGTTGTGTCCTTTCCTTCGTTTGAAAGTGCCATCTTGCATCACGGAAGGGATTGGTAGTGGGTTTAGACACCCAGCAAGTAATCTGAACTGTCGAGGTGGGCGATAACTCCGCTCGGTTATCCCTTAGCATGGAACGAGCCGCTTAAGCGGTTCGTGTCCGGAGCCGACCTGCGGCGTGGTACAACTCCTCGGTGCGCTACCCGCGCGGGTACTTCGGTATATCGACATTCGGCGATTCACCCTATTTCGCGTGGGTAGAATGCGGACTGGGTTGTGGTGAGGTTAAACCCCCACCCGTGACTGGCTCCTGGCGGTAGTTCCAGGAGGGTCATGACTGAATTGTCTGTCCGGTGGGCGACGCGGCTGCTATTAGAGTTACGTGGCCGATCGCACGCCGGGCGGGCGAAATTCGTAACAATATATATATATATATATACATATATATATATACATATATATATATATATATATATATATATATATATATATATATATATATATATATATATATATATATATATATATATATACAGTGTGTCCCAAAAAAAATGTACTCACATTTTGGCTCCTCATAAGTTATTAAATTTTTCATTTATTTTCAGATCAAATTGACCATAATAATGGCAGAACTACGACTAGGTTTTGAAGAAAGAAAATTTATCATAAAGTGCTACTGGAAGCATGAAAACATCATGGAAGTGCAAAGACAATTTAGAAGACATTTTCACAAAGATCCACCAACGCGACGCACTATTGCTCGCATCCACAATAAGTTTGAAACAGATGGAGCTGTGCATGACGTCCATAAGGAGCGTTCAGGAAGACCACGGTCATCAACCACCCCCGCAAAGGAAAATCAATTGATGGAAACCCTCCACCGATCCCCACGGAAATCTGTACGACAAATGGCTCGTGAGACAGGAATCCCAAAATCAAGCGCCCATCGCATTTTGAAGCGAATTAATTGGAAAAGTTACATTCCAACATTAATCCATGCTCTAAATGAAGACGATCCTGACCGGAGAGCTGAATTTTGTGAGTGGTACCTGGGCAAATGCGAAGAAGATGCAGCATTTCCATCCAAAATTGTTTGGAGCGATGAGGCCAGCTTCAAGTTAATTGGCTCAATTAACCGACACAATTGCACCTACTGGGCTCCTGAAAATCCGCATGTTACTATGGAACACCATTTAAACTTACCAGGGGTTACAGTGTGGTGTGGGATATCAGCATTGGGCATCCTAGGCCCATTCTTTTTTGACCAAACTGTCACTGGGGATGTTAACTTAAACTTGCAGCAGGAATCCGTCGGTCCACATGTCGAAGAGATTTACTTTCAGCAAGAGGGAGCACCTCCCCACTACCACCGTGATGTAAGGGCCGATCTCGAAGCAACTTTTCCAAACAGATGAATTGGGCGAAGAGGTTGTGTTGAATTCCCTGCGCGTTACCCAGACCTCACTCCAATGGACTTATTTTTATGGGGATATCTCAAAGATAAGGTTTACGGCTCAAAACCAGCAACAGTCGATGAGCTGAAAGAGGAAATTTAAAGACAATGTCTTGCAGTTCCAAATGAAATGATTCGTAATGCTGTTGAATCCATTGGTCCGCGTTATCGGCTGTGTTTGGAACGTGATTGGTCGTCAGTTTGAACATTTGTAAACATGCATTTATCCATTTATACATTGAACCATTCATCTTGTTTCTAAGTCAATAAACAACGCATATATTATCATTTAAAGAGTGAGTACAAAATTTCTTGGGACACCCTGTATATATTGTTACGGTTGTGGAAATTCACAGAGCACATATAGGTCCTTAGATCAGTTATGTCGATAAGTTTGTGTTCAGATAGATTTTCCCACCGAGGCCTAAGGGATGTGATCTTTCAGGTAGCCGTTTTTCTTTTACTATCTTTATTTTAGACCAACCGCTTCACAACAACTACCTCCACCACCAACATCGCTCTCATCAACCATCTCCACAACAACCACCATGACATCCCCTCACAACCTACGCAACAACGAACAGCAACGCCTCACCGTCATCTCCATTGCGCCGCCATCTTTGCGCCAGCGACGGCGAATTCACCCACGTCTGCTCTCCTTCGTTGGCACCAGGGTCGTTGATTTCACCCACGTCCACTCTCCTTCGTTGGCACCAGGGTCGTTGATTTCACCCACGTCTACTCTCTCCGAGCTTCGCATCAAAATCGGATCAGGAGATCGAAGGGGGGGAGCCAGCGGGGGATCAGAGGTGAGGGATCGGAGATCAAACCATGCCTCACGGATTGCATATAAAGGCACGCAGAGACGCCAAGCGCGCAGTGGTGGGCAGTTGTGTGGAGTCGCGTTGGGAGCTGGGTCAGCCTGGAGTCTGGAGTCTGCAGACGGAAGGGAGTTGTAGAGACGGGAGCCTGGAGCGCAGCCTACCATGCCGTGCCGAACTGTGGAAGAGGCCGGAGAGGAGTCGCCAACCAGTGGCATAACGGTCCGAGGTGATCGGGCCCCGGGACAGTCCAAACGACGTGGAGGAACGGACGGGCTCTTAAGAGAGCATCAACTCTGAAAGAGCAAAGGCCCATTCGTTCCTCTGAGGCGTTGTCGACTAGGCCCGATCGATTGATCCGCTCGACGAGGCCTGGGCCGTACCACGGTCACGCCAGCTGCCGTGTGGACGGGACACCAAGGAGCACCCAGCGAGTCACCAGGAAGGTGGCAGGTAACCAGCGCGGCCTCTCGGAGCTCCTTCGGTCTCCCAAGCTCTGAGAAACATTAAAGGCTTACGAGCCCGGGCCTTTTCTTTCTGGGGTTTTGAATGAACGTTGTGGCGCCATGTCTTTAAGTAGAACTGTTAAGTGCATGTAAATAAATAATAATAGACGGTTGTAGTTCTTCTTGCTCGTGTTCTGTCTCATACGTACATTGGTTGCATACATGACTGCATGATTGTATACGTGCATTGGTTGCATACATGACTGCATGATTGCATATATGTCGTTTTATAAATAAATGTCCTTGTGTGAATATTAACCCGTTCGTCGCGCCCTTTTCCTTCAAATTGAACTGCCGTATTATATTGCATTCAAAATAATAGCTGGCTTTTTAATAGCCGATAAAGTGATTGGGTCCAACGGGGCTGAGCGATAAATACACCGCTCGGTATCCGCAGAACGGAGCGAGCTGCGTACGTGGCTCGTTTCCAAGCAGCTCCCGTTGAGGTACAGCTTCTCAGTAGCCTTCCCGCACAAATAATTAGGTAAATCGACAGTTCGGCGATCGGACCCTGTAGCATGCGGGTAGAGTACTGACAATGCTGTGGTGTGCTTAAAAACACACCCGTAGCTGGATTCCGGCGTTTGATCCGGAAAGCTGCGACTGGATTGCTCATCCGGTGGGCGTACGGCCGCGATTCGGCTAAATGCGGCTGTAAATCTGTAACAATATATATATATATATATATATATATATATATATATACATATATACACACACTTTATTTTTTTTGCACAGTTCTTCCAATCAACTGCAGCAAATGTACATTGCTTCAATCAACAGAGCTCTACTTTAAACCACAGCACTTACTTGTGGTGATATAAATATAAAGGAAGACAATTGGCATAACTGTGCAATGGACTCGGTCATTTTGCATAATTGTGCTTCAATGGATTATTGGATGTACTTTCTCAACACAATTTCAACGAGAAAGCATCCCAAAATGTAAAGCACATCCACATCTGCTTTGTACTCAAACTAAATGTGATGAAAACAGCTTAAAAAATGTAAATCTTATTAATCAGTGTTCCCATAATAATGGCTTGTTGAAAATTTAATGACAAAAGTTCAAATGGTTAAAAAAAAAAACAAAAAAAAAAAACGTTATGTCCTAAACAGGCATAATATTGAAGCTCAAATGGTAAATAAATAATGAAACAGGGAAGTAATTGAAAAAAAAAAAACTTGGTTGTCTTGATGTGCTGACAAGCTAAAAAGGGTTATCTTCATTCAGTCTTTGCCCTTTTAACCCAATTATCAATTAATCTTCTCCATATTATCATAATAACAGTTTGTTGAAAAGTTGATAACAAAAGCTCAAATTATAAAATAAAAAAGTTATGCCCTGGACCTGGGGACACATGCACACACAACCATCTCCAGCTGCATGGGGGATGGGCTAATTAACAAAGCAACACGATATAATTGTGGTGAGAGCAATGCTATCTCAAGTGAATGAACACACAATCTCATGTGTTTTCTCAAGATAAATTCAATCAGCCTTCATGTGTCCAAGTACAAACTCAACATCAAGAAAAAAGAAGCAACTCAGAGTAGAGCACTTACATAGTTGTTTTCAACAGTCAGGTTTTTGTGATCCCTGAGAACAGGATACGTAAGAGCCAGTTTCCTTGCTTCATTGTGTATCTGGCTCTCCCCTGGTCTTCCCACACCCATCTCCAAAGACAAAGAGATCAAGTTGTCCATCACCCGCCGCACGACTCTCTGCCGCTCGTGGTCAATTTCCCTCTGAGATCGCCCATTTGGATTGGCAAGTATGTCAGACATTGGAAACGGGTAGCCTTCAAAATTGCTTGGCCACATGATTTTCACTGCCGAAACAGAGTAAATAAATGTTAGATAAATTCAACACCAACTTGGAACATTCGAGGTCTGTCTAAAAAATAACGGGACTGAGCCTGCTGTGTGCTCCACTTACACAGCTTGGATGAACAGGTTGCATTAGTGTCTTTCGCAACATATATATATATATATATATATATATATATATATATATATATATATATATATTGTTACGTTTGAGGGGGGGGGGTATGCATTCAAAGGGTAATTAGGATGTTTAATTAGGTATGCCATGCTGTTCGAGTTTACCAGGATCTCGATGTAATAAGTAGCAATTCAGTGGTGATAAGTTGTCCAGTAAATGTTCATTTCTTCAAGGGGGGAAATGATAATTGTCACGTAATTAGATAGGGACACGGGATAGGGTAAGTGTGTCTGCGTAAACCCCTTTTGGTATTCTCTGGAGACTGGCCGTGACGTCACAGGACAGTGCAGCGGATGGCTCCGCCCCGTGATCACGATTGGCAGAAGGCGACGGCGGTGGGCCAATAAACGGCTCGATTGGAAGTGACGAGGACAGGAGGATAAAAAGGTTCTGTTCGGGGTCGAAAAGGAAGAGGAAGAAGATCGGGACAAAACGATCGTGTTTTTTTTTTGGTGTGGAGGCTGTTGCGCGGAGAGCGTCCTTGTTGTTGTGCTGATTCGATCGTGTTCTTGATCGTGTCTTGGAGCCTTGCTGAGCCTCGTTCCTCACCTTGGTTGGCTCTGGGGTTCTGCTGACTCGGAGTACGGGGTCGAACGGCGGGCGGACCTGCCTCCCTCTCCTGCTCGCAACTCGGCGCCAGAACTGGTTCCCTGGCGGCTGTGAGCGGACTTGGGCCAAGATCAGGAGGTCGACAGCACCACGGTTTCTCCTGCCCCCCTGACGAGAGCAAGGCCAGCTCGTCCGACGCCGATCCAGGGACAGTTGCATCCACACCACGGTCCAGCCTGACCACCAGGAATAGCTACGTTGTGTGTGTGTGTGTGTGTGTGTGTGTGTGTGTGTGTGTGTGTGTGTGTGTGTGTGTGTGTGTGTGTGTGTGTGTGTGTGTGTGTGTGTGTGTGTGTGTGTGTGTGTGTGCTTGGCGCCTTAGAGGGTTTGAGATCTGTATATTCATTGGAATTGTCTGTGTTTTTCCCCACGCCCAATCCCACACCATCCCGTCGAATCGCCCCGGATCCCTCTTCTTGCCGAGTCTTGTTATTTCTGGTTAATAGTAAAAACAAATAAACATCATCAACTCAGTGAAAAGTGACTCGTGCCACCTTCCTCGTCCCGTTTGCGGTAGAGCGATTAGAACCGCCATGTTTGGGTTATAAATAAATAAACCGCCTCCATCGTTTCGGCTCATTCTACGTTGGCGGGACTGTTCAAGTCCCGTGGACGTCACAATATATATATATATATATATATATATATATATATATATATATATATATATATATATATATATATATATATATAGTTACGAATTCTGGCCCGCCTGGCGTGCGATCGGCCGCGTACCTCTAATGGCAGCCGCGTCGCCCATTGGACGGACAATTCAGTCGTGACCCTCCTGGAACTACCGCCAGGAGCCAGTCACGGGTGGGGGTTTAACCTCACCACAACCCAGTCCGCATTCTACCCATGCGAAATAGGGTGAATCGCCGAATGTCGATATACCTAAGTACCCGCGTGGGTAACCTACCGAGGGGTTTCACCACGCCGCAGGTCGGCTTCGGACACGAACCGCTTAAGCAGTTCGCTCCGTGCTACAGGGATAACCGAGCGGCGTTTTCGCCGACCTCGACGGTTCAGATTATTTATCGGGTGTTTAAACCCCACGACTCATTCCACGATGCAAGATGGCATTTCAATGGGGTGAAAGGACGTGACGAACGGGATACATTGCACACAAGGACATTTATTATAGCAAGCACATATTACACAAACAACACAATCAAGGAATCATGCAATATACAAGCGACAAAGAAAGTACTACTTCCGACTACGATGATGTACAGTCACTTACACAGGTTTACTTAACAGACGGCACCACCAGTTGCACACAAAAAAAAAACCAAAGGAAAAACCCTCCTCAGGCTAATTCGCCAAGTGTCGTGCTAAGCACGATTTTTCATTAGTTTGTTTGTTTGTCTGCACAGAACTTTCGTGTTTTTCTCTGCAACCACTTGTGGGATTGGGATGAAATTTTGACCATTGGTGCGACTACTCGTGTAGAATGTGTTAACGATAATGACGTCATAGGTCACGTGGTGTGGCAGCCATATTTGAAAAACAGAAAAACTTTTGACCTCTTTATCTCTGAAACTGCACCAAGGAAAAAATTGAAACTTGGCACACAGCAAGTACTCCTCATGGAAATGAGTGTGATTTTATGACGTCATAGGTTACATATAGGCACCCTGCATATATAGTTTAAACCCCATCATTATGTAAAGTTATTCGTTCCTTAAAAACGAAAACCCATAAGATAATGTACATGTGCGATTAATTTGTTTAAAAAAAATTGGTGCCCTTTTGTATGAACTTTTCTGGAGCATTACTTGGTTCCTCCTAAGAACACAAGGGTAGTTCAGCATGCACATGAGATTTTTTGAATGTGCCATATTTTTCTATCGTCTGGCATTTTCCACAAGCCATGGAATGTTCCTTCTTTTCTCGAGTTTGCCACATGGCACGTACCATATCAAGGGGCCTTTTCTATGCCCCTGGAATTTTGATCAAGAATATGAAGTATGTTTTCAGAAAAGTATTTCATTTTGAAAGCTTTTCAAAAATGTAGGTGGTTTGAAAAAATAAAATCTCCATTATTAAGTGTACAGTACTAAAGAATAAAAATTTCATCACCCTTTTTAGACTATTGATGAGGGTAAATCCATAAGTAAAGGGAATTTTCTGAATAAATTTTAAGAAAAAAAATCTCTTTACTTTTTGATTTCCCCTTGAACTTTGATTTATGCATGTTTATCGCATATTTGCCAGCAAATCGATCTGATTGTCAGCTTCAATTAGCACTTTTAGCATTCACATCAAAAGTATCGTGATCTTATGATTTTGGTTAAAAACGCAGGAGCAAAGAAAGCCATGCTTTGATAAACACCTGATATATTGATGCAATAACTTCTTTTGTGAGGGCACACAAGAGGTGGATTTCACCTCATTTGCAATCACAGTATTGCAGCAACACCACTTTTAGGGGCATTCCTACTTGCAGCAAATTAAAATTTATTTTCACAAAGTTTCATCTTTACAAAGGACTCATTTTTACAAACCTTCACTTGGATCTTTCGAACTATGCAGAAGCAACACCGAATTTTCTGGTAGTATGCGCAACACCTCGTCATCGTCCACCAAGCAACCATCTTCAGTACGTATTTCCCATGGGCCGTTTCCAAATTTCACCTTCGCTAACAGGAATAAATAAGATACAATTGGAAAAGTCAAGAAAAATATTCATAATCAGATTATCATTCCATCAAAATAGGGAACGATTTTTTTTATTTACTAATCTGTACATGTGTTTGCAGTATCATGTACTTTTTGAATAATTTTTTTAAACAGACTTCATTTAAGAAGACAATGCAGATGAAGAACAACTACTCAATTTGTTTGAACTCGTTAAAATCAAACCAGTTTTAAATTGTTCAAAATCATACCACACAAACATGATCTGACAAAATTTGAGAAAGATGCTTTCATGATGCACCAAATGTTTACGTGGATATGTATTTGGTGATGACTGTCATGAAACAAGAGTGCCTTGGTTTGAGAAGCCTGCAATACTCAAAGGTGCTTTAACTACAATGTATTTTCAACGGAATATTGAATACAATGACAACACCATGAGGCAGTAGGATGTCCCACCTACACGGTTTACAGCAAGAACAAGAACAATCATAGTCTTCAAACAGATCTGTGCACTCACAGAGGGCAATCCCTTGACAGAAACATATATTGGAGAAAGTTTTGGGTATTCTCAAGAGTTTAAAATAAGTCCTAAATATGCTCATCAATACCAAGAGCCAAAAAGACAGAGCTGAGGGGGGAAAAAAAAAATAATGCATCCATGGGTCCTGGCATGGTGTCATCTGATTGATTGGTCAAACTTGGCCACAGCTCAAGCATGGTCAAAAGGTCCATCCATCCATTTTGTACCATACTCTGTGCAGAGCGTTGGTGCTGCCTAAGGCCTAGGTCACATTTGCCATGGTGGCCGTGGGGTCTCCAAAATCTACGGCCACTAGCAATTATACGGTGGCCGCAGTATTACCACGGTCTAACAATGTAGCAGTCACATATGTTTTTTTTTTTGTTTGTTTTTTTTTTTTTTTTTTTCGGGGAGCCGCACGGCGTATTTAGGTCTAAGTCACATTTGCCACGGCGGCCATGCGGTCTCCAAAATCTATGGCCACCAGCAATTATACGGCGGCCGCAGTATTTCCACGGTCACACAATGTAGCAGTGACATAGGTTTTTATTTTTGGGGGAGCTGCACGGCGTATTTATAAATTGTGGAGACCGAAAACGTGGGGTTGCCGTACGATCTTTGATTTGATATCGCACGGTGACCTTAGGGCGTTCCTGCGGTGGCCATAGAATTTAAGGCAGACGCAAGGTGCCCGCAAGGCGACCGCAGGGGGCCCTAAGGTGAACGTGCGGCCAGACGGATGGTAACGAATGGGTTAATTTTTTTTTTACCAGTTTTTTTTTTTTTCGGCTTGTCGAATTGCTACGGCGAACGTAGAAATGAAAAAAGTTATAACTCCGCGTTATAATTCCACGGTGACCTTACGGCCTGTAAAATATAGCCACAAGGCGTAGGGCCACCCTGAGGCCACCGTAGAAACTCTGCGGCCGCCACACGTTTCTGTCAATTCAGAGGGCGTACGGCCACCGTAGAGCAAATGTGACTTCGGCCTAGGTCTTAGAAATTGTGGAAACCGAAAACGTGGGGTTGCCGTAGGTCTTTGATTTGATGTCGCACGGTGACCTTAAGGGGCCCTGCGGCAGCCATATAATTTTCAAGGCAGACGCAAGGTAGCCTCAAGGTGACCGCAGGGGGACCGCAGGGGCCCCTAAGGCGAACGTGCGGCCAGACGGAGGGTAACGAATGGGTTAATTTCTTCTTCTTTTTTTACCAGTTTTTTTTTTTTCGGCTTGTCGAATTGCTACGGCGAACGTAGAAATGAAAAAAGTTATAACTCCGCATTATAATTCCACGGCGACCTTACGACCTGTAAAATACAGCCAAACGGCGTAGGGCCATCCTGAGGCCACCGCAGAAACTCTGCGGCCGCCGCACGTTTCTGTCAATTTAGAGGGCGTATGGCCGCCGTATCCTCGCCGTTGAGCAAATGTGACTTAGGCCTAAGCAGTCTCCTTGGCTATTGGGCACAATCCTGGACGGGTCACCACTCCGATACAGGATACCAGCAAGCTGGCACTCATTTTGCCGACCTTGTAAGGATGACAGGCGGAGTCAACCCCACCTGGTCTTAATTCAACAGTTGAGGGTGATGTGAATTCAGGATCCTTGATTCCTAAGCCCACCACCCTAACAATTAAGGTCATAAGGTCAGTCTTTGGGAAATTAGAGGTTGTGCTTGCCATGGCGGGCATTCAAAGAGTGTGACAAAAGAGCTCAAGCAAGTCACAGGGTCTCGTTTTTCCGATATGAGAATGTGCCAGCAGTCACCCGAACCCTCGCTACCACAGTCTTTGGTGGAGCGTGAGCACATTCAGCAAAATGTATTTCCCAAAAGCTCAGCATTGCTCTGTGGATGCTGCCAGTGTCCTGCTCACAGAATTTAAAATATGGAATTCATCAAGGCATCGATCTTGGGACTGAGCCTATTAATTGTGCAGTGTGGTAGTATAGATCCAGTGTATCCTTTGTTGGGGGTACTCTGCATCTGCAAGCTTTTGAAATCATGGTGGTGGTGATCCCACAAAAAGAAGCTGAGTTTTTGGACATTAACCATGTATTGGAACAAAGAGGTTACATCGGACCCTATTTTGCTCCGGTGAAATGTTAATGCCTGCTTTTTTGAAAAATGCAGTGATTTAATGTTTTAAAAAAAGAAGTTTTGAATTGATGACAGCCCCATGAGCCCAAAGAAGCATTGACTTTCAAATGTATGTATTTTGCAAAAGACCAAATGAGAGGTTAAAAAAAAACCCATACCACCTCATTCACTGTACCACCTCAACCATAAAAACAACAAGTTCAATGAAAATAATTACTTACAAACCCAATATTATCGATTTGCATGACAATACCCTACACATGCACCTCCAAATGGCAAACCACACAATTACAAACCTTTTTGCTCCAACTCCTCCATTGTGGAAGCAACAATGAGCACCCCTTTCTCTCCAAGCTTTATCCTCAAAAGTGGCATTTTTCAGTTTGGATCCTGAAATAAACCCATAAAAAAATGTAAAGAACAAGGCACAAGGTCCTTTTGCATTGAACTTTGCTTAAGAGGCCATCAACGTATTTTAATTATTACCTTTAAAACATGGTTTTAGTCCCAACTTCCTTGTGACCGAGAATGCAAGCAATCTATGTGATTAAAAAATGATGCATTTTTATGCATGTCTAAGTTGATATTGTAACATACTTATGGAAGGGAAGTGAATGTGACATTTTGTTCTCGATCCTGCTTTTCAGGTATTTAACCCTTTGAACCCTGAGCTCCTTGGACTTTTAGTGTAGTAGATAGTAGAAAAAAATCGTGCAAATTATGATACAAGCATCAAATTTGGCATTTCTGTTCTGCAGGGCTTTCTGATCAAATCTGCCCGATTGGCCATTTGAAAATCCAAATTTTGAAAAGTTTGTACAAAAAAAAATAAAAAACTTCAAAAAAATTGGAAGTCACAGCTGGCTGAAATTCTTGAAGCGCAAGTGAACATCCCAGACAGAGAACCAAGGGGAGATGCAGTCATCATTGATGGCTCAGCACTTATGAATGCCCTACCTCCACGCACTTCAAAGATATTTGATGACTATGCTAAAGAAGACATCATCCCAAAGGTGGAAGGAATCCTATGGTGCCAGGTACGAGAGGGTGGACGTAGTGTTTGATGTGTACAAGAAGTCAAGTCAGAAGTCCGAGGCAAGGTCGAAAAGGGGGCAAGGAATCAGAAGAAGAGTGACAGGAACCAGTGAGACCACAAGTAACTGGAGAAGCTTTCTTCGAGATGACAGCAACAAGACTGAGCTGTTTCACTTCCTTGCGGAAAAGATGTGTGAAGCACAGACGACAAGCACAGTCATCGTCACAAAAGGAGAAGACGCCATTAGCAACACAAGGAAGTCACTGGATGCTGTGTCTCCATGTTGTCATGAAGAAGCTGGCACTCATATATTTGTATACGCCAGGGATGCAACGACGGATGGGAGCAAGTCCATTATCATTAAGACTAATGACACGGATGTACTAGTCATAGCAATATCTGTACTGCCATCCTTACAGGAACTAGGTCTTGAGAACATGTGGATTGCCTTTGGCCAAGGAGCCAAGGCACGATGGATTCCAGTCCATGAGGTAGTTTCTGCAATAGGGCCTGAGAAAGCTAGAGGGATCCCATACTTCCATGCGTTCACTGGATGTGACGTCGTGTCTGCCTTCCGCGGTAAAGGGAAGAAAACTGCATGGCAGACTTGGAACGTCTTTGATGATGTTTCTGAAACATTCACCAATCTCAGCCAGCATCCAACATTGATTCGTGATCTTGACTTTTTTTTTTTTTTTTTTTCAAAATTTGGATTTTCAAATGGCCAATCAGGCAGATTTGATTAGAATCCCCTGGAGAATAAATGTGCCAAATTTGATGCTTGTATCATCATTTGCACGATTCCTCTCAAAAATTGCTGTTATCTGCCCCCACTATTTCAGCTCCCCCACCCTGGGCTCCGTGGAGAAAAATCTGGCCGCTCGGGTATATGGAGGTTTGAATGTGGCCGGTAAACCAACCGCTTGGTTATATGGAAGTTTGAATAGCGGCCGGTAAAATGGCCGTGAGGGTTCAAAGGGTTAAACAATAGTCAAAAAAAATCGTTTTCAAAGCTCACGTGGGTCAAAACTTCTTTTCAATCTGCAGCTTCATTCTGTCCATCTTGTACAAGAGAGGAGATAATGTGATGGTGTACACTCAAAACATTTTCAAGGCAATCCACTGGATCAGACCAACATTGTATACTTTGCCTTTCAGCTTGGAAGAAAAAATAGGCAAATGAAGATGGCATTTAGGCTGTGGGCGACAGGAAGTAAGGGGGGAATTAATCGCTCAGAATTCTGAACAATTGTGCAAGCAAGGAATTACATCGACTCACATGATATTGTATTAAAAACAAAAAATCTGGTTCTAAGGTTCTCGCAAGGAATCTCCCCACCGTTACACTTTCTACTGAGTAATATTCTCACCTTCCTCCTTGGATTGTTTTCAGATAAAGTCAGCTTTTGCCTGTATTATAACAATAACAACACGAGAAGAGCGCATACCTTCACCAGATTGAACAGTTCAGGTTTTCTATCCCAATGATAGGCTGGATCTGCATTTGGACCTGAACCAAAATCTAATCAGCTTGTTCTCGTCACGCAACCAACTTATCAACCAAGTTTTGTCACAACCTATCCACACCTTTTTGAAATATTAAAGTGCTAAATATCGTTTTGGGCCCCACCTTTCAATTATGAAGAATCATTTGGAAAAACTTAGAATGGCACTCGTTGAGCATGTAGACTCACCTCACACACTCATTCCAAACAAAAACATGCTACTATCATGGCCTGCTGCTTTTATGACCCATATTCCCATGTCATCCATGCATCCTATTATGTCACATACATTGCCAGTGTACACAGTTTAATTGATTATTAGGAGATTTAATGACCACTTTTGTGCACATCAAGGTAAAATTGAGTCAATGAAGCTGGATATGAAAAAAAAAATTCAAACTACTTCACCCATGGCCAGTCAATCATATGCACGAAGTTTCGCATCGATCTGTAAAGCGGTTCCGAGGATGAGCTTTTTTATATTTATATTTTCAACACAATATGGCCACCAGATCACGTAACCAATGACGTCATAAATTTAATTCTTCACTCACATCGGGTCGTAGATCAGATATATGAAGTTTCAGATTGTTTGGATAAGGATTTAGAGTGAACCAATTATGGCTGACATACCACTTCACCGATTATGTCAGCGTTATCACCCGATATACCCCATGGGGAGTTGACATTTGCCAAGTTTCAATTGTTTTCGTTGAGCAGTTTCAGAGATGATGTCCATTTTTTTCCCTTAATCCTGCTCACAAACAGAGGCAGACAGACAAGCCAAACAAACAGAGGTGAAAACATAACCTTTGTTCACCTTCGGTGGTGGAAGTAATTATTCCTTTCTATCCTGAAAATAAATTAAGCAGCAAATGCAACTTCAGTGAAGATCCCAGGAGTTCTCTCTCTCTCTATCGAGTGCAGCCTGTGGCTGCTGGTTGCATCATTGGTTGGGACGCGGCTGTTCCGCTGATGCAGTGTCCCCCTTACCAGTACACTGATGCTCATTTTGCCGACCTCGGAAGGATGACAGGCTGAGTCAACCTCCTGGTGTATTAATTCAGCGGCCCAACGGGGCTTGAACTCAGGACCCCAGGATCCCAAGCCGCCACCCTAACCACAAAGCCAACACCAGGCTGTATCCCAGGAGTTAATGGGTCCCTGATTCAAAATTATGCAAACTTGTTGTCACAATTATGCTCCGTGAATATTGTGTATAGACTTCAGCACGTGGCCTCTGCGGAATAGCAGACGGAAGTTAACGTGACCTGCAACACAAGTTAGGTAACACCCATTGCTTGCTCAGGGTTAGCTGGATAAATAGCCTCACCTGTTCCGGAAGGGATGGGACAGGGTATCGTAACTGGTCTGTGTCAAGGCGTATGTCAGCAAGGGACTCCGCAAACAGACTGAAACTTTAATATAGCACCCCTGGGCATCGTACTTTAGTCGTGGCCTGAAGCACAGTTCAACAAAGCTATCACCTCACCATAACATTTTTCATCTTATTTAACCATAAATGAATTGTGCACCTTGAATGTGGATTACGTTAAAGTTATTCATGCCCGTTCTCTAGTGTGTGTTTGTCCATACCACCCGTGGCTTGAGTTGTGCCGCAAGGCCTACGGATTCAACCAGCACCCAATTATGGGATTGGGCCAAAGTCTTCGGGACCTCCACTATTTAATGGTAGGAGAAAAAACACTGGGTAGCCTTCCCGGGTTGGATTGCAGTTGTGTGTTTCGGGGTGGTGCTGAAATGTTGTCCACCAGATGGCGGTCTCCTCGGGTTAACCTGAGGCGGTTCTGTTAAGTGGATGCCTGGAATGTCCTGTCCCAAAGAGAGGATGACCACCCGTCTCTGTTATCATCTGAGCTCAAGCATTTGAACATCGGTATTGCAGCACTCTGTGTTTCAGAGATGGGACAGTGGTAAAACCATGGCAGGCAGTTACATCCATAACTGGTCTGGTCGCTCTGAAGGTTACCAGACACAAGGAGTTGCATTCTACGCCATGCTCGAGTCTGTCGTTGATCAGTGCCCCAGGCGATACACTCTTCTAGTCTTGGGGGATTTCAATGCATCGATTGGAACTGATAGGGATGGCTATGAGACATTTATTGGTCCACATGGTTCGAGAACTGTGAACCAGAATAGCACTAAGTTCCATGACTTGGCAAATAGTTATGGACTGAGGGTGGCTGGTTCATGGTTTCAGTGCCCACAAGCTCATTGCTGGACTTGGGATTTCAATGCTGGTGGTGGTGTGGAAAGGAGATTGACCATGTGCTCATTAATGGCCACTGGAGGGTGATTCAGAACTGCAGAGTCTACAGGAGTGCTGTGTTCCTCAATATCGACCACAGGCTTGTCGTAGCATCTTTGAAGTTTCAACTACATTCCAGGAGAATGGTACCATCCCAGCCAAGGCTGGATGCTGGCAAGCTCAAGGATAAGTGGGTGGCTGAAGAGTTTGCAAATAGGCTGAGTGGGGATTTGGGGGGGGGTCTGGTTGCTGTGGGGAATCCTGAAAAATTGTGGAGTACCTTCAGGACTACTATCCTTGATGCTGCTGGTAGATGTCTTGGAACCCGCCGTCAGGCAAAGAGGAACTTTGTCTCCCAAGGGACACTGAATCCCATTGACCAGAGTCACAGGCAGGCTTAATCGCAGAGCTGAGCTGTTCAGGGACCTGTGACGTAAAACTGCACGTGCATTGAGGGCGGACAAGGAGGCCTATGTCTGAGGAATCTGTGAAGAGGTAGAGCATTATCTGTGGACAAGTGATTATTGTCCTCCTCACAGAGAATTTGTGCATTGCGTTCCTCCAAGCCCATCCCTCGGTGTGCTGCTGCGAGAGCAGAGGGTGGGGGACTCGACAGAGGAGTCCAAAGTGAAGGCCAGCTGGGCCGGTTACTTTGAGCGGCTGTACCAGACAGACCCACCGGCTATCGAGTTGGATGTCAGGGGTGTAACTATCCCTATTGCTGATCCTCCAATTAACTGTGAGCTGCCTTCGTTTGTGGAAGTCTGCAGTTTATCAGGTTAAGGGGGTAAAGCCCCAGGGATCTATGGCAACCATGCTGAACTTCTCAAGGCTGGTGGAAATGTTGCACTGGTATCGTTGCAAGCAGTTCTGTGATGTGTTTGGAGCACAGGCATCATCCCAAATGACTGGAAAAGGGACCTTGTCCCTCTCTGGAAAGGGAAGGGTGACCGCCAGGACAGCAACAACTACTGAGGGGAGATACTGCTCTCAGTGCCGGGCAAGGTCTTTGCGAGGATAATTCTTCATAGGGTGAGCCACCATCTGCTCAAGCACCAGCGTCCGGAGCAGTCAGGCTTTACACCAAAGAGGTCAACGATTGACCTTATCCTTGCTCTTTGGGTCCTCACCGAACTCAAACGAGTGTTTTGGCATTTTAAACTGATCTTCACGAAACTTCCCCACATGGTCGAGTTTGTCATAAGGAAGAAGCCTATTGTTTTTGAGGTCAAAAGTTCAACAACTCATGTGCGTTTCCTAAAATCCTCAATTTTCATGCGATTGACTTGAAATTTGAAGAAGATATATATTTCAGGTCACTGAATTCAACCAGCCAATTATTTTTGCGGTCAACATTGGCTCAAGGTCAACAACGAAGGTAGTATATTCTACAATTCTCAATTTTCATCAATTTGTTTTGTGGTCAAATTTGGTTTATGGATTTTGCAAGAATCATGCTCTGCACGACGTCGTCGTCTTGTTTGTTACTTTGGAAATCTAAAGATTTCGTAAGTATATTGATGACTTCCGTCATCTGTTTGTGTGTTTGTGTGTGTGTGTGTGTGTGTGTGTGTGTGTGTGTGTGTGTGTGTGTGTGTTTGTTTGTTTGTGTGTGTGTGTTTGTTTGTAGTCACGATAACTCGAGAACGGAAGAAGCTACTGTGGGGGAAAAATTTATATCAATGTATTTTAAATTGTAACAAATGGAGTTTTAGAAATGTAACTTTTATGCTGCAAATTGAATTGGCTGTCATTTCTGGCCAAAAGACTTTTGCCCTAAATGATAAGAAATGTGATGTTCTGGAGCAGAGTGACAGAGCTGATAAATGAACCTTTGCTTAGAAATGTACGAAGTGGCTTTTCGTCTCAAGGACACGTGTACAGTCTGGTTGAATATCCCCCAACCTCTCTCTCACGAAAGTATAAAATGCTTTGAAATCTAAAATTGTTTTCAGTGCAAGTACGTGAGGAAGTATAGTTTCTCAGTGGCTTGTACTCCTTGGAACTGACCAAGTACCAAGTTAGAATAAAACTCTGATGTAATGTAGAAGTGAATTGAATCGGGTTGGTCTAACTTAACTAAAGTAAGAATAAATGAAATAGAACCAAATAATATTGCAATCAAATGGGGATTCTTAAGTTCATTGAATGAGGGTGAGAAGTGTATGGTGTATAATTCGGAAAAAAATTGTTTCACAAAGAAGGACTTGTGTGGACATCAGTTTTATCAGTGTCGATAGGGTTTTTGTAGGATTTTATAATCAAATCGGACAAACGTTAAACTCTGTCTGAAGTCAAATAGGATTCCACAATCGGCCAGTTAGAATCCTTCAGGAGGACAACGATCACAACAAGGTGGGCTTAAAAAAATCCACATCAGTTGGTGCCGTGACTCGGATTCGAACCGACGTTGGTGCGGTGCCCGTGACCGGAGGTGCTTAATCTGCCGGAGGCAGTGCCTGGAGGAACGACAAGTGCTTGAGCGAAGGTAAGGGAGAGCGCTCTCAGCAGGTAACGCATTTCGAACAAAGAAAAGTTCATTGTCAGATAATTTTGAAAGAAAGAAGAGGATCCGGCGGAGGGAGTCCGTTTTAAAGTAAACAATAAGTACTGTAGTTGTTTTAGAAAAGTGCTGGAGAAGAAGAGTCAGATGACAAGAAGAGGCTCGTTAAGGAGCCAGATGCATAATTAAATGGGCATGATGAAGCGACATGCCACATGTTTGCATTGATACGGACCGGCTGTGAGAGAGAGGCCGAGGACACGGCTGAGACGCCGAGATAGGGTTAAAATAGATAAACATTATAAGTTACCTGTTTGTAAGAGTTATAAGAGTTACCTTTTGTTCATTGAACTCACTGGAAGTTTGTTGGCAGTGAGGTTGTTATATTATATTGTGTGGAGGTTTTACGGATTTGTAAATGCAATGATTTGCATGAAACGTTTTGTAGAGTGCAGGAGACGATAAACCAGCTGGGAGTGTGGTTGGTGATTTGCATTGAAATGCATGTGTTGCTGAGAGTAAAAAATGAAACTTGTGCGAGTCCAATATTCACTGCAATGAAACGTGTTCTGTTGGGATTTTGACGATATTTTAACTCGTGCTGAGTTGAGCTGTGGGTCTGTTTGAAATGGCATGTTATACATTCTTGGCGTTGTATTTCCACACGAAGGTCGCAAACTACACTGTGTGAGACCCCCCTCCACTCGATCTGTGGGGGGTGGCATATCGTTACACTGAGTCTTTGTTCGAGCCTTTGCTTTAGGTGTGAAATTCGATTCATATGCAGATTCAAGAGGATGAGATAGAAATGTGATTGGTATTTGTCACGTGATCACACGCGAGTCCATGAGATGCAATGCTGTTTAGTGTATGTGTTGAAGCCATGACTGACAGGCAAAACCCACAGTTTGCATTACTCTGAGTTTTTTTCCTTTTCTTCCCACCGGATGTGGAGAGAACTTCCTGTTCCTTGTTCCTTGGTGTTTGTGGCGCACCCTCTCGACTGAATCTGTTTAAAGTGAAGTCCATTTAGGAAAAAGTGTTGAAGTTTTATTTTACAACCATCGGGATTTTGAATAAATTGTGAAATAACAATTGTGAATGTGGATATACTGAATGTGATTTAAATGTAGAAACGTGATTTGGAATGATTTTAATGATTTGATGATGTTTAGCACGTGGGGCGATTCACAGATAATTGATGATTCCCTCGGATGGACGTTGAAATATTGTTTTATTCGTCTGCGAATGTTGAGGTTACCTGAACTTGTGGTGGGAAGGCAATGGCAAACAACCCAGTGTAACCCTTTGATCGATTCAGTCAAGGTAAATTCATGATTTAATTGGATAGATGCTGAAGATTTAATTTTTCATTTATGGATTTTAAAAGGAAATATTTTATTGTTTTGACCAAAAAGTTGTTTAAGAGAGTTTGGATGTTTATTAGTCTGAAGTTTAAGATGCTTTTCCAAGACTGGGATAAGGATTGTGGAGGGTGAAGCTGCATGTGCAGACAGAGTGTTTGAGCTGCAATTTAAATGATATTCACCTGATGACAGATTTGACAAGTGATTTGACAATTTTTGTACAACTGTTTAAAATGAGTTATTTGTTTTGATAAAGGAAAATGGATTCGTAATTGAGGTCGGAGGAAGTGATAGATGGTTTGTTTATGTGAGTTGGAAAAAATGGCAGCATGTTTGCTGTTTTGGTGAGAGAGAAGTGGACAGATGGAGAAATGTCAGAGATTTAAAATGTCGATGGGAATAGCAAATGAGATGGATGTTTTGAGTATACGTACAACTGGGATTTCTGTATATTTTAGCATGTTGTTTTGGGAAATAACAAGGAAAAGGGATTAAAATATTGATATGACATATAATGCAAGTTAAATGCTTCCATAAGAATCTTTGTTAGTCTTGTAGAACTACATGTGCCCATGACGTTTATTGATTGGTGTTTAATTGATGCTTTGTTTGTTTCGGCGTGTTGAAAGCAGTGTTTGAAGCAATGTGCGATTTCATCTAAATGAAGTTTGGAAAGAACTTCCACACAAAGATTGGACGATGGGAGAACCCAGATTTGGGTGATTGAGCATTCAACACATGATCATGCCCCTTCATGAGGAGATAAGATGGAGTCATGTGGGAAAAGAAAAAAACCCACTGAGGAGAAGGTTGAGCAAAGTCTTAACGTCGGCGTTGTGTGGTGCTTGCGTGGAGGAATGTTCTCAGCCACACTCTCGATTGCCGCTCTGCAAATACATCGTGAACTTGCTGTGGTCACTTTACTTCAATGTACGACAGGCCTGGAGTTCCACACTGCGCTCCTTCAACCCAGTGTCCGGCCTAAACTTGTACTTGCCCACACTATCTCCTCAGCTCAAGAGTGCTTCGATTGTGTTTCCTGTTGGGTGCTGCTCTATCCACACCCTGACCTGTTTATCTTCTGACTTCGGGTAGCATGTTTTCAATGTGTGACACATGCTGATGAACAGGCCATAAATTAAATGTAAACTCACTCATTTTCTGATATGAGCACTCGCTGCCATTGTTGATTGAACTTGAATAATGGAAATCTTTTCTCCTTCAGGAATGGGACATGGTAATCATGTGCAAGAAAAATTATTCAAATTTTCCTTAAAAAAAAAAATGGGGGAGTGTGGGGGAAAAATTTATATTAATGTATTTTAAATTGTAACAAATGGAGTTTCAGAAATGTAACTTTTATGCTGCAAATTGATTTGGCTGTCATTTCTGGCCAAAAGACTTTTGCCCTAAATGATAAGAAATGTGTTGTTCTGGAGCAGAGTGACCGAGCTGATAAATGAACCTTTGCTTAGAAATGTACGAAGTGGCTTTTCGTCTAAAGGACACGTCTACAGTCTGGGTGAATATCCCCCAACCTCTCTCTCACGAAAGTATAAAATGCTTTGAAATCTAAAATTGTTTTCAGTGCAAGCACGTGAGGAAGTATAGTTTCTCAGTGGCTTGTACTCCTTGGAACTGACCAAGTACCAAGTTAGAATAAAACTCTCTGATGTAATGTAGAAGTGAATTGAATCGGGTTGGTCTAACTGTTAACTAAAGTAAAAATAAATGAAATAGAACCAAATAATATTGCAATCAAATGGGGATTCTTAAGTTCATTGTACAAGGGTGAGAAGTGTATGGTGTATAATTAGGAAATAAATTGTTTCACAAGGAAGGACTTGTGTGGACATCAGTTTTATCAGTGTCGATTGGGTTTTTTTT
This sequence comes from Eptatretus burgeri, assembly GCF_056783735.1. NCBI lineage: Eukaryota > Metazoa > Chordata > Myxini > Myxiniformes > Myxinidae > Eptatretus > Eptatretus burgeri. The sequence goes on along the minus strand of NC_140962.1, from coordinate 6,438,512 downwards.
GTAGGATTTTATAACCAAATCGGACAAATGTTAAACTCTGTCTGAAGTCAAATAGGATTCCACAATCGGCCAGTTAGAATCCTTCAGGAAGGCAACGATCACAACAAGGTGGGTTTAAAAACTCCACATCACTACCAATGTCAAATTACACCACGTGATTCAGGAGGGTGATGGCTAGCGCTGATTAGATTTTGGTCAAAATGGGTCAAAGGTCAAGGTCACAGTGAGGTCAAACATCCAAAACATGATAACTCAAGATCGGAAGAAGCTACCAATGTCAAATTACACCGCGTGATTCAGGAGGGTGATGGCTAGCGCTGATTAGATTTGTCAAAAATCGGTCAAAGGTCAAGGTCACAGTGAGGTCAAACATTC
>NC_140962.1:6395637-6433137 GCF_056783735.1 Eptatretus burgeri | reverse complement strand
GGGGTTAGGTCTGGTCCACGGATCATGCCATTAGATTTTGGACATGGTCCAAAATCCAATATGGCCGCAATGGCGGCCAATTTGAAAAAAATATCTGAATATACTTTTTTGCATTTCTACATGTTTTAAGTGATTTCCACCCACCCCCCCAAAAAAAAAATGGAGAAAAAAAAATTTTTGCAACTTTTTTTTCAACAAAATTTCAATTTCTTTTTTTTGCATTTCTTTAATGTTTTAAGTGATTTCCAACCCCCCCTCCCAAAAAAAAATTGTTAGAGAAAAAAAAATTTTGCTAATTTTTTTCAACAAAATTTCGATTTTTTTTGCATTTCTTCATGTTATAAGTGATTTCCAACAAAAAAACATGCCAAAATTATAATTGCGGCTGATTTTGGAACTTCAGGTCGATATACCCACGTAAAATCAATTTCTGTCTCAAGGAATCTAGTTATGACGAATGAATTGAGTGAGTAAAAGTTAAAAGTAAAAGGGAAAGTTGCAAACTATAACTCTGTGAGCAGTTTTGACGTCAAATTGAATGAATAGGATATCGGGTTCACTTGAGTGACCTAGCAGTATTGGCGGCGGAGGTTTTGCACTCTACCGAGTGCTCCTCCTCTAGTTTTGGCATGTTTTTTTGTTGTAAATCACTTATAGCATGTAGAAATGCAAAAAATAAATTAAAAAAATAATCGAAATTTTGATGAAAAAAAAGTTGCAAAAATATTTTTTTCTCACAATTTTTTTTTTTTGGGGGGGGGGGGTTGGAAATCACTTAAAACATGTAGAAATGCAAAAAAAATTCAAATATTTTTTCAAAATGGCCGCCATAGCGGCCATATTGGATTTTGGATCAAGTCCAAAATCTATTGGCATGATCCTTGGACCATACCTAATCCCCCCCACCAAGTTTCATCGAAATCCGTCGAGGAGTTTTTCCGTAATACAGTTCACAAACAAACAAACAAATAAACAAACAGAAAGGGGTGAAAACAGTAACCTCCGATCTTCGATGGCGGAGGTTAACTAGAGGGGGAGCACTCGGGAGAGTGCAAAACCTCCGCCGCCAATACTGCTGGGTCACTCAAGTGAACCTTATATCTTATTCATTAAATATGTCAACAGTGCTGAAAGAGTTATAGTTCTTTTCTCCATTTTTTTTGGGGGGGGAGGGGGGGGGTTGGAAATCACTTAAAACATGTAGAAATGCAAAAAAAAAGAAATCGAAATTTTGTTGAAAAAAAAGTTGCATTTTTTTTTCTCTAACAAATTTTTTTTGGGGGGGGGTTGGAAATCACTTAAAACATGTAGAAATGCAAAAAAAATTCTCTATTTTTTTGGGGGGGTTGGAAATCACTTAAAACATGTAGAAATGCAAAAAAAAAAAATTCTCAATTTTTTTTTTTGGGGGGGGGGGGAGACCAAGTCCAAAATTTAATGGCATGATCCTTGGACCATACCTACCCCCCCCCACCAAGTTTCGTCGAAATCCGTCGAGGAGTTTTTCCATAATACTGTTCACAAACAAACAAACACACAAACAAACAAACAAACAAACAAAAAAAAACAACATACAAGCTGACTAACATATCTTGCAAAACTTCGTTTTGGCAAGATAACAAACAGAAAGGGGTGAAAACAGCAACCTCCATCCATCTTCGAAGATGGCGGAGGTTAATAACAAAAATAAATAAAGGTGCGTGTTTTGGAGGGAGAAAACAGACAATTTCAAGAATGGATGGATGAGTTTTTATTTGTGCTGAACGAATCTGACACGAAGCCAGTTTTTTAATTTGTAAGCAGTCATGTTCTGCTTTTCAGCGCAGCAATCTTGAGCATCATATAACAAAAACAAATGCCAACTTTAATGGCAAATACCCACCTGGTAGTAACACCTGGTGTTGGCTCAGTGGTTATGGTGGTGGCTTGGGATCCTAGAGTCCTGAGTTCAAGCCCCGTCAGCCGCTGAATTAATACACAAGGGGGTTGACTCAGCCTGTCATCCTTCCGAAGTTGGCGAAATGAGTACCAGTTCCAGTGTGTGTCCTGGTAGAGTGGCACTGCATCAGCGACATAGTCGCGCCTCAAGAAATGATAGCTACCCCAGCAGCTAAGCTGCCATACGACCACCACCACCTTCGTAAAAAAGGTTACTTTTACGAAATAACCTTCGTAAAAATAAAATCGAGCAACTCGCCACTTTGCTTAAAGGCCAACAAACATTGCTTCAGAGATGTAGGTGTGTTGGCAAGAGTTTGATGGAAGCTTCATTTGAAACCACGTGGATGCTAACTCGACACAAGAAAGCTTTCACCAACGCAGAGAGATCGTGAAAGAATGCTTTTTGGCCTCTGCGGAAATAATGAATGCCGATTTCAGGAACAAGGATGCAATCCTAAAGCAAATAAAAGGACTGCAGCTGTCTGATACAATCCTAATGAGAAGGAGGGCGGGGGGGGGGGGGAAATCGCAACAGACATTTGGCAACAGCTAACGGAGGATATCTAGGCTGCGCATTGTTTTAGCATAGCGTTGGACGAAGGCACGAATGTGTGCGACATTGCAGTTATGCTTATGGGTTCATTTTCCAAAGGAGGAATTGTTGTGCTTGATACCGTTGAAAGATCAGACGAGAGGGGCAAACATTCTTCACGGCTTGCTGGACATTTTTTCCGAGAATGACTTGAACTGGTCCAAGCTGGCGTCTGTATGCACAGACGGTGCTCCAAACATGCGAGGAAAGGAGAAGGGCCTCATTGGTCTGATGAGAAAAATAGGGGGAATACCCAAGTTCGCCACTTTTCATTGCATCGTACGTCAGCAAGCGCTCGTAGCCAAACTCAAAAACACTGAGATGCAAAGCATGATGCAGCTGGTTGCCAAGGTGGTCAATTTAATTGTGTCAAGAGCACGATGTCACGGATGGTTTCGAGCACTACTCGGCGAGTATGAGACGGAGTACGGTGACCTGGTGATGCACAGCGAGATTCGATGGTCATCATGTGGCAAAATGCTGGAGCGATTTTTGAGTCTCCTTCCTCAGATTCGAGAATTTGTTGAAAACAAAAGGAGGAGGGAGGGAGAGTTGGAAAACCCAGAATCAGTAATTAAGCAAGAATTTTTCACCGACATCACTTGTCACTTATATGCACTGAATCTCCAGCTGCAAGGGAAACATAAACTTCCCGGTAATGTGCTGCGTGCCATTACGGCATTTCAAAACATGATCGTGACACTCTTCATACTGGACAGAGTTTGTGCACTTTCTAAAACTCAAAACAATTACAACAGAACCATCCTGAGCTGTTGAAACATTTCAACTACGATTCATATGTGCCGACGTTGGAGGAAATGTGAGCAGAGTTCGAATCCAGAGTCAAAGACGTGAAGGAGTATGAGGACTTCTTCAACTTCATTGAGAAGCCTTTCATTGTGTCAGTGTCATCCCTCTCACCCGTCATCATAGACCTCCGTTCCGTGCAAAACTGGAGAGTGAAATCGTCGAGCTTCAGACAAATGACATTCTGCAGTCTGAACTAAAGTCAGGCGTTCATCATTTCTGGAACATGGTCCCTGACACACAATATCCAACTGTCAAATGGTGTGTGCAAAAAGTGCCATCCTTTTTCTGTCAGTTCAGACACATGTGAAGCAACCTTTTCAACAATGAACATGAACATTGTGAAAAGAAGAGAAAACATTGGAACAGATTGACAAATGAATATTTGGACTGCCTCACAAGGATTGCCGTGATGGATTACAAATACTGCTGGAAGTGGGTGGTCATGGAGCATCAGGCACACTTCCGCTCATCCAGCTTTTAAAGTAGGGTTTTGAAATCCAACTCGTTGTTATTATTATTGTAATATTTGCATTATTTTGCTTTAAAAAACAGATCTCAAGTAGGTGGCTTCATATTACATTTTTGGTTTCTAATAATTAAGCCTATGTTGATTTATTGCACATGCAGACTTCTGTTTAGTTAACACACCTGTTATATAACATAATTGCATTATTTTGGCTTGCATGTGGTACGGCGGCTGGCTCTCACACTGATGTCTTGTTGGCGAAAATAGTCTCCCCTCGAAAAAAAAAAAAAAAAAGAGTGACAAGCCAGGAGGCGACGATGGTTCGCGGGCATTATTGAACATTGCCACGGTAGGTACAATTGAGTTAGTGGAATACTTTTGAGGAAGCCCTCCCGTAAAAACCTATCTCTTCCATCAAAAATGACCAAATCAAATCGGATTTTCTATATGTTGTACTTATGGACATTACGCACAGCTTCTCGGAAATGAAATTGTGAGAGAAAAAAAGTTAAAGTGGGCGTGGCTACGCCCACAAGGGGCGTGGGGCGCCCCTCATACAAAAAGACACAACCAGACCATGATATCTAGCTTGTGTCCAAGTTTCATCAAAATCGCATCAAACGTCACGGAGCTATGCTCTGGAGAGAGTCACAAACAGACAGACAAGCCGGTAGGCGGACATGGGTCGTTGATCAAGTCGAATTTAGTCGTTTTTCAGCCGTTCCGAGCCAACAAAAGCGTCCATAGCAACAGTTCTGTCTCACACATAACTAGGACATACCATGAACCTACTATACCAGTTTCATGTATATCTGACTCATAGTCTCTCAGATAACAAACTTCGTTTTTTTATTGTTTTCGACCAGGGTTCATTCAAAGTCTATCTTCTCCAACAGTTTTCATAGGATCCGGCTGGAAATTTTTGACAATATGGCTGAATGTACTGCCCACAGTCCCTTGTGGCCCGATTTTTGAAAAAATTAATTTGAGATTTTTTTTGAAAATTTCAAAGGTCCGTTGCTCGGCAACGGATGGGTCCATAGCAACGGTTCTCATTTGCACATAACTAGGTCATGGTATGAACCTGCCAACCAAGTTTCATCGAAATCGCCATTGTATTAACGGAGCACTGGACCGAACAGACATACATACATACAGACAGACAGACAGACAAACATAGACGGAAATACTGATAATAAGGGTAGAGTAGATTGACTACCCAACAGACACACAGACACAACGAAAATAGTGGTCACTGCCGGCGCCCGCGAAACAAAAACCACCGACTTACAGTGCAGTGAGGTGGTTATTTCTTTTTTGCGTTTCGAGCTGTTCGTTACCTATACACCGCCCAAATAAAGGTATGCGTCAGAAGTACGTGTGGCCTGCTTGGATCAAGATCGCCCGTAGCGAGGGTATTGTGCTAGTAATAACTAGTTTATTTGGAAAAGTCAAAGAGTCACAAATGATGGGAAAGCACAATAAACAAACATTGTACACATGTACACTGTACCGACGTGGAGGGCAATTTTAATGAGACTCGAAACTTCGCGGCAGTAAGTAATCGAGGGTCGAATGGACGAAAGTTTAAATTTCTAAATCTTGGTTTTTAGATCATTGTGGAGGATCTCTAAGTCTTACTCACGTTGTTGTTCTTCATCTTCTTCTTGTGGACTTTTTTTGTTTCACAGCCTACAGTTTTCATCGAAACTTCCTGAAACCTGGAATATATATGTAAAAATCGGATTTTTTTATATGTTGTGCAATGTCGCCATCATCCCTGCGCAGACAGTAACCATCTCCGATTTTGGAAATTCCTCCCAGAAAAAAAAAGTTATGACGTCAAAATAGCTCCGCTCATGGAAATCGCCTAAAAAATTATCTCCGAAACTCGGCAAGCTTTTTGAATTCTGTTTGCGGGAATCGAACTGGGCATGAGCAGAGATGAATTACCGCACATATGATACATCACTATGACGTCATATCAATTTTTTTGACGTCATTCCTATTTTTTGACATTTTTTGTTTCACAACCCAGAGTTTTCATCGGATCTTCGTGAAACTTGCCATGTATATGCAAAAAGCCCACGCGCAGGCAGCAACCATCTCCGATTTTGGAAATTATTCCTAGAAAAAAAGTTGACGTCACAATATCGCCGCTAATGGAAATCGCCTATACCATTATCTCCGAAACTAGGCAAGCCGTTTGAATTTTGTTTGCGGGCAATCAAGCCGGGCATTAGCACGGATAATTTATAGCAAACCTGATACATCACAATGACGTCATATTCGTTTTTATGACGTCATCATTAAGAGGACGAGGATCTTTGCTCATTTGGGCTTGTTTTACAATGATTGTTTGAGTCAACATAGGCAAGTCCACAATAGGGGAGACACGTGAGAAACAGGTACACCATCGCACTGTTGTACATTATTCAAGGTGAGCGACATACACGAGGTTTAAAAACTTTTGCTCCGATATTCATCTAATGGGAAACTCCATATCAACACGAGTTTCCTTCCGAGGAACATTGAACGCAGAGGAAAGTACATCAGAGCACGTGCTACGGTTGCCAACCTATGGTTGTTTGTCCGTGCTTCTCTTACTTTAAACGCTGACAGTGTCAAGCAAGGAAGCAGACATTTTTAAAAGTCTTGGGTACGAGTCGGAGTTTGAACCAGCAACCTTCCACACTCACACCGGACGCTCCAACCATGACGTCACTGGATCTGGGTAAATTCCTTCTTTAAGACAAACAGATGTACGGATAGTGATTTTTAAAAAAACATCCAATGCGCGAACATTCGTTGGAGAATACACCCCTGTGCAACACGGCCGGCACTCGCTACTCACACGTGATCAACGCGTCGTCCACGACAAGCTTCCGCTTACATCACGTGCTCACTCACATTTGGTCATTTCATTACTTCTTTCATTTTCCGGATTTTAAAGTAAAAAATTTCAGTAACTTTTAAACACATATATTTTTTTATTAATTTTAAATACCTGTGTATTTATGAGAGAAAAAAAAAACGGACACGACGAAAAGGAAGAAAATGAACACCAGCTAAACCTACAGAAATGGAGTCGATACACCATTTTAAAAAGCTTTTCAATTTAAGGATGGGTGAGGAGGGGATGAGAGGGAGGAGGGGATGGGTGAGGAGGGGATGGGGAAGGAGGGATGGGTGAAGAGGGTGAGGAGGGGATGGGTGAGGAGAGGATGGGGGATGGGTGAGGAGTGGATGGGGGAGGAGGTTTTGGGAGGAATTAACCTTAACCTGAACAGCTCTGTTACCAATAAGGTGGTACTCATTTTTATAACCTCTAAAAGATGACAGGCCAAGTCAACCCACCTGGTGTTATTTAAATAGTTAAAAAAAACAAGGACTTGAACTCAAGACCCTAAAATCTTAAGCCACCGACCTGAACCATTAAGCCAACATCAGGCTTTGCAGTACTGATGAAGAGAATTCACACCATAAATCCAAGAGGAAATCCTCAAAACTGGAGCCAAATACAAGATCAGCAGCGTCAGCAATCTCTGAAAAGGAACGCAAAACATCAATCTCTCAAGGATGTCAAGCTCAGGCACACTGACCTGAAAATGGTGAAGTAGGACGACACTGGCAAGCAAATTGTACTTCAAGCCAAGCACTGACACAGTGATTTTTGCTGATGCGAGTTTCTCTGTCAAAACAATGATATAGTAATGTCTGTTAAACAAATAACGAAATCTCTGTGCATAATTTGCATTCTTCCATTTCATGAAATTGAACACATAAATTCGTTTGAAAATAGATCACGTCGTTCCACGTCATTGCTATCAGCAATTCTGAGTTGTTGGGGACCTGTTATACATTTTTCAAAAGTTGTTCTATATTTGCATGATTATGTAAACTGGAGAGTTCACAAAACAACTAACACCGCCCAGTCTTGAGAAAAGAGGACCTGGGAAGAGTCTTTTAAACTCTTCCTTATTGTTTTTTCCGAGCACGATCTACATTTCTCAAGAAGCCGCCATTTTGTCTGAGAGAGAGCAAGCAACAAATTTGATTGTTCGAACTGATGTAAAATGCTGTAATATTTTGTCGTCGTACTGCTAAACGGAAGGCCTTTGAAAGTGACAACAAGGCGATTTGTATTCCACATTGTTCAAGTATATCATTCACTTGATATAAAATAAAGATTTTAAAGGCTGTAGAAGAAAAAAAGTGGAAGTTTACCACCATTGATACACCATCTTTTACATCACCTTATTGAGCAGGTTACATGAGTTCTTCGTGCCTGTTTTTTGTCATTTATGACATCCTTAAAAACAGTTCGTTTCCTGTTTGGAATTATTTTTACCTCCGCCACCGAAGTTGGAAGGAGGTTATGTTTTCACCCCTGTCTGTATGTATGTTTGTGTACACGATATCTCAAAACGTTGCGGATGGATTCGGGCGAAACTTGGTGGGCATGTTGAGTGTATGACAAGGATGAGGTGATTCAGTTTTGGCGAAGATCCGAATCCGGATCTGGATACGAGAGTTATTTAATTTTTTCAAAGTGATTCTTCGCCATTGAGAAATCAGACCAAAAACGATATAGAGAATGATATTTCAAAAATGTATTGGGCCAGATATGTTCTTGTGGATCAGTCATTATGTGGTCGAGGTATGCACTCCACCGTATGGTATGCACCCTTCTAGTTTAAAATGTTATTATTACTTATCACCCTTGCCAAGACACTGCTTCGGCAGCACCACCACTCTGTAACAGCGTATGGTACATATCGTACCATATCGTACTTATTCACTTTTTTTCGAGTCCCGTTTGGCTTTAATTCAAAAGGTGCTTCAAGCCAGTTGTCACACGTCAGCACTCACTCACTTCGTGATGTCAAAAAAAAACATCCACACTATCCTTTGGAAATAATTTATGGATCTGTCTATTTATATATCAAATAGCTACATGCCTACATATATGACCTTGGCAAAAGTTGGAAAAGGAGATTCTTTTTCTTCTTTCATATGCACCACCAGCACATGGCTGTGGTTAGCATCATTTGATAGGGGTGGGGAAAGAAAGGGTGTTGGCCGTGCCATTTGTGCTCGCATCCTGTAGGTCAGAGCAAGAACTAGGAATTTGACCAGGATGGGCTGCCAATAGGTCACCTACTCCGCGAAGGACACGGTGAGATTTTTAACGTCCTTCAATTAATGCTGGCAGACGAGATGCCAAGTTTAACGTCCATCCGAGGGATGGCACATGCATTACGTTGATGAATCACCCTGCCTGTGAAACACCAGGGTGACGGTTCATAGCTGGGTCGAAATTTTAAACCCATGACAGTCAGCTCAGAGGGCAGTGTGCATACCTCTTGGGAAGCTATCCTTCCAGCACTAAAACTTAGCCAAATCTGAACTATCGTTTCGGAACAAAAGGAGTGAAGTTTAGTGACACATCGCAATCTGACCAGTTTGGAGGATCACCAGCTGGGTGTGCGTGGGCATCGCCTTTCATTCACACGATGGCAGTGCGGGGGCTGCCCACTATGCTGAATACCCTTTCCTATGGCAACGGCCAGACCTGCAGCATGAAATACAAAAGCGCTGGTCTGGAGAAAAGAGCTCTTTGTTGGAAGTGCTTGGGTTTCCCGCGTGTCGGGACTGGTTGCTTTGCAAGAGTCCGGTGCTCTCTTAAGTCTCCTTTGAAACATGACCACAGTTTACTATGTTTGTTTCAGTAATCACCTTTCATTAGCACTCGGATTCGTTTTTTAAAATCCCAAATATACTCGTGGAAGTTGGTTTTCATCCATTATGTCTCCCGCTAGATAAAATGAGAATAACGACCAGGACAGCTCATTTGGTCGTGTTTCGATTGCCGACGGAGTAAAATCTACCTCCAAACTGTCATCGGAGTGCCCTGCAGACAGGGTGTTCCATTATAGAGTTTGCTTTGATTCAAAAGGTGCAACAAGCCAGTTGTCACACGTTCGCACTCACTTGGTGATGTTAAAAAAAAAAAAATCCACACTATCCTTCGGAAAGAAGGTTTTGGGGCTGATACCCTGACCTACTTCCAATTACACTTCTGCTCTGAAAGATTGCCTCAAAAGACTATAATCTTCCAGCACTTGATGTCAGACTATAAGCTCCTTACTGTGAGTTAGGTTAGTACAGTGAAATCATTGATGCTGTTCACTTCAAGATATAAGTGATGTATTAATCCAGAGGAGGCCATCTACTTACTGAGTATGCACAGGATAACAGGTTTGAATAGGTAAATTGAGAAGTTACAAGGTGAGTTGAGAAAAGGAAGGGAGGTGGGAGGATAGGAAAAATAAAGGAGAGTGAGAGAGACGTCGGAACGAGTCAGGAGAAGAATGGAGGGTGGGAGCAAAGATTTGTAATTGGAAGAGAGGGAAATGACAAATATGAGGCACATTGGTGAAGGGTATCAAAACTTCCACGATTTTCACCCCCCGTTTCCCTTTCTTCCTCTTACACTCCACCCCCACAACCTTCGTTTGCTTGGGAGTCCTCCCACTTTCTCGTTACATGCCAGAATGGGGTCCAGATTGTGCAACTTACAAACCATTACCTTTTGCAGGTAAAAAGGAAAGAATGCGGCTTACCTGGCACACAAGTTGACTCAACTCCAAAACGCTACTAAATTTGAAGCTAGCCAAGACAGTTGTACAAGACATCGCAAGACGTCGTGCAAACCAGCATTGGATCAATTTATGTCAGGAAATCCAGATTGCTCGTGATGATAAAAGCCTTCACGCCATGTATGATGGTATCAAAAGAGCACTTGGTCCTGCTATTACCAAAGTCACTACTCTGAAATCCAAAGATGGCAAAGGACTCTGACAGGAACAAGTAAATGGTCTGCTGGGGAGAGCACTATTCTGAGCTGCTCTCATGTGAGACGGATATCTTTCAGGCCGTGCTCGATTCTCTTCTGCAGTTACCCCATCATGGATGAGCTTGCTGTGAAAACCTCATTATTTGAGCTTCGGAAGGCCATTGACTCTCATGCAGGAAGGAAAGGAACTGGCAACGATGGAATTTCAGCTGTACTGCTCAAGTATTTAAAACTCTATCTGCTACCATACCTTTATGACCTTCTCCTGTGCTGGAGAGATGGCTCCTTCCCACAGGATATGTGTGATGCAAACATCATCATCATGCTGTACAAATACAAAGGTGATCAGGGAGATTGCAACAATTACTGAGACATCTCACTCCGAAGCATCACTGGGAAAACCGTTGGCAGAGTCATCTTCAAGAGGCTCCATCAACTAGCAAAACAGAGTATACCCAGAGGAACGGTGTGATTTTAGAGCAGCTAGATCCACAGTAGATGTGATCTTCTCCCTACGTCAGCTGGCGGAGAAGTGTAGAGAGCAGCAAACGCCACTCTATCATGCTTTTGTAGATCTCACAAAAGCATTTGGCACCATGAGTAGGACAGGTCTTGATCAGATATTGGGGAAAACCATCTGTCCCCCAAAGCTACTCAGTCTCATTCATTCATTCCATGATAACATGCATGGTATGATACAGTTTGATGGCTCCACTACTTACAGTTTTGAGATAAAGAATGATGTGAAGGAGGGGCTGTGTCTTAGCCTTTACTTTGTTGGCATCTTGTTCTCTGTGCTGTTGACCTACACCTTTCCTGCAGATGTGGAAGGAGTGTACTTTCATAAGTGGTCAGAAGGAAAGCTCTTTAGCCTGTCCAGATTTAAAGCTAAGATGAAAGTGTGGCCAGTCGTGATCAGAGAAAACTCCTCGATGCCGATGATGCTGCACTCGTTGCCCACATGGAGGATCCACTTCAGCCACTCACGGATCGTCTCTCCAATGCCTGCACCATGTTCTCCCTCACTATCAGGCATCAGCATTGAGAAAACTAGTTTTGGGACAAGGTGTCGTGTCTCTGTCCATGATTAGGCTTAACACCCCACTGGAAAGAGTCAGCAAATTCTTCTATCTTGGTTTCCAAGGTGACAAGCAACCTATCCCTTGATGAAGAACTCTTACACACGCATTCGTACATAACAAAGGCCGCCACTAATTTTTGCCAACTGACAAAACAGGCTTGAAAGATAATAGACTGACCATGAGGACGATGATGGTCGTCTGCAAGGCCTGCACCATTGGCATATTGGTGTATGGCAGCGAAGCATGGAAAACTTACAGCTGCCAAGAAGAAAGGCACAATAACTTCCACCTTCAATGTCTGTGATGCAATCTTGGCATCTTGTGGAAGGACAAAGTCACCAAAGCAACAGTTCTCTCAGAGACAAACGTGCCAAGCATCACAGCACTTATCAAGCAAAGAAGACTTTGAAATGAACAGAATGGAAGATGGCCACATCTCAAATGGTAAGCTACTGTATATGGCGAGCTATCCTGAGCCAAAAGACTAGGAGGGTGCCCAAAGTTTCATTTTAAGGATGTTAGTAAAAGTCAAAGAGGAAGTTATCCAAGGTATCGTCAAGTCAGGCCAGATCAGATCTGTGACTTGCGACAGGTACCATGTAAACCTGTACTAACCTGTTCCATGATCAGGTTGTCGGCTACTAACCCGTCTCCCCCACCAGGTTTTCTGGTGAGGAGGGTGTTTGGATATGGACACCCAGCAGGATGAAAAACAAAAGCTGTCAAAGGGCGGAGGAGCTCCTTGTGAGCCAACGGCAATCCATATCTAGTACCCAACTTTGTCTGCGGATGTCCTCCTGCTGTTGGGTTACTTCTTATTAGGAGGTTGGTGGCAGGATTAGCACCCCGGCCACCGTAAAATCCTTCATTCCGCAAAACACAAAAATGCAAAGAAAATTGAAAAGTGTCTCCGTGGGAGTACCTCCTGTGCAGCTTCCCTTCGCAGGGCAGCTCATCGGATGACATGATTGGGGCAAAGCCTTCAGGACCCCCACTCTTTGATGATAAGAGGAAAACTACGGGGTAATCTTCCCCGGTCGGATTACGGTAGTGTGCGTCGGGGTGGTGCTGAGGTGTCGTCCACCAGACGGCGTCTCCTTGGGTTAACCTGAGGCGGTCCGTTTGGCGAGGTGCCTGGAATGTCCTCTCCCTAAGAGAGGATGATCACCTGTCTCTGTTATTGAAATGTATTTGATAGACCTGTCTTTGAAGGCTCTGAAGTGGGAACAACAGGTTTAATTCGGAGATGGGCCTTTACTTTGTCAGGCTGTTTCATTGATGAAACGTAGGATGAAACACAACACAGCACAGCACAGCATCGTAATATGGGTGGGTCACATGACTCTGTTTAACCACGCCCCGGTGTACCCATGTATGCATGCATTATCATAAACGACTGATACATCTCAGTTATCATCTGAGGTCAAGCGCTTCAACATTGGTATTGCAGCACTCTCTGAGGTTTGGACACCGGATAGTGGTGAGACCATGGTCGGTGGTTACACCATTAGGAGGTTGGTGGCAGGCTTTGCACTCCAGCTACCGTAAAAACCTTTCATTCCACAAAACATACTAAAAGCACAAAAAAACCCCAGAAAAAACCACTCCGTGAGAGTACCTCCTGTGCAGCTGCCCTTCGCAGGGCAGCTCACTGGATGACGAGATTGAGGCAAAGCCTTTGGGACCCACAATCTTTGATGATTGGAGGGAAACCATGGGGTCACCTTCCCGGCTCAGATTGTGGTAATGTGTGTCGGGGAGGTGCTGAGGTGTCATCCAACAGACGGCGGTCTCCTTGAGTTAACCTGAGGCGGTCCCTTCAGGTGGGTGCCTGGAATGTCCTATCCATAAGAGAGGATGATCACCTATCTCTGTTGTTATCTGAGGTCAAGCAGTTGGACATCAGTTTTGCTGCACTCTCTGAGGTTCAGACACCTGATTGTGGTGAGACCATGGTGGGTGGTTACACCTACTATTGGTCTGGTCACTCTGATGGTTACCATACCCAAGGTGTTGCTGTAGCTGTGTGCAATAAGGTGACTCCAATGATAATTGAAGTAACACCAGTCAGCGAGCATGTTATAAGACGAAGGATTCATCACTCCTTGGGTGTCATTTCCTTGGTCTCTGTTTATGCTCCAACTGAGGCGAGTGATCCCACCGTGAAAGATGCATTCTATGCCACGCTTGAATCTGTGGTTGATCAGTGCTGCAGGCGAGATACTCTTCCAGTCTTGGGGGATTTCAATGCATCGACGACTGGAACTGATAGGGATGGTTATGAGACGTGTGTTGGTCCACATGGGTCTGGGACTGTGAACCTGAATAGCACTAAGTTCCTTGACTGTGCAAGAAGTCATGGACTTAGGATGGCTGGTTCATGGTTTCAGCACCCACAGCCTGATCACTGGACTTGGTATTCCAACGCTGGCAGTGTGGCAAAGGAGATTGACCATGTGCTTGTTGGTGGTCGCTGTAGGATGATCCAGAACTGCAGGGTCTACCCGAGTGGTCAGTTCCTCAATACTGACCACAGGCTTGTTGTAGCAACTCTGAAGTTGCAGCTTAAATCCAGGAGAATGGTACCATCCCAGCCTACACTGGATGTTGGCAAGCTCAAGGATGAGATGGTAGTTGAGGAGTTTGCAAACAGGTTGAGTGGAGATTTGAGGGGTCTTAAGAGTTGTGGAGTGCCTTCAAGACCACCGTCTTTGATGTTGCCGGTAGATACCAAGGAATCCACTGGAGGGCGAAGAAGAATTTTGTCCCTCAAGGAATACTAGATACCATTGACCAGAGTCGCAGGGACAGGCTGAGTGGCAGAGCTGAGCTGTTCAGAGAGCTGAGGCGTAAAACTTCACGTGCATTAAAGGTGGACAAGGAGGCCTATTTTGTGAGAAATCTGTGAGGGGGTAGAGCATCACCTGTGGTCAAGTGATTCTCGTCCTGCTTGCAGGGGAATTCGCACCTCGTGTCCCTCCAAGCCCATCGCTCGGTGTACAGCAGTTGGAGCAGAGGGCGGTGGGCTCTTGAAAGAGGAGTCCGAAGTGAAGTTCTGCTGAGCAGGTTGCTTTGAGTGAAAAATACCAGGCTGATCCACCAGATGTTGAGGTGGATGTCAGGGGTGTTACTATCACTATTGCTGACCCTCCAATCAACTGTGGTCCACCTTGGTTTGTGGAAACACTGGTTGCGGTGAACCGGTTGAAATGGGGTAAAGCTCCAGGCATCTCTGGTATCCATGCTAAACTTCTCAAGGCTGGTGGAAACGCTGCACTCGTGTCGTAGCATGCAGTTCTGTGCTCTGCCTGGAACACAGGCATCATCCCAACCGAATGGAAGAGGGGCCTTGTTGTCCCTCTCTGGAAAGGTAAGGGTGATCGCCAAGCCTGCAACAACTACCGAGGGGTGACGCTGCTCTCAGTGCCAGACAAGGTATTTGCTCGGATAATTATTGATCGGGTTCGCCACCATCTCTGACTTATTTGCAGTTGTTACTGGAGTTCATCAGGAGTGTGTACTGGCCCCCACACTTCTCAGCACTTGTATGGACTGAATTCTGGGGAGGATGTTAGAGAGATCAAGCTGTGTGCTCTGGAGGTTAAGATCTTTGACCTTGATTTCGCAGATGATGCAGCCATCTTTGCAGAGACTCTGGATATCCTTTTGTGGGCCCTCGAGGTGCTGCATGCGGAGTTGGAGCCCCTGAGATTACGGGTTTCCTGGGTCAAAACTAAGATCCAGGCTCTCAATGACATCTTGGATGCTGCTGTCTTGTATGTTCTTGTTTGTGGTTAGGATGTTGAGGTCACAGGTAGATTAACTTACCTTGGCAGTGATCGTCATGTCGCTGCTGGCTGTGAGCCAGAGGTCAATGAACGTTTTTGACAGGCTTAGGGAGTCAAGGATTCACTGGATCATGGGGTGTGGCACTGCCGGTACCTGTGCAGGAGGTTGAAAGTCCGAGTCTTCAGGTCTTTGGTGCTTCCAGTTTTGCTCTATGGATGTGAGACTTGGACTCTGACCAGGAATCTGAGAGGGAGACTTAATTCCTTTGGTACCAAGTCCCTTCGTAGAATTCTTGGCTCTCACTGGTCAAACTTTGTGTCCAACAAGCGGTTGCTGAGAGAGGCTCAAATGAGATTTGTCACCTGCATAGTCCATGAGCTTCAGCTGTGGTTGTATGGACATGTGGCTCATTTTCCTGACAGTGATCCTGCTCACCAGATTCTCTCAGCGAGGGAGCCTCTTGAGTGGAGGAGCCTGTTGTGCTGACCACGTGCCTCATGGTTGCAGCAGGTTGATCAGTATCTCAAGGAGATGGGTATGGGCCAGGCATCTGCCTGGGGGATGTCCAGACGGAGGTCCCTGGAGTACCGGCAGAAAGAGGATGCAGCGACGTGCTGCTCTGGCACATGCTCCCGTACCTGACCTGAGTAAAAGGGATATGAAAGCCTTCAACATTGATCATGACAAGTAGCTGATGACAAAAGTGAATGTTAACCTGATTGGCTGTGGGTAGTGCAGCACCACCACGATGACCAGTGGTTTCAGCAGCTCCATGGTCGATGGATGTGCCATCAGCAGGGACACAGCCTTGGTCACCCCACATTACCAGCAAATGACACTCCCAGATGTGACACTTGTGGCACACTCTGTCTTTCCAGAATTGACTTGTTCAGCCATCAACAGAAGAGTAGTTGATTATCTGACCTTCCCAACGTTGATGCTGCATATCCCTCATCTCACGTCGATGGGTGGTTGCCAATGAGGACAGCCTTTTGCAGGTCAGGGAGGAGAGTGAACAACCACTAATTTTTAACCACAACTACCTACTGATAAATAGCAAATACAACCTGTCGCGTCGCTGACAGGAACATTGAGAGTGGGAGAAAAAGAAGGGGGAGAGGGAGAGGAGTGGGAGGAGAGAGGTGGAGGGGGGGGAGAGAGAGAAGGGAAGGTAGGGTCAGGGGAGGGAGAGGAGGGAGGGGGAGCGAGGAGGAGGGATATTAAGGTGGGGTGGGGAAGCGAGGAAAGCGAGGGGTGCGAGGAGGGGTTTCTCGATTTCAATATCGACCCAGCTCTCAACCATCACTCAGTGTTTCCCATGCAGGGCCAGCACCTAGATTTCCCGGAGGATCTGTCAGCCAGCACAGTTGGACAGTTTACGTTAAAGGTCCTACGGTGTCTTTCGCGAAGAGTAGGTGAGCTATCGCCGGCACCCTGAAGAAATTTCAAATTTCTATATCGGCATCAGGCTTGGGCCAAATATGTTCCCCAGCCATCTCCACAAGAAGATGGAAATAAATTAAGCTGGAACAGTCATTGTCGACCTATCGACAGCGAAGGTGATTTGAAGTCAATCAGCTTCGTGTGGATGCGTGCAATTGAAGAAACCCTTCCCAACTTCTTGGCTGTTGAAAATCATAATCCATCGGAGAAGGAATACTCAGATAAAGTTGTTCTGCCAATCAAGTTCTTGCTGATAGGGGGCGCACAATGCAAGGACCATTTGGTCTGTTTATTTTTAATCGTTATTCTTGATGGCCCTATTATTTCCACCTTCTTGTGGGGAGCGTCCATCAACGACCAGTGCTGGCAGATTAGTCCTCTGGCTTCAGGTCCTTCTGATGGACAGTGCACAGATTGATACATCACCCTACATCTGAAACACCAGGAAGGCAGTTTATATCTGGGTCGAGATTCCAATCCAAGCTAAACAACTCAAAGGCAAGTGTGCCTTCCTCTAGAGTCTAGAGTCTACTCTCGACCATCCTGCCAACCCATATGAGTACATTTCTTTAACGTGTTTCAAATGAGTTGATTTACCGCACCGGTTGGGGAAGAAAATGGAGCTATGGAAATGTTCGTAAATGAGGTTCAGAATTAAATGTACAAAATGACATTTCATGATAAAAGTTGGTACATATTTGTGTGCGTTGGAGATAAGGAGGTGTGTGTGTGTGTGTGTGTGTGTGTGTGTGTGTGTGTGTGTGTGTGTGTGTGTGTGTGTGTGTGTGTGTGTGTGTGTGTGTGTGTGTGTGTGTATGTGTGGACCTCTGCGTGACCACCTATGGGTGAAACTCAATGGTTTCTGAAGCGACTCAATGGTCGCTGAAACCGTGTCATCTCTGCTGCGAGCAGGATCGTTGCCCCAAGAATGGTTACCAAATTCCACTGAACTGAAAAGGCTCTTTTCAGATGCTGTCGTGTTTCTTTAATGCCCCCCAGCATAGTTTAAACAGTCAGCATATTGTCACTGTGCCCGGATCACTTATAGAGGATGAACTTGCCAAGATTGAAGCTTGGATGAGAGGGTTTCCTTGCGATGGAGAAATCAATCCAGTGAACAGGTTCACCATGTTCATTGGCTTTCCAACCCGAACCCTCTCTTGCACGTGTCTGATGAATTAATTGAATGAGATGCTTTCCACTAATATCCGATCATTTAGTGAACTGATGTCCTCAGAGATGGCTATTGAGAGGACATTCGAAACGTTTTGGAAACGCTGTTATCTGTTGTGGCAAATTGCATCATCTTCAGTGGAGTTCAGTATTACAGCCTTAAACAGCAATCAAGCATTAAAATGACCATCCGCAAAGTTACTGTATGTAATACAAGTTGGGTCACTCGTCAACATCGGGTTACTTTGGCTTTAGCAAAACATCAAGAAGATTCCTTTTGAAGCGTAAGCAGCAAGGGGCCACTGCATCAGCGGGACAGCTGCGCTCCCAGAAATGATGCAAACAAGCAGCCACAGGCTGCGCACACGAAGTGACGATGTATGACCGGATAACAGCTCACAAACTTGGCTCCAACTTTGATGGACCATTTGTCCGTTTCCACTTGAGGTGTGCCAAACGGGTGCTACAAGGATAGCCGAGAAGTATGGATGGCACTCGCCTTTGAGCTTTCGAGCCTGGGTTTGAACTTCGAAACTCATCACAGCTATAAACTGTCGTCCTGGTGTTTTGCATGCCATTGTCGGGTGATGCATCATTGTTTACACTGTCCATCGGAAGTCCACCAGCACTGGCATTGGTTGGTGGACGTTAAAGTCATCGGGCACCAGCCCTGGTCAAATTCCAAATTCCTCCCTCAACTCCTGGTAGCAATTGATGTCATCTTTTTTCATATCCCTTGATGGCAGGTTACACTGTTTGCTCTCTCAGTGTGTGGTTGTCTTGAAAGCATGTGCTCCGACATCATAAACTCCTACACAGCTTGTTCTTATGTCACATGTGCCTGTGGATGTCTTCTACTCTGTAGGGAAACAGTGATGATGTATGTGTGTATGTACAGCATGTATGTCCAAAATGTATATGTGTTTATATGTATGTCCACTATGTATATGTGTTTATATGTCTGTACAGCATGTATGTCCACTATGTATGTGTGTGTTTCTATGTATGTACAGCATGTATGTCCACTATGTATATGTGTTTATATGTATGGACAGTATGTATGTCCACGATGTATGTATGTGTTTATATGTATGTACAGCATGTATGTCCACTATGTATATGTGTTTATATGTATGTACAGTATGTATGTCCACTATGGATGTATGTGTTTATATGTATGTATAGTATGTATGTCCACTATGGATGTATGTGTTTATGTATGTACAGCATGTATGTCCACTATGTATGTGTGTGTTTATATGTTTTAGCAGTATGTATGTCCACTATGTATGTGTGTGTTTATATGTATGTACAGCATGTATGTCCACTATGTATATGTGTTTATATGTATGTACAGCATATATGTCCACTATGTATATGTGTTTATATGTATGTACAGCATGTATGTCCACTATGTATATGTGTTTATATGTATGTACAGCATGTATGTCCACTATGTATATGTGTTTATATGTATGTACAGCATATAGGTCCACTATGTATGTATGTGTTTATATGTATGTACAGTATGTATGTCCACTATGTATATGTGTTTATATGTATATACAGTATGTATGTCCACTATGTATGTATAGTATGTATGTCCGCTATGTATATGTGTTTATATGTATGAACAGTATGAGTAGGGTGAATATACTGGTTCTGGCTCACTTTTCCCTATGTAAATGAATGGAGGATTTTCAGCGATTCCCTTTTTTTTTCCTTAAAAATAAACCCCCTTTTTATCCCAAGGTATATTTATTTGTCTACCCTTTTAACCTAGGGGCTCCCTATTCAAATAACCCATACAACAAGATAAAGATTTGTTAAAGGTGATTCGAAAGAAATACCTAAAACGTCTAAGCCCTGGGACACTCTTTATCAAATAACCGATGCATATTGTTTAGCTCACTCATTGAACCTATAAAGAATTGTTCATTCTCAAATTCCTTCAATAGTTTAATTTTCTTTGCACAATAATCCCCATCTAAAATATTGACAAACAAAACATTTGAATCTTTATATTTTTTAAGATACCCCTTTTGTGCCATTACGAAATGATAAACTTCTCTTAATGCTCTTGTTTGACCACCTCCTGAGCCACAGGTTATTTTTTGTTAAGCCCCGCCCACTTTTGCCAAGCCCCGCCCACTTTTCATGAGGTATTTTTTATAAGCCACGCCCACTTCTCCTAAGCCCCGCCCACTTTTCCTAAGCCCCGCCCACTTTTCATGAGGTTTTTTTATAAGCCACGCCCACTTTTCCTAAGCCCCGCCCACCTACTCTTACATCATTTCCAGTTCATCTCTGACTCAAAGAAATCACTAGAAAATTCCAGCATGTTTCAGTTTCTATGGTTTCCATGTTATGAAATGGTTTCCAGCATGTTATGAAATTCCACCAGGGAATTTCCACAGGAAACCACACCCAACAGTCTTTCCCTATAAAAGCCTCAAGCCCAGGCTCCATTTTAAACATTTTTTTTTTTTTGCTGGTGATGGTGTGCTGTGTGCTTGCCTGGAACTCTCTGACTTGTATGGAACTAAACCTTCAAGTTGATGAACTGGATTCAAACCTCTTATCCATTGAGATAAGATTTTATTTTCCTATTTTTAGTTCCTTTTAAACATCGACTCGTTTAATAATTAAATAACTTAATCAATACATTATTATTTTCTCTCACAGGAAATTGTATCTGAAATGCAATATGAAAATACCGATTTTGCCACAACTTGGGGTGAAATTGTTGGCTTGATTGAAGACCTTATGAGCGACCAAGACCGACAGAATGAGTTCATCCTTGATGATTCAACCAAAGAGTTATACCTTGGAGACCAGCAAAGTCCTGAAAAAGAGTTTTGCAACAATAGTACTCATTGTGAGTTATCAAGACAATACCCCCTGAACAAGTTATACCTTGATGAGCCAGAATACAAGTTTTACCTTGGAGACTCACAATTTTCAGACATTTTGAAAAATGGAGTTTTCCTTGATGATCCACAGTTATACTATGTGAGATCTATCACTGAAACCCATAAAAATTGGAAAAAATGGAGATTTCCTTGATGATCCACAGTTATACTATGTGAGATCTATCACTGAAACCCACTATATTTCTGGAAATTGTGATTCTACCTTGGAGTCTTGGATAGATGGTTATATTTTTGGAGACTTGAAATGTGGGTTCTGGCTTGATAACTCACAATGTGATACATATCTTGGAAACTCAACAGGAATGTGGTTATACCTTGGAGACTTGGAAAGTTGGGTTTATTTTGAAGACTTGAAATGCTACCACTCTTTGGGATCTAAACCTATCAAGAAAATTCTTACTCCCTCTTTCTACGTCATCAAACCTGAAAGCCTTAAAAGACAGAATTGGAAGAAGAGAAAAAAACATAAAAAATATACATTGTTCGTTCTGGGAAGAAAGTGCAGGCTTACTCCCCCTTTCTACGTCATCAAACCTGAAAGCCTTAAAAGACAGAATTGGAAGAAGAGAAAAAAAAACGTAAAAAAAAAAAAAATATATATATATATAGGTGGAAATCTCATTTTGAAAAAGACATTGTGTTGGGCGAGGATTGAGTTGGGGTTGAGATTTTGAATGTGAGGGTTGGGACACACACATACACATACACATACACATACACATACACATACACATACACACATCAACAAACAAAAGTTAAGCCTTGACTATTCAGTTGAGGATTCTGTGTTTGGGGTTCACAGATCTAAGAACGTCCCCCTTGACACACATTATATACTGTAATACACCTCGGACTTGTCCCTCTAGTGTCCACAAAGGTGTATAGTAGGAGGGAGTGAAGGGACAACCCATTGCTCCCATGAGTATTATCTGCTTAGTTTTGTCTTTTGTAATTCCTGTGAATAAAATGAACCTAAAACCTCTTCCCCTTCCAAATCATATATTTTATAAGTCCAAGGAACCGTATCTATTATATCAACAATTTTAAAAAGTTCTTTCGTCCATCGTTCAGTAAAACCCTTTTCAAAATGAGATTTCCACCTATATATTCTTACGATATCACCAACTTTGAACTTAGGTTTTCTGACATTAATCTCTTTTTCATATTTTAATTTTGTAAATGTTTCTGATGGTTTCATATTTGTTGACGTGTGAATCGTGTCATTATACTTATCCACAATATCCTGAATAAAAGATGACCATTGTTGTGAACCGAGTTGTGTGAATTTTTTATATAGTCTCTCTTTTTAGGTACGATTAAAACGTTCAACAACAACTGCCTTCCCTTCATTAAAGGTACTGTATAATGTAATACTGTTATTTTTTTAGAAAATTCATAAATGTCTTGTTATAAAACTCTCTACCCTCATCAGTCCACAATTTTTAGGTTTTCTCTTACTTTTATTAAATATCTGTTGAAAAGCTAACATAAGAGTATTACCTGTTTTGTTTTTTAAAGGGACAACCCACGCATATCTACTCCTCAAATCAATAACGGTTAAAGCATACTTGTACCCCTTATCATTATTGAGTTCAATCAAATCAGCAGACCAGATATAATCAACTTCCTTGGAATAAACTTTCCTTCTCTGAAACTTTGTGAATATTGGTTTATGTAATTCATCAGCTAATTGCTCTTCAGTCTTAATGGCATCATTAGAGCCTATAAGTTTTTTGAATTTCCAAGTCCAAGTTTCAATTTAGCACTGATCATCTTCACAATGAACTGATCAACTTTTTCTCTCAAGGTTGGATTTTGTATCAGAGATAAATTATACAACATTTCTCTATCGGCTTCATGCTTTTCTTCCAACGTTGTGGTATTCCCATAATCAATATCATGTCTCATGCACACTTCATCAACTCTATTGATTGGTTTACTCCAGGATTTAGGATTGTCTGCCTCATCTAATCTTTTATCCAAGTTTGTGCCTGGACCACAGAAAGAATACCCTGGTAGATGTAATTCCCCTGGTATTCCAGTAGTTGT
The DNA here is from genome assembly GCF_056783735.1 of Eptatretus burgeri. Taxonomy (NCBI): domain Eukaryota; kingdom Metazoa; phylum Chordata; class Myxini; order Myxiniformes; family Myxinidae; genus Eptatretus; species Eptatretus burgeri. The sequence continues at coordinate 6,410,000 of NC_140962.1, read as the reverse complement.
AAATTTACTTCCTGATAAAAACTTTTGTATTTCTCCTCCGAGTTTGTGTTTGGAGATAAATTGATTTTTTTTTTGAACCACACACCGAACATATACCTTTTTGTATAACCCTGTTATTTTTACTTTTAATATATAAAATATTTTTAGTATTAGTTTTCTTTTTACATTTGAGACAATAACTCATTTATTTATGAGAAAAATTCCTGAAGAGTGCAAAAACCTTTTTAGTTTCCAACATGCACATTTGAATATTCATTTTTAAAACATAAAGAATCCTTAGAAATGCCTTCACTCTCTTCTCCATTTATTTAAGAAAAAAAATGAAAAACTTGAATTAAAATACATATCTTCTCGATCTCAATACTCTTGTCGAAAGTATTGCAAATAGACTTGTCAATTCTTTGTTTTCCTCCTCGGTGGGTTGAGTTATTTTCTGTAATACCACCAATCTTTTTTGAATCTCACTGGTTTCCATATTTTCATATTTATTTAGTCTCGCTCTTTCCTCCCTCTCCTCCCTCTCCCCCCTCTCTCTCTTCTCTCTTTCCTCCCTCTCTCTCTTCTCCCTTTCCTCCCTCTCTCTCTTCTCTCTTCTCTCTTTCCTCCCTCTCTCTCTTCTCTCTTTTCTCCCTCTCTCTCTTCTCCTTTTCCTCCTTCTCTTTCTTCTCCCTCTCCTTCTCCTTTTCCTCCTCTTCCCTTTCTTCTTCAACTCCTTCCTCATCCCTTACTATCCTTGAATCGCTTACACCCCATAGAATATCATACATATATTCATCAGGATTTCTTGTTATTCCTGTATCCAAAATAATTTTTTTTACAACAGGAAACCAATAAAATTTCTTTTGAATTTCTAAAAGAGCCTTATCTTTTCTTAACTTTATAATTTTTTCATTATTTAACATTCTAATTAAATCTAAAGTTGTCGGTTTATCAACATCAGCATAATGCCAATCTTTTATTGAAAATACCTCATTCTTATGTTGTAGAACATATTTATTAAAATACCGAATACCCTTTTCTTGAAGGTATGCTTGGACACAGAAATGATAATTTTCTTGAAGCCTTCTTGCTGTCATTTATGTATTAGAAATATATGTTAGAATAATATTATGGCACGAAACACCTCCCCATCTTCCCATAGTTAAATCATTTTGTATTTCCTTACTTATTATATATAATCCTGTTTTTTCTGTTTTCATGAGATAAACAAGGGCAAAACCATTATTATATTTACCCTTATTAAATTCTTTCATTTGTTGTTTACCAATCGTGGACCCACAAAACTCATTCTCGATACCAAGTGGATAATATTCTTCCTTACGAGACTGATTTAATTGTTCCAGGTCTTCGAGGTTAATTTTAAATGACCAATTATACCCTAAATCATTCATATCATACCCCCATTGTTCTATTCTCATACAAACGATACTCCCTTCTTTATAAAAATTTATTTTAATTCGAACTGTGAATTCTGTATGACCTGGAGATAATATCAACACTTCTGTATCTTTGGAATACACAGCCGTTTTTATTTAAGGATATATATATTGTGATAAATCGTTTAATCTCACCAGGTCATTCGCGTCAGTCGGGCTTGGATACTTTTTTAATTTATAAGCATTTTTCATGTTAATATTTTTGGTTATATTATATTAATGTCGTTCAGCCTGTGCCTTTGTGTAATAATTTGATAAATCAATATCCAGTTCTTGAGATACACCAAAGATAGAACCATCTTTACCAACATAAGTCATTTATATTAGATTAAAAATAATATCATAAAATTTTTTATTTTTGTTGAGTTGAAATAACACATATAGACATAATTGACCACAACACTTGGAATTTAATTCTTGGACTTGAAATGTTTGATAAACACCATTCTGTAAGAATTTTATGACTTCAACAGGTGGTGGAAGACCAAAACTATCAAAATAATATTTGTCTTGACTATTAAAAATACAAACCCAATGAGAACCGTTCCCATTATTATCTTCTAAGTTCATAATAATATTCTTTGTATGTTTCGGCACATTTGTTAATTCATCTCTCATACAAATAACCACATTATGAATTTTTAATTTCTTACAATATTTAACAAGTTGTAATTTTGATGTTGTATTCTTTCCAAATTCTTTCAACCACTCATCAATGCTCATTTATTAATTAGAAAGATATAATCCATTACCTCTTTTCGTTAATTTTACACCTGCTTGTGCTATAGAAGAAAGCATATCTCCAACTAACAATCTCGCTTTATCAGGCAGACCAAGTTTTTCAGCAAAATCTACAATTACACCACTTCCACTAATTTGTTTCTCCAACTCTTTGTTATGTCTTTCCAATTCTTTTTGAGCCTGGAGTTGAGCCTTCCTTTCTTTGGCAGTTTTCACTGCTGTTGAAATACCACCCGTCAATGCTCCAACCGCACTTAAACCAGCAAATAAAGGAATTAGAAATGGGAGAAATCCTCCACTCGTCTCTCTTATTGAATATTTTTTCAACATTGGTTTTGTCATTTTAATTTTAAGTGAGCCAGTGTCATTCAAGATTTTAACCTGTTCTCTTATGAGCAAAACATCAATTCTTACTGCTCCTTTTCTCTGAATTGTATTAACGTTAATCGTACAAGGCTTTTGATTTTGAACACAAGATGATAGTTTATGAAGATTGATTTGATTAACATATACCCCAGTTGGTACTTTGCCACTCATTTATTTAACAAAAAATTATGTGAGACTAATCATCACACCATTATCTGTATTAATCTGCAATTCTGTTTCTTCCAAAAGCAAACAATATGTATCAACTTCTTCACTCTCTCCTCTTTCAATGTATAGGGAAGTATCCACTCGATTAGACTTTATAGTTTCCTTTTGAGCGCTCAGGTCAAACGCATAGATTGTATACAAACTTTTAAATGCTGTCATATCTAAAATAGGTTCTTTATTTCCATTACTTTCACACACCTTTTGGTAAGACTTGTATGCTTCAGCAAAATCATTTTTTTCCCAATTAATTTCCAATCTATCTCATGGATAAAATGTTCCATCTAGAGAAACGCGAAGTTGTTTCACCTTAGCATTATCACTCAATGCATTATTCTTATCAGTCGCAGTATCACCATCTGGCTTTTTAAAAATCATCCACAGATATCGTGGCTTTCCTTCCAGAACATCCAAATTCCACGTGTAAGTAGTTTGGTTGAGTATAACGTGTTGACATCTTCTTTTGAGGTATGATACACTGAGTGGTTTCTTTGAGTTAAGTCTTCGATTCAGCATCTCTTCTGTTTTAAGATTAGGAGTATATTCACTGATATACCAACTCATCTCCTCAATTACAAATTTATTCTGATCACCAAAAGCATTACCAACACCAAAAATCAATCGATTTTCATTATCATTCCTCTGTAGTTGAAATCTAATTTTAAGACCATACAGAACTTTATCATGATCATAAAATCCAAATATACCTTTAAGAGGAACTGCCACAGTAAAACTATTTTCTGTTTTTGTATCATCATTATACATTCCTTTCCTTTGAGTATATCCAGGGTCTGTGTTTGTTCCCGTTGACATATCAGGAATAAAACCTTCGACAGACCCCTTTCCCATTCTATCACTGAATGTATAGAGTGTAAATTTCATCATTTCAGATACAGCAGAGACATAATCAACCGCTTCAACTTCTTGTGTTCCAATATACAAATGCACACTATCAAACATTTTCCAGAAGAAATCATTTGCAAGTGTAGCGTTTGTGTTATTCCCAGCTTTATTGAATTTAAATTTACACAACAAGAAACTTTCGGAGAGATTCAAATAGGTTTGTTGATTATTTATTTCAAAACTTTTTGTACCATTCGTATTCCAGTCTGTTCCAGTTATTGCATTTACCTTGAAGTAATCTTCTTTTTTAGTGGAGTTTGAGATAATAATAGTATCATCCAAATCATAGATACTATCAATTGCTTCCATACTTGTATTTATTTAGGAAAAAAGATGTTAAAACTTTTGAAACCCTGATCCAAGTATTTGAATTATTTTCTGTCGTTCTTGGGGGGACAACTGAGTTTTGCCTTTCTTAATTTCTTTTATTGCTTGTAATTTATGAGATTCCTTCTGAGCATCTTTTATACTCTTTACAGCACCTGCTACATTTCCCACAGCAGAAGCAGTTGAACCAATTAGATCTTTATGTTTAAGAATAGTTGAACCAATACCCATTAGAGTATCAATTATCCCATCTCCTCTAAATTGATGTCCAACACCCCTTTGTCTCTTAGGTTTATAGTATCCTCTACCAAGATACATACCTTCACCCTTGTAGTATGGAGAAAGGAACATCCCATCCCCTGTAATTATTTTATATTTTCCCAACTCGTGTTTCCTCACAATAACCATCGTATTTATTTATTGGAAAACTTCACGTAGGTGAATTCTGATGGATATAACTTCTCCATTAAAAGAAATCACACGATTATCTTGGTCGGTTATCCTAAAATTTACTCTGTGTATGGTTTTTCCTGACACAGGTAGATAAACCAAATTTTTAGGTTCCATATTGAATTTACCAATTGGGGTTGAGTATGCACTGAATGAAAATATTGTATTTGTTTTTTTTCCATCATTATAAGCACCATCAATCAAATCACAGTGAATTAACACTGAATTTATTCCTGAGGATATTTGAATGACATTATCATTGTAAAACGTCCCATTAGTTTCAATCTTTTTTGAGGAGAAACCCAATAACTATCTAAATGAATTATCAATTGTGAAATCAACCTTGTAGTTATTTTTAACTTTAATCGTTGATTTTGAAGTATGTTTTTGAATGTTTATAACAATATTTTTTGGTTCATCACCCTGTTCTTTCATAAGACGAGCAATTTCGGAAGATATTTGAGAAATCTCATATGCTCCGGGTGAGACTGTTATCGTTTTGTATCCACTTCCCGGATTATAACTAAACTTGTCATTTTTCTCGGTTATATTAAATAAGGTATTATAAGTTTCCATGGACAATAAAGATGCCTCATATTCTTTTGTTGTGTCAAGTTGTAGTGGGTATGGGAATGAAGATGTGTGGTCGCTTGTTGTGAAATTGAAACTAAGGATTGTGCTTCTCATCTTATTTAATATGAGATAAAATGTCTTTATATTGATATTTATTAATTATTTTCATGTTCATCAACTGGTCTAAAATGGCTGATGCTTCATTAAAACAATTGTTATTTCCAGCCTTCTTACTGCCTAACAACAATAACAGTCTAACTAATTGCAATGGGTCATTTGGAAGAAAACTAACACCTGAACCAAGGATACTTAAAGCCTCAATAATGTGTTTCTCCTTCTCATTCTTCCTACTTTTACCAGAAAGAATAACCTTATAATTTAGAGTGTTCAGCAGATCAATATATACTCTATCATCATTATTTTCCATATCCAATGGTTTATCAATATACTTTGATTCATCCCTCACAGTTGAACCTTGTCTTCCATCTTTTGTGAGAAGAAACATTAATCTCGGAGTTAGTTTAACAGGGGGTTGAGCAGAACCCAAGAACCTTAATTCATCATTAAATATCAATACCTTTTCTTGAACAAGATGAAATATTGCTGATTGTTCTGTTGGAATGAGTCCTGCTTTGGTTTTTGAATCCGCTGAATATTCATTGTTTTGAAGAGCATTCACAATATAATCAGGGGGTCGATTAATCTCTTTCAGTTGTTGAAATAAACCTTCATCATCATATTCTAATTCTCCTAAATGCTCTAATTCTTCCTCCGTCATTTGATCAAAATCTTTTAACATTTTAAGTTTTTTAGGAGTATAATCTACTGTGGGAACTGTGGAAACATCGTTCATTTTTTCTTGGGAAGTTTTTAAAAGTGGTTTAAAAAATTTCTCTTGTTTTCTTTCAAATGCTTCTTCGCCCATTAGTTTCTGTCTGCGTTTCTTCTTTATGTCTTCCTGTTTTACAACTTTTGAAACCAACTCTTGATGTTCCTTAAATCTTCTTGCTCTTTCTTTTGCATCCATTTATTTATTGTAAAATATCATTAAATGAATTGTAAAGATCAACAGGGAAATTTTCCTTTTCTTCATCATTCAAGTAGATGTGTTCAAATAAATCCTTTTCTTTAAATATTTCATCAAATTCTTTATTAACATTAATGCGAGTTGTAATTTCTTCTTCACTAATACTTGCATCTCTGCTTTTCATACGTTTGCGTTGAGTTTCTTCATCAACATCAAAACCGAATGATAAAATCTTCACTCCGCTCAGATATTTAATAATTTGTCTCGTTCCTTCTGGATTAGTTTCTAATATCCCAACACCACCAGATTTTAGTTTCCTTAACTCACTCTTACAATGTGAATATTTTGTTGTACCAAGAGAAACCTCCTCAAATATTTGTCCTTCATTCCTCAATCGCATGTGTTCCTCCACTGAAATATAGTGATAATCTTCACCTTTTACTTCTCCAGGTCTTATTGCTCTAGTTGTTGTTGATACAATGCATATCACGGGGTGTTTTTTAAGTAAATTTACAATATTCTCATTTGTACTACACAAGAACCTTGATTTATGAAAGTTTTTTTCCAGAAGCAGATTTACCCACAAGATTTATAATAATAGTTGTCATTTATATATGTAATTGTTTATAAAACAAAAAATATATCCCTTAATATCTCATCTTGTTTCACAACAATATATTTATATTTTTCAGTCGTGTGCTTCATGTAATCCTCAAATTTCTTTTTACTACATAATGTAGAACAATTATCTCTCCAAAAATTATTGATATCTATTGAATTTAACTTGAATAAAATAAAAGTATTAGCATTGTTTCTGATGGAACGACGAGGAAGTTGAAAGTACGATTGACTAAGATAAATACAATTACAAGAAGAATGTCTCCCTCTTGTGTAGTAGCTGTCCATTACCGTTTGGTTTCTCTCATTAACACAATCATCAAAGATAACGAGGTTCTTTTTGATTTATCCAAATCTTGGGGAGACGGTATATCATCCGTATTATCACTAAGAATACAAGTTATAGGATTTGATTTCTTTTTACATCTCTGTGTATCACAAAATAGTTGAATTATATCTTCAATGTTTTAATCATTTAGGTTTTTTTGACGTTTAAATAAACCGATTATATCTTCTTTTTGAAGACCAGCATTAAAACCTTGTGAGAGTAGTTGATACTCTGGTTGAAAACTCGACTTTGTGAAAATTATTAAATTATCATAATCTAAAAAGTTGGGAGTGAGGAGCATTTTTAAAAGTAAGCAGGTTTTTCCACATCCACTTGAACCAACTATGAGACATCTTAATGAATTTGGAAGATTTTTATGGTTGTTAAATTTTATCTTATTTTCCCAAATAGGTAAAAAATCATTCATTTATATATTTGGAAAACAGGTTATTTAATTTATTATTGGCTTTTTTAGAAACTCTATATTTTATCCTAAGTTCAGGTTTAATTTCAAGATAATCCATTATTTTATTTATACAATATCTTGTGTTGATATTTCCCTGAAAATTACATTCATGAATAATTAATATATAACAACAATCCTTTGAACATTTCTCTTATACGTTCAGTTTCTTCCCTTGTAAGGAAAGGTGTGTTATCACCCTCATACTTTACATTCATTTCTCTAATCAATCGTGTAAAGTAATTCATTTTTGGTGTAAATCTAAAAATTATTTTCCTTTTTATATTTTTTATTATCATTAATTAGAAGATAATCACAGAATATACATTGTTTATAGGCTTTTGACTCTGTGTTTAATCCCCGTCTTTCACATGCAGGACAATTCTCAAATTTGTCATATGGAGAATCAGGAAAGTCTAGCATATTTATAAAGTAAAACTTTACTTAAACTGAAATTCATCTATACTTTCAGTTGTATATTGACTCATACTTAATAATATTACCATCGATATCGATATACTTTTTTCCATTATCAGATTCAACGCCAACATTTTTTTATATTAAAGGTAATTTTAAAATGATCGTTAATTACTATTGAACGAAATGTCATTTCACCTGATATATTAACATCCTTTATTTCATCAGGATTTACATCTTTAGGGTTGTTGAAAAAATACAAATTTCTCCTTGCATATTACAGATGGTCTTATCTTTTCTTTCTAAAGCTTCATCCATAAGGTTTTTGTTTTTTGATACTTTTTCTTGTTTCATTGCTTTTTCTAGTTTTGAATATATTACTAGAAGGAGAGGAGAAACTTTTGTTAGAGATACTTTAATTGATGTTCTACCAGGTATAATAAAAGCCCTTCCACTGAAGGAAATTGAAGAACTCATATTATTTACCATAATAGTTTTTATCCAATAGTTGTTATATTTATCTTTGTTCAATTTTACATCCTTGACATATTTCTCAGTATCTTTAACAAATTAAGAGATTGATTGAAACTTGTCTTTTGTGTCTTGAAACATTGTATTTATTGAGTGAAAAAATTGGAGGATAAAATGGTTTTAAGCACAGATTCACCTGTAAAATAAACGAAATTTTCATCAAGAAAATTTTAGTTTAAGCAAAGATTTATTATATAAATATGGTGAATACAACATACTGCGATGTTTGTAATCACCAATATAAACATTATAGAAAACACCTCCGAACCAACAAACACACATTTAATCCGTTTCATAAAATATCTCCTCTTGAGTTGGAAAGAAAACATTGTGATATCTGCTCAAAGGATGTTTTGAAGAGTTGTTATAATAGACATCTTCAATCACAAAAACACAAGAAAAATGAGTTTAAAGTAAAGGGAGACTATTATATTGAAAACACTGATGGGGCATTTAAAGGGCATATAAAAATAAGGATTTTTCAATTTGGAGAACCCGGTCCATCATCAATAGCTGAATCAATTGAAATAGTGAAACCCGATGTTGAAAAATTTATTAAAAAGACATTAAAAGAAATGAAAACTTTAAAGTTTTATATGGGAGTGAAAATGAATATGAAAAGACAAGATGAAGAACAAACTCCTTATATGAGAACAGATCTTCGTTTTATAACATCATTTCAAGATTTTTTGAATAGTGGGGTTTATGAAGAACTATCAAGGCAAGAGGAGGATGTTGATAATACAGTGGTAGGAAGTGGATTCAATATTAAAAAAAATCATCTTTTTAGATATACACATTCTAAAATCAAACCCTCTTAAAGCTTCTTCTTATATTGAATTACCAAAAGAAATAAAACTAAAGAAGGCAGTTGTTAATATTAAGAACAATGATAATAAATGTTTTCTCTGGTCTGTTCTTGCTCACTGTCATCCACCAAAATGTAATTCAGAAAGAGTAAAACAATATATGAAATATGAGAATACCTTGGACATTAAAGATTTTAAATTCCCAATGCCACTAACAGATATTCCTAAATTTGAGAAAAAGAATAATCTTTCTATTAATGTATATGGATTAACGGATACAAACAAAGTTCAAATATTTAAAATTTCAAACAACTATAAAAATGAAGAAACACACATTGATCTTTTATATTTTAGTGTTGGAAAGAATTCACATTACACATACATCAATAATTTATCAAGATTAATCTCTTCTCAGGTATTCAGAACAGCAAACAAAATATTTCCTTGTAAGCGATGTCTTAATTCATTTCATACAAAAGAACGATTAGAACAACATTCAAAATATTGTAGTAATCATAAATCAGCTGTAATTACAATGCCTAAACCTGGTGAAAAGATTTCTTTTGAAGATTATAATAAATCTATCATGCACCCATTTGTGATATACGCTGATTTTGAGTGTATCCTTTAAAAGATTAATACTGCTTCTCCTAATCCAAAAGAATCATATACAAATAAATATCAAAAACATATTCCTTGTGGTTTCTGTTATTATATCAAATCATCTGTTGGAGAAAAGTATAACAAACTTGAACATTATCGTGGAAAAAAAGCTTCACAAGAGTTTGTAAAACGATTAGAAAAGGATTGTATAAGACTCACTAAATTAATGAAAGAAACAAATGAACCGATGAAATTAACCAAAGAAGAAAAATTAGAATTTAGAAAGAACAATATCTGTCATATTTGTGAGGGGGAAATTAAGGAGTCTAAAGTTAGGGATCATTGTCATCTTACTGGTAAATATAGAGGTCCCGCTCATCCTGTTGTAATCTTAATTATAAATTACCTTCTTTTATTCCAGTCTTTCTTCACAACAGCGCCAACTATGATACACATCTATTTATAAATGAACTTTCAAAAACACCAGGGAATATTTCTGCCATAACAAACACAAGTCAAAAGTATATTTCATTTACAAAAATGATATTCACAAAACCTTTAACTCTTATTAGGTTTCTAGATTCTTACAAGTTTATGGGAACACCACTAGCCTACCTCGCATCAAATCTAAGCTCCACGGACTCTTTTCCAAATCTTAATTCATTCTTTCCAAAAGAGGAAATTCTCACTAAAGAGGAAATTCAGATTAAAGAGAGAATTCAAAGTAAAGAGGAAATTCTAATTAATGAGGAAATTAATGAAGAAATTCTAACTGAAGATGAAATTCTAATTATAAAGAAAATTCGAACAATGAATGAAATTCTAACTAAAGAGGAAATTCTGATTAAAGATGAAATTCTGATTAAAGAAGGAATTCTTACGAGAGAGGAAATTCAAACAAGGAATGAAATTCAAAGTAAAGAGAAAATTCTTACAAGTAAGGGAATTTATCCTTATGATTATATGGATTCATTTATGAGATTTAAAGAAACACAACTTCCATCAAAAGAAAGTTTCTATAATAACCTTTATGAAGAAGAGATAAGTGATAAGGAATATAAACATGCACAAGAAATATGGAAAATATTTAAGATAAAGAACCTTGGAGAATATCATGATTTATATCTAAAAACATGTTTTATTGTTAGCTGATGTGTTTGAAGCTTTTAGATCACTCTGTCATAATAAAAATTGTTATGGATTAGATCCTGCCCACTATTTCACAGCTCCTGGTTTAGCTTGGAGTGCAATGTTGAAAATGACAAAACAAGATATAGATTTAATCAGTGATGTTGATATGCTTTTGATGATTGAGAAGTCTAAGAGAGGTGGAATATCACAAGTATGTTCAAAAAGATATGCTAAAGCAAATAATAAATATCTTCCAAATTATGATAGTGAAAAAGATAGTAATTATTTGATGTATTTTGATGCTAATAATTTGTATGGATGGGCAATGTCTCAATCTCTGCCTTATGGTAAATTAGAGTGGGTGGAAGAAAAGGATTATGAAAAGGCTTTGATGAATATTGTTATTTCTTCTCAAGAGGAATTGAATGACGAAGAAGAAGGTTATTATTTTGAAGTTGATTTGAGGTACCCGAGTGATCTTCATAATAAGCATAAAGATCTTCCTTTTGCATGTGAGAAAGAAACCCCAAAGAAAGAATGGTTAAGTGATTATCATAAAAGTTTTAATATTAAAGGTAAATCAACAGAAAAGTTATTAACAACATTCTATGATAAAGAGGGATATGTTTTACATCAGAGAAGCTTAAAACAGTTTTTGAGAGAAGGATTGAGAGTAGCTAAAATTAAAATTTATTAATTAGAGTATTAAAATTTAAAGTATTAGAGTATTAAAATTTAAAGAGTATTAGAGTATTAAAATTTAAACAAAGTCCTTGAGTGAAAAAGTATATTCAATTCAATACAGATATGAGAGCAAATACAAAAGTAAAATTTGAAGGGGACTTTTATAAATTAATGAATAATGCTGTATTTGGAAAGACTATGGAAAATGTTAGAAACAGGCAAAACATTAGATTCGCAACATCTTGGAAAGAAGCTTCGAGATTGATAAATAAACCAAGTTTTGAGAGAGAAGAGGTTTTTTCAGAGAACTTTTCTGCAATTCATATGAAAAAGGAAAGTATTGTAATGGATAAACCAATTTATATTGGAACAGCAGTTCTTGATTTATCAAAGATATTGATGTATGATTATTTGTATAATGACTTAAAGAAAGAATATGGTGAAAATGTTTCATTGTTGTATATGGACACTGATAGTTTTATCCTAGATATAAAAACTGATGATGTTTATGAAGTTATGAAGAAAAATATTGGAGTATATGATACAAGTAATTTCAGCAAGAAGAGTGAGTTATTTTCCAAAAAGAATGAAAAGGTTATTGGTAAGTTTAAGGATGAGTTGGGTGGAAAAGTAATGAGTGAGTCTATTGGATTTGAGAGCAAAGGCATATGCTTATAAGTATGGTGATCAGATTGATAAGAGGTTAAAGGGAATAAAGAAATATGTAATAAAGAAATCAATAACTTTTAGAAATTATTATAATTGTTTGATGAATAAGAAAGAAGAATATAGGAAAATGAATGCAATAAGAAGTTATAAACATAACATATATATATATATATATATATATATATATATATATATATATATATATATATATATATATATATATATCGTGAAGAAGTAAATAAAAAGGCATTAGGAGCCTTTGATGATAAGAGATTTATTTTAGATAATGGAATAGATTGTGTTCCATATGGATATTGTATGATAGAGTGAATAGAATAGATTGTGTTTTAACGATGGAAAGATGGGTTAGGGTTTTTTAAGGGCTACCGCCGCGTTTTTTCGCAATATATAAGTGATTAAACCAAGTATTAATCAAACTAAAGAGTGGAGAAAATCTCAGTCTTGGTATATAAATGGAAAACATAATGAATGTGAAAAATATCAAATAAGTCTTATTGAAAAAATAACTAAAACAAAGGTAAATAAAACAAATAAGCGAATCAATTTAAAAAGTAGTAAGTTAGAGGATGTAAAGAAAAAAAATGAATATCCTTGAATAGACTGAAAACTTTGATGGTTATCAATTGAACAATGAAAAAACAATTTACTATAATCTCAAAATGATATGTGGCTCAGGAGGTGGTCAGATGAGAAGTTTATCATTTCGTAATGGCACAAAAGGGGTATCTTAAAAAATATAAAGATTCAAATGTTTTGTTCGTCAATATTTTAGATGGGGATTATTGTGCAAAGAAAATTAAACTATTGAAGGAATTTGAGAATGAACAAATCTTTATAGGTTCAATGAGTGAGCTAAACAATATGCATCGGTTATTTGATAAAGAGTGTCCCGGGGCTTAGACGTTTTAGATATTTCTTTCGAATCACCTTTGACAAATCTTTATCTTGTTGTATGGGTTATTTGAATAGAGAGCCCCTAGGTTAAAAGGGTAGACAAATAAATATACCTTGGGATAAAAAGGGGGTTTATTTTTAAGGAAAAAAAAAAAGGGAATCGCTGAAAATCCTCCATTCATTTACATAGGGAAAAGTGAGCCAGAACCAGTATATTCACCCTACTAGTATGTATGTCCACTATGTATGTATGTGTTTATATGTATGTACAGTATGTAGGTGTTTATATGCATGTACAGTATATATATATGTATGTATCTACAGTATGTATTTTTTATGTGTTTATACGTATGTACAGTATATATATATATATATATATATATATATATATATATATATATATATATATATATATATATATATATATATATATATGTCTTTATATATATATATATGTCTTTATATGCATGTACAGTATATATTGTTGTGGTTTCCCGCCCGTCGTCGTGTGGGCGACCGCTTTTAGCCAATGGCGGCTGCTCTCGCCCACCGAACGGGCAAGCCTAGTCGTAGCTTTCGGATCAACGCCGAAATCCAGCTACGGGTGTGTCTTTAATCACACCGAAAATCAGCCAACTATTCTGTCCGCACGCGACAGGGTGCAATCGCCAAATTGTCGATTTACCTAATTATGCGCGCAGACAGAATGCCGGGGATTTACACCTCGACGGGACCTGCTTGGAAACGAGCTGCAAAGCAGCTCGCTCCGTTTGCGATTTGCCGAGCGGTGTATATCGCCAAGCCCCGCCGGATCCGATTACTTTATCGGCTATTAAGAACCAACTATATTCCGAACTTAATTATGGCAGTTCAATTTAGGGAAGAGGACGCAACGAGCAGGTGAACATTCACACAAGGACATTTATTACACACACGACACATACGCAGTCATGTATGCAATCAGGTTTTCAAGCATGTATGCAATAAATGGGGGGTAGGGACAAGACACGAGCAAGAAAAAGCACTACAACCGTTGGTCTATTTATTATGTACAATTACTTATTAACAGTTCTACTTAACGGACTCGGCGCCACAACATTCATTCAAAGAAAAACCCCAGGAAAGGCAAGGGGTAGGACTGGACTTT
>NC_140962.1:6135633-6395137 GCF_056783735.1 Eptatretus burgeri | reverse complement strand
ACAACTTACCAATGCTCCCGGAGGGAGCAGTTGTTTCTCGCAAAATAAATTTGGAAATTGAAAAAAAAGTCTAATTTTGCTTTGCATGTTACATTATCATGTGCTCATAATATCCACTTACCACAAAGAAAATATGCAGGAAACAGTATGTGGATTTTTGTCCACTAAATAAGAATAAATTCTTGAAGTCATCAATACCAGTTACATTATAAACCACAATAAAAGTTGTAAGTAAGTGAATATGTAAAATTAGTTTTCATTAACTTGTTCTGTTGCTTGAAAGTCTATGGGTGGGTTCAAAATGATCCCAAAGGAAGCAACTTTCAACAGAACAGAGTGTGAAGATCCAAACTATGCAAGAAAAAGGTATGAAGAAAATAGCAGAAAAGCTGATGATCTCCTGCAATGGTGTGAGGTACACTTTGCAATGCCTGAAATGAACTGGGTCTGTACAAGACGAGAAAAGGTCAGGAGGACCCAGAAGAACCTGCCCCAAGGTAAGACAATCATTTGATGTTGCTCAGCTTATGGAATGGAAGATAATTTAGTCAGCAGCTGACAGATGAAATGAGAGCAGGCTTGAACATTAACATTTCATCCAGCATTGTGTGCAGAAGGCTGATTGCAGCAGGTCTCCATGGCAGAGTGGCAGCAAAGAAACCACTGCTGAGACCACAGAATAAGATGAAACAAGCTCGAATGAGCTAAGATCCTCATCCTCTTAATGATGACGTCATAAAAACGAATATGATGTCATTGTGATGTATCAGGTTTGCGATAAATTATCTGTGCTAATGCCCGGCTTGATTCCCGCAAACAAAATTCAAACAGCTTGCCTAGTTTTGGAGATAATGGTATAGGCGATTTCCATTTGCGGTGATGTTATGACATCAACTTTTTTTCTGGGAAGAATTTCCAAAATCGGAGATGGTTACTGCCTGTGCATGGGCTTTCTGCATATACATTGCAAGTTTCACGAAGAACCGATGAAAACTCGGTTGTGAAACAAAAAATATCAAAAAATAGGAATGACGTCATAAAAATTGCTATGACGTCATAGTGATGTATCATATGTGCGGTAATTCATCTCTGCTAATGCCCTGTTCGATTTCTGCAAGCAGAATTCAAAAAGCTTGCCTAGTTTCGGAGATAATTTTTCGGCGATTTCCATTAGCGGGGATATTTTGATGTCATAACTTATTTTTTCTCGGAGGAATTTTCAAAATCGGAGATCGTTACTGTCTGCGCACGGTATTTTTACATATATACGCCAAGTTTCAGGAAGTTTAGATGAAAACTGTCGGCTGTGAAACAAAAAAGTCCACAAGAACAACAACGTGAGTAAAACTTAGAGATCCTCCACGAGGGTCTAAAAAGTCCACAATAAGAAGAAAAACAACAACAGCGTGAGTAAGACTTAGAGATCCTCCACGAGGATCTAAAAACTGACATTTGCAAGTTGTAAGGCAAAACTAAGATTGAATGACTGAGCAACGGAATTGGGTACTATACACAGGGGAGGCTCTGTAGCTCTCCAGAATTGTATCTCAGCTTTTGCTGAATGAAAATGTGTTCAAATGAATTAGACACAACAAAAGAGAAATACAAGCAGATACTACAGCACCGTGCAGTTCCTAATGGAAATCCTTGAATCGGAAGAAGATACATTTTCCAACAAGATAATGATCCAAAACACACTTTCAAGATAGTAAAACAGTATTTTGAGAATAAGGTTACAACTGGTGTGCTCTCAGTGTTGGAATGGCAACCCCAAGAGTAGAGACACAAGTCCAATCAAGGTCATATGGGATGACCTGAAAACAAAGAACATGAGGACCCCAACAAACCTTATAGAACTGTGGAATGTACTCAAGGATATTTAGCACAATGTTCCTGTAAGAGTGCTTCAGTCGTATGCAGGAAGCATGGGAAATGAGTGATGGTACTCAAGAAAGTAAAGGGCAGATGGAAAAAGTATTGACTGATACTATAAAACGACATTGTTCTTGTTATTTACTGAAGCACTTTCTTCCACATGCACTTTTCAATGCTGTTAATTTACAATAACAAACACATGTGATTGTTATCACTGATAATTTCATCAATTTACCCTAAAGTATGAATATCATTGTCATAACCCAAACTTTTGCGCTGTTGTATACTGATATACATATATATATATATATATATATATATATATATATATATATATATATATATATATATATATATATATATATATATATATATATATATATATATATATGTGTGTGTGCAATACACTTGTAAATATAATGGAGGTCAATTGGCATAATTAGGGATTTTGTTGTGTGTGGCTGAAGGCAGCTGTATTAAGGATTTGAATCCTCAGCAGCTGGAAACTTAACCAGTCAGAGGAATTGCCATGTTTCTGTGGATTCACATTCAATATCCATCTGGATGATTAATGATCCTTGGGGTTGGGTAATCCTGCTGTCTCATTTTGTCAAACTGAAAAGGTAAAAATGAGTGCTGCCTCTAATCTCGAACATAGGAGGGAGAGATTAGAGGCAGCACTACTTTTCAGTTTTTAATTGATTCCTTGGAAATGACTTTACAAGGTATTCAATGCAACTTTGGCATGAACACCAAGTACTGCTGAGAAAGCAGTGCCACCCACAGCCCATCCTTAATATCCTGAGCAGAGTTTCTATAGTTTTATTCAGTAAATACTGTCTTGTTTACATTGAAATTGTTGCAACTTTAAACTTCCAACAGGTGTCCCTCGAACCCCGCTGTTGGTGTTTTCCCTCCTTTCCACTGTGTTCTCCTTGTGTTCTGTTCCATTCATATCAGTGTTCTAGCTCTTCCATGAGCTTAGACTTCGTTTACAAAAAAATAACTGGATGTACTCCGTTGCCTCCCCAACCTAAATATAATTCTTTTTGTCAGTCAGGATTGGTGAAAAATTTGCGACGGCGCATGTATAACACATCCCCTGCCATTACGAACAGAGGGCGTAAAAAGCGAGAGAGAGGTAGGCTGCGGACAGCATCGAGTACTGTGTTTGTGCGTGTGTTTTTAAAATCTATTTTGGAATCCCTTTTACATTTTCTTCTCTTGATGCAAGATTTAAATATCGAGAATAATTTTTCATAAATGCAGTTTGACACATGGCATGCAGGCACATACCAATGAAGAATCATTTTGAATGTGATTGTTGCATTATACAGTGAGTGAATGAAAAATACATTTTCTTTTGTAGTTAATGGAACTGCTGAGTGCAGTAAGCTGCAAAAGTTGGTTGAGGAATTTCAGTGCAAGCAAGAGACAGAGTACGAAACTTCTGGCAGGGACAGTCCTCAAGAGAGTCTTAGTGGGAATATGGGAGATTTTGACAAAAACAACATGTTCCATATCACAGGTATGTTCATATTATATTGATTTGACAATCGATTTTCCTTATTACTCGTTTGTCTAACACCCATGAGCTGTGCAATGTTTACAAGATCTTGAAATTGAATCGCTTGTTTTTTCTTTGTCAACAACAATGAAATTTATGTTATTGTGATTTTGTCGAAGCAGTCTGCTTCACTAATTGAATGCGATGATGAGATGTAATCACGAGGATTCGCTTCACATTTTCTGATATGTAAAGCAAAAGGACATATATATATATATATATATATATATATATATATATATATATATATATATATATATATATATATATATATATATGTATACGTATATGTATATGTATATATATATATATATATATATATATATATATATATATATATATATATATATTTATATATGTATATGTATATGTATATATATATATATATATATATATATTTATATATGTATATGTATATATATATATATATATATATATATATATATATATATATATATATATATATATATATATATATGTATATATATATATATATATATATCTGTCTATAATTCCAGGTGTGTGTGTGTGTGTGTGTGTGTGTGTGTGTGTGTGTGTGTGTGTGTGTGTGTGTGTGTGCGTGTGTGAGACCGCTGTGTGTGTCTGTGTCCGATCTAATTGAAACTTGTCAGGTATATTGCTGGGGACCTGAGGATGTGCCTTTTCAAGGTTTGATATTAATCGGACAAGTGCTTCCCAAGTTATGGCCATTTATTTACCAACCAGTGACAAGACATGTTGCTGCGTAGGTGTGGCCGATGGGGAAGAGAACCTCATCTGCGTTCCCCATTACGGGTTACAACGTACAGTCTTCCAGATAGTGATGACTTAGTGTATTCTAATAATTTCTCGATTTCTTATGCACATTTATAGATAAACACAATGCCCCAATCCAGTTGTCGTTTACAAGAGCGAAGGAACGGCCTGTGTAGTTGTTTGAAAGTTTTTTTTGTTTTTTTTTGGACGTACTTTTTTTTTTTTCTTTTTTCTCTTCTCTTCTCTTTGTGTTTTTCCTTGCGATGACATTGCGAAAAGGCAAAATACGTTGGTGCTAATTGAATAATTGGCCATTAAAACTAAATTGCGAATAATCGTAACTGCGATATGCGAACTTCCGGACAGTGAAGACTTACTGTATTCTAATAATTTCTCGATTTCTTTTGCACATTTATAGATAAACCCAATGCCCCAATCCAGTCGTCATTTACGAGAGCGAAGGAATGGCCTGTGTGGTTGTTTGAAAGTTTTTTTTTTTTGCACGTACGGCCACGCACGTACGGGCATGCGAGAGCGAAGGAACGCCTGTGCGGTTGTTGTTTCTGGCACGCGGTTTGAAATTTTTTTTTTTTGCATGTATGGCCACGCACGTACGGCTACACACGTACGGGCACGCACGGGCATGCACTAGTATATATAATTTTCCTATCTGGGTTCTTCCCGACATCGTTGATCTTTGTTCCTTTCACAATTTTTTTTTTGTATACAGAGTCAAGGCTTGTGGAAGAGCTAGAACACTGAACAGATCAAGACGAGCAGTAAAAAAGGAACAGCGGGGGGGGGGGGGGCGAGATGAGGACACCTTCAGCAGAGTTGAAGGACAAAATAGAGGGAGACTTGGCCAACCAATGGGTGTGGGGAGGAACGAGCAGAGTTGGAAACTTGGAATCGAGTCGCACTCATGTCGCAACATTTTGTGACTTGACTTGGACTTGACGAACTTGATTTGAGACTCGGACTTCACAAAATTGATTTGGGGCTTGGTGTCTGGAGATTTGTGACTTACTTGCCACTTGAGTATATGATGACTTGATAATGTTCGGAAAATTATCCTTGAATAAACATTGAAATAAAACGTGGTTTAAAATAAAAGGTAAATTATTTAAGTTGTGGAGGTGCACAGTTCGGTTAATGACGACATATACTATGTACAGTAAGTGTACATGTGCAGCGCGCCAGTGCTCACAGCCTTCAGGTCATATACCTTTCGCCACGAAGGTTAAAGCCGGTGTCCACTCTCCAAACCGCACACCACGTCTAAGCAGTACACAGAAGCATTAATTTTACCAATGTGGGAAACTTTATAAAAACCATGAACATTCGTGTTGGGGAAATCATGGCCCCTGATCTGTGATCGGGTAACTCCGTGCATGTCCCAACCCAATAAAACTATTTTATGATGATTAAAATGTCAGCTGAGTTGGATTATTTCAACTTTGTCAATAATTTCAAATCTTATCACAACTTGCCTTTTTAAAAGGAAAACCTAAAAAAGTACAGAATCTTCAAAGATAACAAATAATTGAAGTTAATAAATTGGATATATATATATATATATATATATATATATATATATATATATATATATATATATATATATATATATATATATATATATATCTTGAAAACTTGAAAAGATAACAAACAATTGAAGTTAATAAATTATACGTTTAATTTTAACATATGTAATAAATATGCAATGAAATTATGAAAATCTCCTCACCCATTGCACTTCGTTTCAGTTGTTTGTGTAAACCATTTTAAAATAAGCTGAGGTTACTGACTAGTCTTCCATACATATGTTCAAGTAGGTACATTAGGTCTGAGGAGTAAATTTAACATAAATTTATTTTTGCTGTGAACAACGCAAAATGGGTCCACGATATGAAGTTGACAAATAAAAACTTGAGTTAAACAGCTTTTCAGAACATGGATTGCAATAAATATAAATGAAGCTATGTGTCAATTCTTTGATAGCTTGTACTCCAACTGGGTTTATAAATGGTGTGTGTGTGTGTGTGTGTGTGTGTGTGTGTGTGTGTGTGTGTGTGTGTGTGTGTGTGTGTGTGTGTGTGTGTGTGTGTGTGTGTGTGTCATGTTTTTTGGTGGAGTTCCACTGGAGCTTTCTGATGTAGGATGTGAGACACCGAAATGATAGCCATGATCCCCTGAGTTGATTGGGCTAATTAACTACAAATAACCCAGAAGAATTCCTATGTTTTAAATGCATGCCATCACATACAAAAACAAAGTGTTTATGTTAAGGTGTATTAAGCAGCTTAATCGGTCCTTCCACGGCATGGCATTCTAATTGCAAAATAATTAACAAAAATAATGATTACATTGTTACAAAGCGTATGCTAATTAACACTAATAATATCAACAACAATCAAAATAGTGGCATCATTTGGCAGTAATAATAACGAACGTATGGTGGGAGGGAGGTGGTTAACGTGGGTGGAGAAGATCATGATTTTGGTTTGGGAATTATCTGAGATGGTGGAGAACAGCTGTCTTGAAGACTTTAAGAGAAGAACGAGATTGAAGCGAATGTGGAGGTTGGTTCCACAGGCAGGAAAAAAGAGGAACAAATGAGTGGAGATGAGCAGTGATCCTGCATTTAGGTCGTTTCAAAAGGGGGTTGATGGTGGACCGAGAATGTGGAAGCAGGTCAGAAAAACCGCGAGTACCCCCGAGAAAAACCACGAATACATGAAGCACAGTGTCGCGAATGTCGAAGCAGGTACATTTTATGAACCGCCAATACGTGGGGTCTGCAAATAGCAGTACCACGAATGTTGGGGTCCGACGGTATTTTAAAATGTCATCACCAACCTTTTTTCTTACTTTTTCTTTATTCCTTCTAATTCTTGCTTTTTCTTTTCTCTTTGCTCTCTGTTATCTCTTTTACTCCAAATTTGTCTGTCATTATTTAACTGTCTTGGGAGAAGTGAATTCTTACGATCTGTCTGTGTGGCTCACTTGTGTAAAGTTCAGATGTCGGTGATATTTCAAGAGGCAATGTTTGAAGAGAACGATCATTTATTCAGGTACCCGAATCGTCACGGCTTCATGCCCCACACCTCCAGAATTCCCGCTTCGTGTCCAAAAGCAAATGCAAACAATTTGTAATACCATTACGTCTCCCTCTCCCACAAGAAGAAAAGTAATAAAGTAAAAACAGCAACTAATGTAATTCCGTTACATCTCTGCAATGTGTCATTCGATCATTATATTATAACAATAATACAGTAATCCAAATCTGTTAACACCAGCTAACCAACATTGATAAATGCAAACATCAGAAAAACAGTGTTTATAGATCAAGACGGTATGGTGTTTTCATAGCTCGGCCACAGCATATATATATATATATATATATATATATATATATATATATATATATATATATATATATATATATATATATATATATATATATATATATATATAATATTATATGTATGTATGTATGTATATATATATATATGTATATATATGTATGTATGTATGTATATATGTATATATGTATATATATATATATATATATATATATATATATATATATATATATATATATATATATATATATATATATATATATATACATACAGTTATGTGCCACTTAACGACGGGGTTACGTTCTGAGAAACACGTCGTTCAACGACGTCGTCGTTGTGCGAACATCATTTTTTTTTTTCGTTTTCGAACATCGTACTTACACAAACCTCGACACCGAAGCTATGTGGTGTAGCCTATTGCTCCTCGGATACAAACCTGTACAGCATGTTACTGTACTGAATACTGTCGGCAATTGTAACACACATCCAAGAGAGACGGAAGACACGTTAGATTTACCTTTGTGCTATTCATGACGGCCATCTGTGTTAGCAGCAGCTTACAATCTCCTCTCGCATCGATTATAGAAAGATGAATAAATAGCGTTTGGATTTTATAAATACGTAATCAATGCATTGATGTTATAATTTATAAATGAAGAAACGAGCTCCTGTCAATTGTGATATATATTTTCGGAACAGTGCGATTGTTTTACCAACATGAAAAGCTTCACCAAAAAGAAATATGTGTTTTCATTTCGACTGTAACAACGATTTATTCATGGAATTCTTCAATTCAAAGGTAATTTACTTGCTGGAAGGTAAACGTGGAAACATTGGTTCAGGGCCACACTGTCGTTTATTATCATTATGAAGTATTATGTACTGTACAGCGTACATAATTGTATGTGCTATTTTATACTACTGGCAACGCTACGTCGGCTACATCACTCGGCGATAGGAATTTTTCAGCTACATTTTTTTTTCTTTTTTTTTTCAGACCTGGCAGATCCGTCGTATATGCGATCCGTCGTTGCCCGGAACGTCGTTAAGCGGCGCATGACTGTATATATATATATATATATATATATATATATATATATATATATATATATATATATATATATATATATATATATATATATATATATACATACATACATACATTTGTCAGGTTCTGTGAAGAAGGCAACATGTCACTGGAATTGGCAGTGCGCTGGGGAGATTAACGAATTATCTCTGCTCTGGGGGTGTGAGTGACGTCACAGTCATGGTTCACAGGTTCAACACCAGACCTTGCAGATGGTTCACTGTTCCCACTCACTGTGGGTTCAGAAATCTTGTTTTGTCTCGTACATTGATGGGGCACCGCAAAACGCACTGATAGCTTCTGAATGTGAATTCGGTTGCGTCGGAGTGTTTGACCATTTGGTGATGAAAGCAAATATTACCGTGACTCTTCACACATGGAGAGAACCATGGCTGGCTTCCAACAATGAGTGTTGTGGTTCTGAACGCAAACTCGTTGTCCAGGGTGTTGGCAGGACATTTCGTGTGCCTGAGCATATCTCTCGTGGTGGAGTTTTTGTGAGTGGTGGCGCTTCTCCAGCTCCTCGTGGATGAAGATGTCATCATCATGCGTGTTGGCGATTCTGCTTGGTACTCGCGATTTCACTTTTCTTCACATTAGCAGTTGAGCAGGACAAGCCAAGTTGTAGCTCACTGGGGTGGAAATCAAACCAAGCAATGCAAGATGAAAATCGTTTCCTGCACTTTTTGATTTGTGGAGGATGGATTTCACTGTCTCAACTTGGCGTTCAGTGAATCCATTATGATTTTGGGTATGTTGGGAATGACATGATGTCAAAATTCCATTTCCCAGCAAATGAACGAAATTCCGCACTGGAGAAATGAGGACCATTATCACTCATAAACGTTTCAGGAATTCCAAACTCAGAAAATATCTGTCCCAAGGTCACAATAATCATGAAACTGGGGGCAGAATCGGGTCGTTTGTGGACAAGAAGAAATTTTGAATAACAATCTGCGATGACAAGCCTTTGAGCTGCATCAAAGTAGAACAGGTCACATCCGGCTTTACTCCATGGCTTTGCTTGCATATGCCACTGGCTTTAACTGGTTTCCATGGACGTGAAGCAAGGCTGCACCAAGGCCTCAAAGACTGGCATCACATTGGAGGTGGACAGGCTCCTCTGGATGATTGTAGTGAAGAAGAGATGTTTCCGACACCTCGTTCTTCAGATGATCAAATGCAATTTGATGGTGCGGCTCCCATATGGATTCAGAATCCTTTTTGAGGTCTCTGAGAGTCGCAGATTTCATACTGAAATCCTTGCTTGATGAAGGGCGACAAATATGTCATGAAGCCGATGAAATGTTGAAGCTCAGTTTTGTTCTCCGGTATTAGAATAGCTCTCAGATATTGAACCTTCTGCTGGTCAGGCCATATTCCTTGTGGCTGTGTGGGTCGACAAGGAGCGAACGGACGAGCCGATAACAAAAGGCATGGGAAACACTGGCTTGTTACCTTGATGGCCTCGAACATGTGTCGCAAAACTGCTGCCACCATGTAAAGTTCATATGTAGAACATGTATAAAGAAGCAATGTTTGAAGAGAACGATCATTTATTCAGGTACCTGAATCATCATGGCTTCGTGCTCCCACCACTACATACCCATAATGCCCCGTGCCCTGGAACTAACACAAACAGCTTCAAATCCAAAACCAAATGCAAACCAATGTATTACCATTAAACTTGCCTGTGCCTGGATGTGTTTGAGGGTCGAGGAGTCGCAGTTGAAATCCGAATCCTATCCTGGTTCTTCTTGATGACTCTTCATTTGCTCTTTGCTTATTCGGGTTCCTTCTAATGACTCCAATACAGTATTTGGTCTTTCATTTCATAAAGTATTTGTTGGAGCGTACGCTCCGAGCCTAGGAGGTCGGCGGTTCAAACCCTGGCTGAGTCATACCAAAGACTTTAAAAATGGTATGTGCCGTTTCCTTGATTGATGTTCAGCATTTAAAAGGATCGAGCATGGACAATCCCCATCGGTTGGCATCCATGGGGAGGCAGAAATTCCTCCTTAGGAAATGCCCTGCTGAGTGCAGTGAGAGAAGCGGTGCCATTGTTATGACGTCTCTCGTACCCAGAGTATCCCAGGAAGTGATAATATTTCCCCCAAGCTCAGTGGCTGAGTTGTGTGTGTGTGTGTGTGTGTGTGTGTGTGTGTGTGTGTGTGTGTGTGTGTGTGTGTGTGTGTGTGTGTGTGTGTGTGTGTGTGTGTGTGTGTGTGTGTGTTTTCCATTCCTAGCCCTCAGCCATGTACAGTACAGAGACATGACAGAAGTAAATATACACCTTACATTTATTCATTTCATCAGCATAACACAAGTTTTACTCAGTGATTTGCATTAATATTCAACTATTTATTTGGAGAAACGAGTTACTCGGTCGAGTATGACAATTAACTCTGCCTCGAACCCAGGGAACACACAAATTTTCCGATTTTTCAAAGAGGACGAATTGTTGGCCAATCAGAAGGTGGAGTCAGATAGCTCAGAACCTTGGCATTCTGCTTTCTACGGTCAATCGGGTGATTGTGCAATTCACCAGCGAAGGCAAGGAATCCACAGCTTCCCATTGTGGTGGACCTGGGCTCGGCTGTTGAATCAATACCAGGTGGTGTTGACTGCCTGTCATCCTTTCGAGGTCGGAAAAATGAGTGCTCGCATGCTGGTATCCTGTTTCGGAGTGGCGACCCGTCCAGGATTGTGTCCAATAGCCAAGGAGACTGCTTCGGCAGCACCAACGCTCTGTACACAGTATGGTCCCAATGGATGGATGGATGGATGGACCTGGGCACTCAGAAAGGTATCTTTGAGATGTCAAGCGGTCCATTGAGAAAACTCCCCGTTGCAAGGCAGCAGATGAGGTCCAAGTTGGCTCAAGAACTCCCATGCGGTACTTTCATCAACTGGGCTACTATGGTAGGGCAGCTTGGAGAAAACCTCTTCTTAGACCAGCCAACATTCAAAGGAGAAAGAAGTGGGCTGACGAGATGGCCACCAGACCCTTGGAGTTTTGGCAAACTGTCATTTTTTCAGATGAGTCCCAATTTGCTCAATTTTCTGACAGTAGACACGTATGGGTCTGGAGACTTCCCAGTCGAGAGTTCTCTTTGAACAGATTGCAGCCAACTGTCAAACATGGTGGTTTTTCAGTGATGGTGTGGGAGCAATGTGGAGTGCTCGTCAGTCAGAGCTTGTGGAGTGTGTTGGCAACATCAACACTATGATACACATTTCTATCCTTGTGGATGGACGTCTCTCTGTCTTCTCCATTGGTCAGATGGTCAAAAATAACACTCTGTTCATGGAAGATGGAGCTCCATGCCACACTGCAAAAAACGACCAAAGAATGGCAGGACAGAAATGGGATCAAGCTACTTCCTTGGCCAAGTCAGTCTCCTGACATGAATTCCATTGAACACCTCTGGGCCATATTGGATCGAGCTGTGCAGAAAAACTTCAGCAAACCAACATCACGGGCAGAATTGCAAACCCGTTTGTGTGAACCCTGGGCAGAAATCCCACAAGAGAAAATGTTGGAACTCATTAGTTCTTTTCCTGAAAGAGTAAAAACATTGAAATCTGCAAATGGCAAGTCTACCAAATACAGTACTAGTGTATGTATTAAAATGGATGAAATGTTCAATAAATTAATTATTTTATAATCATGGTGTCTATTTACTTCTGTCATGTCTCTGTTTGTATAATGTTTTTTAAATGTTAAAAAAAAAAGTTCTCTGTTTTTTAGATGCTAATTGTCAACCAAATGTCATTCACTACGGCTTTTGATTGCTCATTATATGCTGTGCTTGAATTTATTAAATTGCTCATTGTACGTTTTGTTTAAAAGAAATCCATTTGCAGTAATGAATTAACACATTCGGATCACAATAAGCGAAGCAGCTTTCGGTGGTGTTAATCGCCTTGCATGTGATGCACAGACATTTCATCTTGACCGATTTGTCAATCTGTTGTTCAAAGCTCGGGCATTGGGACGCACAACTGATTTCTATTTTTTGCCCACAGTGATTTTTATTCATACAGCTGAAAATTTCTGTCATGATAATGGGATTGGTTAAATATAAATATCCTCTCGTTTTTCTCACATTTCATGTTCAGCCATGTAACACTTATGTAAGTAGCATTTTGATGATCTGTGCCATTGCAGAGAAAATTTTAATTTGTTTCTTGTTTACAGGGATTCACACAGTTTACCATGAGCAGCAATATTCAGCTGAGTCCTATGGCAACTCAACAGGTGAGCTATTATGCCCACTTTGGTGTAAAAGCACTAGGGTTATTCTGCTCTTTCTGGCACCTTAATCTATGGTGGTACTGCATTGATGGTATAGCCACACTCGAGTAATGGATGCAACACAAAGTTAATTAGTACGGCCACTTGGTGGAGTGCATACCTCCGCCAGGCTGATTAGTTTACGTTGTTTTTCCCACTGATCGGCCGGATCTGGATTCGGACCTGAACTAAAATTTAATCGGCTTGTTCTTGTCACCTAAACTCATCCACCAAGCTTTGTCCGGATCTGTCCATAACTTTTTGAGATATCCCGCTATATGTTGTTTTAGCCCTTTCACTCAATGGTGAAGAATCGCTTTAAAAAAAAAAATTCGGATCCAGATCTGGATTCATATGTAGACCAAAATCGAATCAATTCTCCCTTGTTACATACCCAACCTGCCCACCTAGTTTTGGCCGAATCTGTCCGCGATGCTTTCAGAAATCCTGCTACGTGTCGTTTTTGGCCTTATCTCTCAATGGTGAAAAATTATTGGATCCAGATTCGGATTCGGATCTTCACCAAAATCTAATCATTTCATCGGTGTCACATACCCAAGCTCTCCACCAAATTTCATCTGAATCTGTTTTCAACTTTTTGAGATATCCTGTTCACAAACAAGCATACAGACAGACAGGGGTGAAAACATCACCTCCATCCACCTTCAGTAGCAGAAGTAAATATGCATTAACAAATACAAACCCCTTCACTGTTATGGTGCTGGGACCCCTTTCTGAGAATCGTGATTCTTGAAGTGTTGGAAAGGCTTGCATGTGCTGCTGATCCCGGAGCGATGCCACCAGGAACCTTGTACACAAGGCCTTGTCTTGCCAGAATCACCCACGGTGGTAAGGAGAAGGTGAGGTTCCAGACTTACGACAATCCAAACTCTGATAGTAGATGGAGCAGAAGAGGAGGATTTATCTCTCCCAATGGTCTATAAAGCTCATCCTAAATCATCAATGCTGGAACTGGCAGATGAGGATTTCCCATCTGCAATGAAGGCAGGTGAAGGCTGCAGTTGCTTGAGCATCTCTGATCTCCATGTCAGTAGATCCAAGATTTTCTTCCAGTTAATAATTGTGGTGTTACTGCTGTTCAACAGTTTCGCCATGTTAGACAAATTCCCATACAGGCATATTTCCATAGAACACTAATAAATTAAACTCTGCGGTGATTTGGACAAGTGATGAAGATAGAAGTGATTGGTGGGAGCCCCAAGTCACGGACCTCTCCCTAATACTAGGCAGTGATGTTTTGATGGCACATTTACACTTGGGATGGGAATGCTACTCAGTAACTGCCATTGTGACTGAGCAATCCTATTCATGATCAATTATGCTTACTGCAATAGGCAAGGGGCTAGAATAGGTGCCCTAAACATAGTCTGTCTCGACTTCACCCAACTGAGGAGTCACACCCCTGGGGAGTTGCTTATCTTTTGGTCAAAACCTAAAAATGAAATTTGCAAAGTGAATGTCAGAACCCTTTTGAACCCTTATAAACAATACCAATAGTGACAGACCCGAGAAAAGAACCATTCTAGATGCCAGAGAACTCGCTGAGTTTGATGTTGACATTGTTGATTTGAGTGAGACCCACTCTGCAGGAGAATGGCAGTTCTCCAAATGTGGAGATGAATACATGATTTTTGCAAAGGGAAATTGGATGAACATCATTTCATCCATGGAGTTTTGCCATCAAATCATCCATTGTTAAGAACATAACAGAACTCTATTTTGGTGTTAGAGAGTGCCTTGTGACTGCATCTCCAGCCGACTAAAGAAGAGTAACCCACCGTCGTCGGTGCCTGTGCCCCAACATTCACCGTCGGAAATCGAAGTAAGGACTTGGAAAACTGAAGCAAAGTGGAATTCCTCCTAAAATTCATTATTGGCGAAGACGAGTTCATTGTCTTGGGTGACTTTTAATGCAAGAGTTGGAGGAATGCTGTCCTATGGAAAGGAGCCATCAGAAAATAACCTACAGTGTTGGGACTTTTTGCTTCAATTGAATTTTGGTCCTCAGCAATTGTGTCGAACACAAATAAACTTGTGATCATCGACACATCGTTCCAAAAAAGAACAAGCACAAAATGTCATTGAGACACCCCCGATCTGGACACTGGCACAGGATCAATTTCATCATTGTTTGTGCCCAATATCTCCAAGATGTCTTGATCACCAGAGCCATGATTTATGGAGCTAATGACTGCTAAACTGATCGTCATCTGACTTGATCCATCATTGGCATCAAAATCACACCCAAGCATCGCATCCAAAAAATAATCAACATCCACTTCCTGCAGACTCAAACCAAAGCCATGAACTTCCATATATTGTGGAAGTGGAACACCTTAATGTTTCGACAGAATGACCTCAAATTCCTGTAGGAGGAAGAATATCACTGAATCTGCTCGAAGACTCAAATAAGAATTTGGGAGAGGAAAGACAATTGGTGGGAAGACAAAGCAAAGAAGATGCAAGGATATGCTGATCAACACAATGTGAGGTGCTTCTTCAGGGAAATGAAAACTGGTGAAGGGCTTACTAGCTTCAAGGGTCCACTGCTCTTCGATCCAAATATGGGAGAATGTTCTTCAAAGACGACCAAGACGTCCTCAATCGATGTACAAAGCATGTTGAAGAACAGCTTAACCATCAATTCAATGTCAAAGACCACTTGATTTATGAGATCCCCAAAAGATTTATTCAAGGAGATCTTGGCCAACCCCCCATGTTGTGCAAAGGTTCAGCGAGCGATCAAGCAAATACAAAACAACAAGGCTGGATGGAATACCTGCCACAATTTACAAGCACAGATGATACTTGATCATCTGTCGCCTTCTTGTCCTCATCTTGAACATCTCAACCGGAGCACAAAATTCACCACTAGAGGGGCACAGCTGGTTTGGTCTTGAAGAGTACACATTTTTGAAGGATACTGAGGACACTTTCCAGATGACCAATCTCAAAATGACAAAAAGTGCTCCCACACTGAGGACAGATTAAAAATGCAAGGATTAATACAAATAATTGCAAATTGTCACGCAAAATTTGTATTTATCAGCACTGCACTGCAAGTGTATGAAATTTTGTGTTTTGTTTTTTTTATCAACAAAAGTTCAAGGAAGGATTACAGTAACTCTCAACTGCTCCTGTTTGTCTGCAAAGTCGTTTATTTTTTATCAAACTAATTTTTATCTCTGGTTTGTTATCCTAGTTGTCTGTATTGGGTTTTGTCTTCAAAATATATCAGTAAATGAAAATTGTTTTTCCTCCTTTTATGCTGAATAGACCCAAACACGGTGGGTTGGAGAGTTTGTTGTTCTCATGTTGGTTCCAGTATCGGCTCGAGTGTGTGTGTTAAATGCATTTTTATTCTCCACACTTTAATTGGGACTGGAAGGGGACATGGATTGCGAAGCAATTCTCGTTCTTGTTTAAAACTAACTCTCCTCATTCATTACTCTCTTCATTAAAATATGTCTCACTGACTGCAACTATATCATATTCATCACTGTCTACTTTGGCTTCAAGCTATTTCATATTATCACCGGTCCCCTATTGGTTTCACCAGAGGGGACTATAGGTTTGCTCTCCATTTGTCCATCCATCCGTCTGTCCTTCCATCCCACTTGTGGTTTTTCTGACTTTTTTTCCCCATACACTTTAACATTTTCAACTGAAATTGGTACATATCTTTATTATGATAAGTTATAGAACAAGTTCGAATTTCAGGGTGTTTCGTCATTTTACACAGAGTTATGCCCTTTTTGGACTTGGAAAGTATCACATCGGTAGGGGACATGTATTGCAAAGCAATTGTCATTCTTGTTTAAACTCCTCGGTTTGATATGGAGAATTTTTTTTTAACTCTTCCATTCCTGTAATTATTTCTTGCTGCCTGGCCATAAAAATCATGTCATTAATTGCAGTTCCTTCCTTTGTATCCTCACAATCCTCGTAGCCTAAAAAGCCTCAATTCCCACTGCATACGGTGCTGATCCCTTTCTGTTTAGCCTAAGGCCATCATTTAGGAAACTTTGCCTTTGCCCCTGAAATTATTTCCACTTCTCTGCAAACATAAAACGTTCTGGTCTACATCATTCTTCCAACCACAGGTTGACAGCTCTCACTTCACTCATACATTATATTCCCTTTCCTAAAAAGTACCAAAAAACATTATCTCTCAGCCCTTTGGTTTTTGTCGGTGACCCAATATCCTGCACCTATTTTGCAAATGTTCCGAGAAAACTTTCCTGCATCATTTCCTTCTCCATGTACCACAACTAACATGTTCCTGTCATGACCTGATACAATGTCATTTTAACCTTCCTTCAATATCCCTTCCTCCTGCTCTTTCAGACCAACACAAAACTCTGTGTACATTCCTTCCTGCAGGATGAAGAGTCAACATGTTTAATCCCAACAAAAATGGTCTCCCTGCCCTCATTCTTACCTATTTCACTCGCTGCAGTGCCACCACTACCTACACTCACTACACCCTCACTATGTGACTTGAGGCTTCACCATAAGGACTTGAAACTTGCTTGTGACTTGGGAAAAAAAAAAACAAGACCATGCATCCTGAAGCTCACCTGGATCAGGAGCAACAGTCACTCAACCTCCCCCCCCCCCCCCACCCGGCAGACTCCCTTAGACCCTGAATTTTATTTTGTTTTTATGCCATGAACAAACTTTGGTACATCACAGTTGATGAAGGTTGTGGCTAAGTTTCATTGAAATAGTGTGTATAGTTTCAGAGAAGAAACCAACTACCTATTTGGTGGGGGGGGGGGGTCAATAACCCCACCCCATACACCCCTTAAATGAGCGCAGATTCTATTGCGGTCGATACACTTTGGTACATCACGGATGATGAAGGTTGCGGTCAGGTTTCATCCAAAATGTGTGTGTAATTTCAGAGAAAATAACAAATATCGATTTTGGGGGTGTCAACCCCCCCCCCCCCACCCCTCCATACACCTCCTTAATGAGCACAGATTTTGATTTGATGTGGTCAATAAACCTTCGTTAGGCATCAGATGTGAAGTTTCAACAAAATTGTGTGTTTGATTCAAGCGATAGTGGCTGAAGTGTTTTCGATGTTTTCTGACTGCCTCACTCACTCACTCACTCACGGACACTGCTCGATCGGATAACCTGACCGAATAAAGTCCAGGTGAGGTAAAAATGGCGTGGTTACAACTCTGCAAATGGAGAAGTAAGAAGTGGATTGAATGCAGTCAGTTTTTGATTAAAATGGTATTTACAGAGATTTTGGATGCAGTTCACGCAGGGAGACACAATGTGTGGACTGGTATCATATGCAGAACAGTGTGGACAGTGAAGGCATAATAGCCCCTTCCTAAAGGTCATTAATGTTCCAGCTGGGTTTTTTTGCAACAATCTGATATTGACATAGTAATTTGCTTTGTACTCGCTCAGTTTTTAGAAGCAAAGAATCCAGATCTTTAGGAATGCTGCCTTCACTTGTATTTGAACCTGCACCTTCTGGCATGTCATTCCATTGTCGTCGAACACGAAGCTCCCACTACATATGGCTATAAATATATATATATATATATATATATATATATATATATATATATATATATATATATATATATACATACACACAGTATATACATATACAGTATATTTATTTATATATTGCTGCAGAAATGGCCCTTTGTGTGTTATTAAATATAGGATTAGCCCAGATCCCCCATTAAATGCATGTTTAGCCAGGTTGTTCGGTAAATGGACGTTACATGTGTGTCGGGAGGTGTAAGAGGCTGTTTTATTGTTCGTACAGTGGTGGTGGACCGAGAGGTTCTTCTTCTTCGTTCCCCTCTCCGAAGGAGTCTCCGCCCAGTGCTCTGGGAGGGGGAGGAGTTTGTCGGCTTCGTAAAGGGGCACGCCCCAAAAAGAAAAAAAAAGTGAAACTGCAGGAGCGCCGGGAAGGCGGTGGTGAAACAGAGAGGCGAGCGAGCGCCGGGAAGACTGTGGTGAAACTGAGTGTCAAGGTGGCGCGATCGGTTTTTCGTGAAGAGCAAGCCAAAAGAAAGGCAAGGAAGGGACTGCAAGAGGTCTGTCTGCCATCGGCTGGAGAAGAAACTCGCGGTGCGTGTGGTCGGCGATCTGTAAGAGAGGAACGGCCTGAACCTGAGGGTCGAGTCTGCCATCTGCCGAGGGAGTAACTGAGCCTGAGTGTCGAGTGAGGATTTTTGCTGTATAGAAACGACTAGTGGGAGGCTGCAATCTGCGTCGAGAGGAACTGGCTGCTGTGTGAGTAGGCGATCGACTTTATGAGGAGGTGATCGACAGGTTCAACATGCGTCTAACCACGGAGCCTCTGTCCTTACTCACCTCACGGCTCGACACATTTGTCGATCCGCCTGCGGAGCCCAACACCCCGATTTGGCCTTGTCTGGTGAACATGCCAGGCCTGGACTTGTATGCTGGACCTTGTGAAAAGCCAGCTGGAGTATACCACAGATCTTTCGCTCTGGTGCCGTCGACCTCGCGGGGTTTGAACGCGCCGAGGATGCGTGCTTGAGGGGTGCGACAAATGGACGACGCCGCCATCTTGCCACGCGGCATGTTCGAGCTGGGTGCTCGAATCCATTGACATCGGCTTGTCACGAGCAACATTCGTTCCTTCGACACTTTTCCTCTCGTCCATGAAGCATCACCAAGTACTCTGTGTCTTGTCTGCATGCTGTCCATGTCTTGTCTGCATGTTGTCTAAAGTTTATCTCGCGAGGGTCCTCTTCGAAACCCGTAATCCGTAGGTAGTGTATGCTTTGCTTGTGTTGTGTTCCCCGATGTGTCCCCAATAAATCTGACTGAGTTATACAAGATTTGCCGCCTTGAATTAATTCATGCCACGCCGAGGAACGATCCGCTCGATTTGGATAATAAACCAAAATGGTTACAGACTGGCAGAATTCACTCGATCTCTGACAAAACCAGTCTGTAACCGGGGTCTATTCCCCCAACTGGTAAGGTCCAGGTGTACGTTGGTATCGCGATTCAAGGCGCGTGACCCGAGGCCTGTGCTGAACCAGCCGGCATTATAACCCCGGAGACTGCGGTGCTGTTAAGTGACTCCGAATATTTAACATTTGGCTGTTGAGAGTAGGGTGCGAGCCCTATCACTCGTCCGAATCCTTAACACTGGGGTCAAGAGTCGGGTGTGAATCCCGCCACCGCCGAATCCTTAACCATATATTTATGGATATATTTATATGTATATATATATATATATATATATATATATATATATATATATATATATATATATATATATATATATATATGTATATATATATATATATATTTATTTGTTTTTATGCTGCCGCCAACGTCACCAGAGGCATGATGTTTTTGGGTTGTCCATCTGTGATAGGTTTTCATTACCACGGTAACTTAAGAATGGCTAGGTATCTAAGTTAAACTTGGTACAAGTATGTATAATGATGTCAAGATAAACTGATTAGATTTCGGCATCAAGAGTTCAGAGGTCATGTCAGGTAAAAATTTGATACTTGAGAACAGCTGAAGGGATTTACATCAAACTTGGTACAAGTATGTGTTGT
The DNA here is from genome assembly GCF_056783735.1 of Eptatretus burgeri. Classification (NCBI taxonomy): domain Eukaryota; kingdom Metazoa; phylum Chordata; class Myxini; order Myxiniformes; family Myxinidae; genus Eptatretus; species Eptatretus burgeri. The sequence continues at coordinate 6,374,586 of NC_140962.1, read as the reverse complement.
TACGGCCACGGGTACCAAGACACCAGTTCGTAACTCAAGGATTAATCCCTGGTTGTCCTCTGAAGAGCCGGACCTGGGCCACCGCTCACAATTAACGTTGTGGTATGGTGGGTTGTTTTAGAACCACGAACGCCACCCAGTTAACCACGAGTTCCAGTGTCCATCGTCTAATTATTCCGTTTAACTCGAGGTCCTGTGGTTACCTGAACGGGGAGCACGCCCTCTGCAAAGCACCAATCTTATCTTGATTAGATCTTAATTGGGGCGGCCGAGCGTTTTAACCGCTGGCGCGTGCCGACTATTTTTGGTCAAATCTGTGATAATTACCTCCCAGTCTATCTTGGTTCGGACAATGCGAGACCAATGGAAGAAAAGGACAAACACTGACAGGTTGGAACGTCAACAAATGATTTATTAATATGAAAATAAATGAATAAAAATAATTTTTTATTTCCTGAGGTAAATAAGTGAATAAATTCCAAAGCAATCGAAATGAATAACCAAGCAAAATCAATCAAAATGACAGGAAAGAAACAGATAGCAGATGCTTATCGGGGGTTGACTGACTTACAACTAAACACAGACAAGGGTAACCAGCATATCATTCGGGGGGGGGCGGGGAAAGAGTCGTCTCGCTCACCAGAGAGAAGTCGTCCATCAAGTGAAAATGTCCTGAAATTTGTGTTTGCGTGTCTTGTCCGACGCCAGCACCCAGTCTTGCCGTGCACCCACTCGCCAACAGCCTTGAACGCCAGTCGACGTCTGGGGGCACCGAGATCGTCTGTCGTGGGTTTCAACCCTGGTGTTGCAACACGGGCAGCTCCTCACACTTCACGAAACTGGTGACGTCCAATGACCCACACGATCCGTTGGTGACTGACCTGCGCCCCACTCGTTGGTAACTGACCCGCGCGCGCGCCGCCCACTCCCAAACTGGTACGGACGAACTGATGCCACTGACTGACAAACTGTCTCGTTGTTGGCGCTGGTCAGACACGCACAAGCACTGGAAAAGACAAACAGTGTCATTGTCAGTGATGCTCACTCCCACAAGCACAGTCATGCGCTCGCTAAAGCACTGGAAAGGATGAACTGACAGAGAAATTGTCTCGTTGTTGGCGCTAGTCAGACACCCACACGCTCACTCGCTCGCTTGCGCCAGCTCGGACCTCCTCTTCTTTTCTATATAGGTGGCCCGTCTCGGCTGGCACAGAGTCCCCCCAAGCTCACCCCACCCCACTTGCGCACCATTACCATGACAACCCGTGTTCTCATTATTATTCCCTGTGGTGTCAAACGCTGATCAAAAAAGGGCGGGTCTCGGCGTCTCTGCTTCATCGAAGCGTACGTGAAAGCGTCTCTGCTTCATTGAAGCGTCTTGGCGTCTGTGAAAGAAATATGTGTAAACGTTGCTAAAAAAAATCACAAAAAGGCGGGCATCGGCGTCCGTGAAAAATGTGTGAAAACGTTGCTGGAAAAAGGCAGGCATCGGCGCTCGTGAAAGAAATATCATGCATACACGTGTCTGTCATCAAGAAAAAAGAAGCTTCCCATAAGAGAGGGGATCTATTCTTTACCCTTCTCAACGCATCACATTTGGAATCCCACTGGACATGGTGATGGGGCTAATCTGGACATGCATTTAGGGAAATAACTGTCTAAGGACCTGGATTTGTGGTTGCATTCATCAGACTGGATTCTGAAATCTATAACAGTGTAATGATGTAATAATGTGGGCGGAGGCATATCAGTGGACATCGCAATGTCGAAGAGTGCCATTGTCCTTAATGTTTTACTCTGGGTGCTGTGTGTCCCCTCTTGTGTCTCATACAAAGCATGAGTGTCGAAGACTGATAGTCCTTGTGAATGATTTAAACCTTCATATGGATTTCACTCAACTGCTCCTGAGTTTTAGAACTTGCTCAACTGCTCCAGCAGCATGATAAAGATTCACGTTCAAATCCGCCTCCACAACTTGGTTTTATTTTCTATTTTGGGAAAAGGACTGATTTTTTTTCTGCCTCCATTAACGTTAATGCCATGTAATTTGTACTGCATCTCTGGATTATTATTCCTTTCTCTATCATGCACAAGCACAGATTCACATTTGTAATTAACAGTGACTGTTGCTTGACTGCTGTCCCTGCTATTCCTCCACCCCCCCTTTTTTTCCTGGTACAAGTGGTCAAAGCATAAGATGTATTGATTGCATGCAATTTTTTCTTAACCCTTATTTCATATGGTTCGTTAGCACAGACATCTATGAGCCGGAGGTCTCAGACCTCTGCGAATGCCGAAACAATGCTGGAATTACTGTGTTCAATGCATTGTACTGTGTGCATTCTTTTACGATTACATTCCCCAAGGATCCCCCAAATGAATGGGAATACTGGCAGTGTTCATGCACGAAAGGCAAAAGGTGGGAAAATACTTCTTGTAATTAAAGTGTTTATTCACAAAGTGATTTAGTCACAGGGATACTGCGATGGTGCCACAACACACTCTCATATCATTAACAAAGAAGCAGGCATGAGTTGGTGGCATGCAGGTCGCTGGTGCACAGGGCAAAGTGCAGCTCAGGGCTGTGGATGGCGATGAGGAGCGACAAGATCAGGAGACGAGAATATGCCGATGGAGGTCGTTTCAGTGCCTCTCAAAAAGCCTTCCATTTAATGAAGCAGAGAAAAAGAGAGTGTTGACCTCTTCATGCCTAAAGCTCAACTCCATCTGCCACATGCATGTACAGACACGATCTCATCACCTCTGCTACTGCCTTCATAGGTGGCAGGTCTCATTATTAATCGCCCGCTTTCTGTAAGCGGTGCATTTTCTGGGCTGCCCCACCCTGAGAGATGGCTCTGAATAAAGTGTTCTGCCTCTCTCCAAGGGCTGTACAGCTCATCTCGTTGCCATGGTTTGCAGTCTGCTGGCTAAATTGCCGATTATGATTCCTGTAAAATGCCAGATGCCTCAAGTCCTCCACCTGGCCTCGCCTATTCGAGGAGGTTTTATATTAACAATCTTACCATATTCTGCTTTAAGGTTTACACTCACTGCCTCCTCAGTGCACATTTAATCGTCGAACTTACCTGGACAGATATCTAATATAAGTGTAAAGGCATCATACTCCATCATATTGTTGCGAATTCGCGCCCGCCGGCGTGCGAACGGCCGCGTAACTCGAATCGCGGCACGTCACCCACCGGACGGACAATTCAGTCGTGACCCTCCGGGAACTATCACCCGGAGCCAGTCACGGGTGGGCCTTTCGACCTCACCACAATCGTGCCAATCGTCCACCCGCGTAGGATAAGGTTGTTCGCCAAATTCGATCTACCTAAGTACCTGCGCGAATGGTCGACTGGGCGATCATACCTCGCCGCAGGTCGACTCCGGACACGAGCCGCTTGGGCGGCCCGTTCCGTACTAACGGGATAACCGAGCAGTGTTATCGTCGATGTGGACGGTTCAGATTAATTACCGGGATCTTGCACCCGCTACGAACCCTTTACGTGAAGCAGGATGGAGAGTCAATGAAGAAAAGACAAAGCGAAACTGGCACAGTTCAACAAGCAAGCACTTTATTTCGCGACACACGGAAAGCACGTACATACAGCCATACACAAAAAGCAAATGCAAGAAGAAAAGCAGTTAAAACCGACTATACGCGTACACACGGCAACACTTAAACAGTTCTACTTTACGAGACACGGCGCCACAAGATCCATACAAAAACCCCGAAAAGAAAATGGTGACTTCCCTTTGGGCCGTCGAGTCTCTCTCCCACGTCCGTCGGCGTGGTCGCGCCTGGCCGCGACTCCGATCCCTGGCGTGGTAGGCGAGTCCTCTCTGGCGTGCCTCGCGCCGGCACGTGTTGGCCGCTCGACGCCACGGACGGGGTTTCCGGCGCTATCTCAGCGCGGATAGAAAGGGGGGAGGGGGGGAAACGTGGTTACTCGAGGTTGTGGTGTGGGGAATGGCAGACGCTCCATCCCACCAGCGGGGTCTCGGGACCTCACCACAGAAGACCAGGCCAGCGGCCACCACGAAGAGGAAATGAAGACAAATGGAGCAAGAGCCAGAGAGAGAAAAAGACGAAGTTAGCAAGAGCACCAAAAGCGCTCCGCCCGTGTCCGACTTTAATAGCCCGGGGCTCTGCCCTTCACTCCAGCCCCCGTTTTTGGCTCCACCCTCCTTCGAGAGGGTTCTCGAAGAGGGGCGTTCCCTCACCCCGACCGCCTCACGCTGGTCATCCACCAATCAGCGGCGAGCTGCCCTTCCTCCTTCCTTCACACCAAGCGCGAGGAAAAACAGGCGGGAAAACCTGCGCATCCTCGCAGTTCCCTCCTTTGCGCCTTTGTTTGCCGTTCGGGAGCGGACGTAGTGGCAAAGATGTAGTAGCGTAGATGGTGGAGGTGGCGTGGTTGCAGTGTGGTTGGCGCTGTGATGGGGATGACGTGGTTGTTGAAATGTTTGTTTGAAATAAAAGATAGAACAGGAAAATGGCTAACTCAAAGCGTCGCAGCCCGGATGGATCACATAAATTCCCTCTATACAACGGGTTTGGGCTAACTACACATGTACCTATGAAGATATCTTACCTGAGGGTCCTTTATGATGTAATGCGAATTTCCACAGCCGTAACAATATGTTCCATACTATTATTAGCACAATCGATCTATGGATCCCCCCCACCCCATCCTTTTCTACATAACAAATGCTGTATCTCCGAGTTATTATTCCTTTATCCATCATGCACAAAAGCACACTTGTGATTAACAGTCACAGTTGCTTGACTGCTGCTGAACCTGTTATTCCTTCACCCCTTTCCTGGCACTTGTGGTACAAAGCATAAACTGTGGATTGCACGCAACTTTTTCTCAACCCCTATCTTTATACCCAGTTGTGCTATATTTGAACAACTCATGCACTAGAACAGTGTAGCAAAGTAGTCCAAGATCTGACTACCAAAAAGGGAATATTAAATAATTGGCAGGAGTCAAGCGTTTTCTTGCAGTTCAACTGTAACATGATACCACTACGACTACGACGACTACTTTTTTTTTTTTTAATACTCCCACTTATTGTGCTGGCATGGATTTCGTGCTTTCAACTGGCTATGGTCAACGGTGCATTGCCACTGCTACCGAGTATGGGGGCACCACCGATGCAATGCCCCAATTACCAGTTCACTCGTACTCATTTTGCCGACGTCAGAAGGATGACAGGTTGAGTCAACCCCACCCGGTGTTAATTCATTGGCTGACGGCGCTTGAACTCACAACCATAAGCTCCCAAGCCCACCACCCTAAATCACTAAGCCAACACCAGGCTTGATGAAAAATTGTTTCGGAGAAAGAAAAAAAAAACCTCTTACCAGGAGGAGCTCTCAGAAAAAAACCAGGCCGAAGGATTCTAATGCCAATTACAACTATTGCTATTTTAATGGCTCCAAGTGATCCCACATTATTGTGGGGTCAGCTGCAGGAGTTGATTTGGTCCGTGTCTTACGTGAACTGATTGGCCAGTCAAGGCGTTCAACTCCAGCTGCTTTGGGTGCATTTGGTTCGGGTGCCAGACTGATTCTTACTCCACAAAAGATACCGTGGGATAGTGCTCCACCCGAACCGACTTCCCGAACTCGGCGAGTGGCGTTTCCAAGCTGAGCCAGACTCAGGCCGGGTTTAGCTGTTAACTTGGAAAAGAACTCGGATATTTTACTATCGCATGAAGTGAAGTAATTGCAGTATTTTGCAAGTGTGCATTGTTATATGAATCGGATGTCCTTCGAATGCTCATGTTGTTTCTCTTTGTGTATTTCAAAGCAAAATGTTATCGAAAAAGATGGAGCACTGTTACAGTTACCTGTCCAGCTCTGTTAGCCATGACCATGAGTCTCAGGAGCGGCTAAGTACTGTAGCTTGCTTTTTCCGTGTATTTTGTTTGCACATTTTTGGAATAGTGCACGCCTGTCATGCATTCCCTCTCCCTCAGTTCCCAGAAACCCTCCATCGTAACATCATGCATGTAGTGAAGTGTTTCCCATTTTGCGTGCGAATTGTGCCGCTGCAACAAGCGTAACCCTTGCAATCATGATGGGAAAGCATCCGTTTTGTAGCAAGGTTGGAAGTGCGAGCAAGAGACAGAAGAAGTCCATCACTATTGAAATAAAAATGGATGTGTTTTTTCGGACGGTATGAAAGAGGTGATCGTACAGCTGATATGAGGCGTGCGCTGGACCTTTGTGAGTCCACATTGCGAATAATAAGAGATAGTGCGGAAAAAAGATCAAAGATAGTGCTAAATGTGGAACCTCATTGCGTGCGACAATGACATTGTATGCTCGAAGTTCTATTGTGGAAGAAATGGAACGCATGCTCGGAACATGGATTGAAAACCAAAACCAGGAGAATGTGCCTTGGCAGCATGCTTGTGATACAAGCAAAGGCCAGAAGAATTTATAAAGACTTCATAAGTGATTAAGGTGAAGTGAAGCAATTTAACGCTAGTTCTGGGTGGTTTTCAAACTTTAGGAAGCATTACAACTATAGCAACATAAAATGACCTGAGAGGCGGCTGCTGCTGCCGACACTTGCATTTCTCAAGGCCATTATCGAGGAAGGTGGATGTTCTCCAAAACAAATTTTTAATAAATAAACAAAACAAATATAAAATGTTTGCCTGTCTATTGGTGTTCTAATGCTAAGGGCTGGATAACAGGCAAAATATTTTGTGAATATCCCCCTCCTCTGTAACACCTCCACCACCTTCCTCTCCACCATGTCCAGAAACAAGACATCAGAAGCAGCAGCCAACATAGTGCGACATCCCTTTTCTTTCCTTTTTCTATTTTAATTTGTTAGAAATTAAGTGCAACAGTAAGCTATATTTTTTTTCACAATTTTTCATTGTTCATATCTTCTACGTTATCTATACTAATAAAAGTGTGTGTGTGTGTGTGTGTGTGTGTGTGTGTGTGTGTGTGTGTGTGTGTGTGTGTGTGTGTGTGTGTGTGTGTGTGTCATTGATTGGTATTTACATGCGCGGGTTTCAGAATGTGGAATGGAGTCCTCCCAGAGTGGACTCAAAGTATTCACCTTCATTTCAGTAAGGGGTTACGATTCATGGACCAAGCTGTGAAGTTTTCTGTTGTCAAAGTTTCGTGTCGAGGGCTCTCTTCAGGATCATCACTGAGCCTCAGACAGCTTCCAACTGTAGTTTGTTTGTTAATAATATTCCCAGGGATGGTTTTTAGCTCACCTGTAAAGTAGTTCCTGGGAGCTTATGAGATGGCACGTCGTCCGTCCACCCATCTACAAATACTTGCAGCTTCTTCTCAGAAACTACACATGTGATTTCAAAGAAATTTGACCACAATCTTCATCAGCCATGATGGCATTTAAAAAAAAAGAAACGGGGTCTACAGAGGGAGATTACGGGTGTGGGGGTGGGGGGGTGGTGAGTGGGTTGCCTCCCCAAATAAGTATTTGCTTTCTTCTTAAACGATACACACAATTCTGATGAAACTTCATGAGAACCTTCATCACCCATGACGTATTGAAGTTTGTTCATGACATTAGTACAATCTTGCTCGATGGGGGGGGGGGGTTGCCCCCCAAAATATATACTTGCTTTCTTTTCTGAAACCACACACACAATTTTGATGAAACTTGACCACAACCTTTATCACCTGTGATGTAGCAAGGTTTGTTCATGGCACAAAAATATCCATAGGTATTTACTTTCTTCTCCATTATATATGTTGTGGGTCATCCATGCCTCCCAGTGGTTGCCCGGTTATCTTATCCAGCCACTAGCAGGTGAGCGTCCAGGGGTATTACCCCTCTTTAATATCTCTGTGAGGTTCTTTGTCATCATTACTGGAGCTCCAACTGTCACTGGTACAACTTTGGCTTTTTTCAGCTTTCAATATCTTTTTACTTCATTATTGAGGTCTTGCGATTTGGTCATTTTCTTGATTTCTGCATCGTTTAGTCCAAAATCACTGGCATAAACACCTCAATCAGCTATGCCTTCTTCTCTTTTTTTTGTACCTAAGCATGATATCTGGTCGCAACGCTTTGTTTTCGATGTTCACGCTCGATGGGATCATTAGTTCGTACATGAGCAGAAGATACTTCCATGTTTTGAGTGATTACTTTTGGTTCATGTTCCCACAAATTTTCTGGAATTGGAATATCAAAGTTTTTGCAGGTGTGCCAGCAGATTACATTATAAACTATGTTGAGTTATTGTGTGTACAGCTGTTCTGACATGAGTATTTTTGTGTGTGTGTGTGTGTTTGGTCATTAAGCAGAACATATTCTCTTTAACCCCCACATACACCCCTCACCATTCTGTCCTCTCCCTCTCTCCCTCTCTCCCTCTCTCCCTCTCTCCCTCTCTCCTCTCTTCCCCTCTCTCCCTCCCCTCCCTCCTCTCTCAACCCGATTATTTCCCATCTCAAACCCAAGCCGATTACATTATTTATTTTGGGGAAATTGGTTTTAATTTACACGACTATCTTCAAGAACACAACTATGGCGTAAATCGAGATTGCTGTTTAGGTTGCGTTTAGATTTGATTAGTCAATGCGAGTCGCGTTTCATTAGAATAGGAATTGAAAAACAATGTCAAGCAGCAGGCCTGCAGTTCGAGACGCACTTAAACTGGTGCGTCTGACACCGTCTACCATACCCCGTTCAAAGGCACTTAAATATTTTGTCTTGCCCATTCACCCTCTGAATGCCACACATGCACAATCTATGTCTCAGTCGTCTCGAGGCTTAAAAATCCTCCTTTCACTTGTTTCCTCCCCTTAATCAACACTGATTGAAGTGGATTTAACAGGTGCAATCAATAAGGAATCACAGATTTCTCCTGGGTTCTCATGATCAGTCTATTTTAGGGAAAGAGCAGGTGTTCCTAATGCTTTGTACACTGAGTGTGTATAATTTTGTTTGCTCCTGTTGTGTCGTCCTAAAGGTTTCCTGCTTTGGTAGAATAATAAATGTTTTGTTTGAACCACTGCATTAATAAACCATTAGTGTTGCTTCTTCATCAAATCTGGAAAGAGGCTTTTGAAACCAGCAAGTTTGTGATTAAACAAACAAATATTTGTTACAAGTAAATCAAATTATTAGCTTTCCAACCAAGTAAATTGATTATTACCTTTCCAACGGTACCATTTGTACTTTTCTCCTGCAGCAGAAACCCTTTGCAATGCAGCATGATGGAAAAAAAAACTTGGTTCCTTCTATATATAGATTAATTAAAAGATGAAAGGACATCGTCGTATTGTAATGCAAGCATTGCTGTGGCCAGCTGTACCTGTCGACGCAGCTTAGATTGAGACCATGTGGCTCCCTCGCGATCAATTTACATCTGCTTGATTCTAGCTCTTCCACGAGCTTTGATCATGTAACAAACAAAAAAAAAATCACATACTGGAAGTCCATCCGAGTCTATCTGGAATCCAGTAAATTTTTGCCAACATGATACTGCCAGATCTGAGTTTTTGCTAACCCAGCACAACCGTGGGATCCTTAAGCTCCAACACCTAGTCTTGTGCACGTGCAACAACAGTTGTGGGCCAATCGACCCTTGAGAGAGCAGATGCAACAACTGTGATGCAAAGCACCAATCCAACGGTTTATTGAAACGCTGATAATATAATCCAACCCAGAATGGACACCTCAAAGGTAAGTGTGCACCCTTTGAACCATCGTGTTGGACCTGGACATCGGTGTCGATTAAAAAAAAATATACACTGCACACATATATATATATATATATATATATATATATATATATATATATATATATATATATATATATATATATATATATATATATATATATATATATTCCCTCCTGCCAATTGGATATTATACAAGCAAACTACACACTGCATTGCTGAAGTTATTTCCTGACTCGTCGACCTGATCTCTTGATCTATTGCTTCTTCGCTTCACTTTTATTTCTGATTTTCACAGCCTAAAATGCTTTTCTCACTGCATTTCTCCGTTTTTTTTGTTTTTTTTCTCACTGGAGGTACATGGCACAAATTGTTTGGAGTTAATTGATGATTGCTTTGATCGCTGGATGCATTGCTGGCTCAAACTACTTGTTAAGCAAGTTAAAACTGCTCTGCTTTGCTCAACGGATGCGTTGGTGCATGCGATAGACATATTTTTGGCTGGAGCAATTGTCGCTAGAAAATATACTTGCACAGACATCATTTTAATTTTCTTTTTTTTTTGTTATTTACATAGATGCTGATGTGAAGGAAGACATTCAGACCACCAGTTCAGAAAATATGAAAGAAATCAGAAATCGTTCACAGACAATGAGTCGTGGATTCGAGGTACGTTATAGAAATAAACCCAAAAAAATGGAATGTGATTGCTGGTTTATTGTTGCTACCTAAATTGATTCAAAACCAATTTGTTTTCAAAGCACATCAGTGGAAAATATGGGGTCAGGGATCATTTAATATTTCCTTTCACATAGCTACAAATGCTTAGGCACTATAAGAGGGATTAAAAATATGTAATCGAACTTTTTTTTTTTTTTTCCAAAAATTTGTTTGCGTGAAACACTCAATGCCTGGTGTTGACTTGATGATTAGGGTGGTGGGCTTGGGATCCTCGGATCGTAAGTTCAAATCCCACTTGACTGTTGGGTTAATACCAGGTGGGGTTGACTCTGTCTGTCATCCTTCCGAGGTCGGTAAAATGAGTGCCAGATTGCTGGTATCCTGTGTCGGAGTGGCAACCCATCCAAGATTGTGCCCAATAGCCAAGGAGACTGCTAAAGCAGCACCAATGCTCTGCACAGAGTATGGTCCCAATCTCCTCTCCTCTTCCTCTGATAGGTTGACGAAGATCAGTTTGGCCATTTCTGAGCAAAATGAACACACACACACACACACACACACACACACACACACACACACACACACACACACACACACACACACACACACACACACACACACACACACGCACACACCTGTCTTATAGTTATCGATTACTCAGCATTCCATTATTCTCTGATGGAAATGTGTGAAGGTATTTGACAACATGACCTTTTAATATTCACCTTGTGGCAATGCATTTTTTTCAATTTGCAGTTTGGACATTCTTCACCATGATACAGTGAGAGGTGTCGACGCATAGTGTGTCTATATCACTGGGAATGGGACATTTCCTTGAATTCCTGGCTTGAGTTATGTAACATTTTGTTTGCCGTGTTGAAACTAAACAGGTGGAAAAGTTGCTTACACCATTGGTGGGAAAACGTTCAACACATCCCGCTTCGATGTAATTGTTTCAGGTGGAATAGCAAAAGGGCATCAACGTGTCTTCACTGCTCGATGATCATTGTGCTATTCCCGATGAATTAGATGGAAGTAATATTCAGGGGTTTTTTGTGCAAATTCACTGGGGTCATTTTTATATCTAAACTTATTGTACCTTGGAGAATGTGTAGGAATTTTGTGATTTGGCCAGGGTACCTAGGACAGATGTACCAGAGTAAAGGGAGGATGTGTGCCTGGTGTTGGCTTAGTGGTTAAGATGGGACCTTTTGGTCCTGAGTTTGAGCCCCCTGTTGGCTGTTGACTCAGCCTGTCATCCTTCCGAGGTTGGTGAAATGAGTACCAATGTAATGGGGTAATAACTATTTGGGGTAACCTATGTCGGAGTGGTGACCCATCCAGGACTGTACGCCTTGCCACTGTTTTCAGGCACTTTTTAAAAGATTAAACTGTAATTATATTTCGAAATGAAATTGGGAGTTTGTTCCAAAGCCTTGAGGAAATTGTTTGAAAGGAACTATGGCCAGCCTTTTTGTGGAATGATGTCCAACATGATGAGATATATGCTGGAAGAGAAGTTGACAAGAACACCATTGAGAGATAGGGCCAAAAACTTTATACAGTACGCCATCTCATAAAGTTGTGGACGGATTCGGATGAACCTTGGTGGACAGGTTGGTGTGTGACGAGGACAAACTTTCGATTTTGGTGAAGATCCGGATCCGGATACTGGAGTTATTTTTATTCCTTAAGTGATTCTTCACGATTGAGAGATAGCACTAAAAACGATATGTAGCACGATATTTCAAAAAGTTGTGGACAGATTATGACAAAACTAGGTGGATGAGTTGGGACACTCGCTCCTGGGGAGGGGAAGGGTGGGGGAGGTGGGGCAATATATATTTCGTGCCACGGCTAATAATCCCCCCTGTCTGCAGCAGGGGTCAAGAAAACACTTACACTCTGGCACGTGTACATGCGGAAGTCTTAAGTCACCCCCACCCTCTCTGATGGGGTGCGGGGAGGTTGTGCCTCATGACCTGACCCTGGGTACGACAGACACTTATGCAAATTTGGTGGCGATCAGGTGAAAAATCATAAGGTTTTGTTATTTGAACTTTCTCTTCGATAGCCTTTCTTTTTGCCAAAGGTTTACAGACTGACTGCTTCCACTTTCTAGGCCATACAATCCTGCTCCAGAGCTGTGTACAGAGAGCTGTTAACATTTTGATTGCCTCCTCCCCAACTAACCTCGATGAAGAGAAATTTCATTGGAACCTGGGGCTTTTCGATTTCCCAGCTCTTTCAGGGCTCCGTGTACCTCACATTCGATCACTATTGGTTGTTACTCATTCTCTTTGTTTGAAGGTCACCATAATGTTGCTATCTCGTTTTTTCTATTAGTTTGTATTTGTTTATTTATTTATTTCTTTTGTATACAATATCGAGGCTCGGATACGAGCTAACATGCAGAATGTATAACAAAGGGAGTAGGAGACAAGAGGGGTGGGAGAGGGAAGCACAAAACAGTGGGGAACAGAGAGATTAGGAGATCTGTGGAAGGGAGAGGGATGGCGGTACACAGGGTAAACAAGATGGACACCACAGAGACTTTCAGGAAGGAAAGCAGGGAAATTGAAGGAGGTGGGTTTGGGACGGATTAACGAGGGTAGAAAAGGTCATTGTTTTGGATGGGGGGAAGATAAGAGATGGTGGTGAACAGCTGTTTTGAAGACCTGGAGGGAAGAATGGGATTGAAGAGAGTGTGGGAGTTTGTTCCAAAGGTGGGGAAAAAGAGGAATGAAAGAGTGAAGGTGAACAGTGATTCTTGATTTGGTAGTTTTACCAGAATGGAGTTGCTGGTGGACCTTGAGCGCCATGCGGAAATATGGGGGGACAGATCACAGATAGAGCGGGGGGTGGGGTGCGGGGGCGAGGCTGGAGAGGAGACGGTAGAAGATAGAAAGACCACTGACCTACCTGCGGTGAGAGATTGAAACACCCAAAGACTCAGCCTCATCGTGGGAGATGCCAATGATCCAAAATGCCTTGGCTTTTTTTTTCTTTTTTCTTTTTTACCTTGTCGAGGCTCGTGTGAGAGCTAACACAAAACGCACAGCAAGGGGGGGGCATGAGACAAGAGGGGTGGGAGTGGGAAGGACAAAACAGTGGGGAACAGAGACATTAGGAGATCTGTGGAAGGGAGAGGGATGGGGGTGGGGAGCATGGGGAATAGAAGATGGACATTACAGGGACTTTCAGGAAGGAAAGCAGGGAATTTGAAGGAGGTGGGCTTGGGTGGATTATCGGGGGTAGAAAAGATCGAGGATTTGGATGGGGGATTATAAGAGGTGATGGTGAACAGCTGTTTTGAAGGCCTGGAGGGAAGAATGGGAATGAATAGAGTGAGGGAGTTTTTCCAAAGGCGGGAAAAGAGAGGAATGAAAGAGTGAAGGTGAGCAGTGATTCGTGATTTTGGTAGTTTTACCAGAAGGGGGTTGTTGGCGGACCTTGAGCGCCCTGTGGAAATGTGGTGGGGACAAATCGCAGAGAGAGCAGTGGGGGCGAGGCTGGAGAGGAGATGGTAGAAGACAGAAAGACCACCGACCAGCCTGCGGTGATTGAGTGAGAGGCCCAAAGACTCAGCCTCATTGCGGGAGATGCCAATGATCCGAAATGCCTTGGTTTCTACAGCGTGAAGCCAAGAAAGGTGGGAGGCAGGAGCACCAGCCCAGAGGGGAGAGCAGTACTCCATCAGGCTGCGGACAATAGCTTTGTAAGTGGTCAGGAGCTCAGGTGAGCCGAGAAAGGACTTTGCATGACGGAGTATTCCCAGTCGGCGACTGGCTTTGGAGGTGAGCTTTAAAATGTGGCTTTCCCAGGAAAGGTCATGGCAGATAGTGAGACCCAGAAGCTTTAAATAACGGACTTCTTCCAGAGGATTGTTGAGAAAATGGATGGGTGTTTTTCTAAACGGTCCTTTCGGAGAGACATAGTGAGAGTGTGAGATTTGTCCGGATTGAAAGACATGTTCCACGTGTTGGACCAGTTTGCGATTTTACCCAGATCTGCAGTGAGCGAAGAAGCTGCTGCTTGCCGGTCTGAGGGATGACAGATGGTACCGCAGAGGGTGGAGTCATCAGCAAAGAGATAAAGAGGATTTTCCAGAGAGTCGGAGAGATCATTGATGAAAACCAGAAAAAGAACAGGGCCCAGAACGCTACCTTGAGGAACTCCAGCCTGGACAGGAAGAGGGGATGAGGGAATTCCATCAAGAGCCACATGTTGACTGTGACAGAAGAGGAAGTGTGCGAGCCATGAGTGGAGATGTCCATGGATGCCATAGGAAGAGAGTTTGGTGAGCAGGGCAGAGTGCCAGACCATGTCAAAAGCACGTGATATGTCCAGGGAGATGGCTCTGATCTCAAGTCTGGCATTGAGGATCTCCATCCATTGTTGGGAGAGTAGAAGCAGCATATCCAGGATTGAGTGACCTGGTCTGAAACCAAATTGATGATCGGAAATCAAGCCATTGGAGAAGAGGAAGGATTTAATGTCTGAAGCGATGATGGATTCCAGAACCTTGCTGATGATTGGGAGAAGGCTGATTGGTCTGCAGTTGAAGGGATTTATTTTTGCACCTTTTTATTGCAGGGCAGTAATGTTTGCTGATTTCCAAGCAGATGGCAGATGACCTTGAACAAATGAGAGGGTGAATAGAACAGATAAGAGCAGGAGAGCAGGTTTTTGGGACACAAGGGCTGATGCTGCCTCAACCGGTTGCAGAATTGGAGTCAAGGTTTGACAGCAAGCTCTCCACCTTGTCAGCAGAAAAGGACAGCATCCAGGAACAGCTGGGTGCAACTGGGTAAGGTTGGTACAGAAAGTGCTTCTAAATCTTGTGTTCCAAACCCATCAAACACAGAATTTAGGCATTCAACCTTTTTATGTGCAGTGTCAGCTGTGCAGCCATTTGAGGTTAGGGGAGGGATGAAGGGGAACATTCACCAGAAACGAACTTAACCAGATGCCAACAGGATTTGGAGGAGGGAGAGAAGTTTGAGAGTTCAGACTTGAGATTAGAAAGATGTTGTTTCCTGGCTCTCCTCAGGGTAGACACACAGTTGTTCCGAGCTTTATGGAAGGAACTGAGATTGCCTTCAGTTGGATTTGCCTTCCATGAGGCGAAGGCAATTTGTTTCAGGACAAGTGCCTCACCACATGCTTCAGCGTACCATGGGCAGGAGGAAGGGTAGGACAACTGAAGGCAAGATGGGATAAATCTGTGCATGAGAGGGAGCAAATTTCTTTGAAAGAATTCCCAGGATGAGTTTATGTCAGAGAAAGTAGAGATGGGAGACCAGTCTCGAAGTTTGATGGCTGCTTGAAGTCCCTGCCAGTCGCCCTGAGTGAAATGCCAGACTCGGCGGCGCTGAGGTGGTTCTGTAATAGCGGCCAGAGAGATGACCACTTTAACCAGCATATGGTCATATGAACTGATTGGAGAAGAAGAAGAAGAAGAAGAAGAAGAAGAAGAAGAAGAAGAAGAAGAAGAAGAACAATTGCAGACATTTTCTGGGAAATTTGTCAAAATCAAACCCAGAAGAGATAGAGTACCATTTGGTTGTGATCCGGGTCGAGAAGTTGACCGATTGAGTCAGTCCCAATGAGTCGCAGAAATACTTTGCTGAAGTGCCATGACAGGTGAGAGAGGTACCCACACCCAGCCAATTGGCATGATGATAATTGAAGTCACCACAAATAAGGAAGAGAGAGTTTGGATGAATGGATGGATAGAAATTGATCCATGCTTTCGGAAAGTGAGGTGTAAATGGAGTGATCACTGTTTGGTGGACGGTACAGCACGCATATAAACATTACGTGGGAGTAGAGGGGAAGCCGTAGCCAGAGGTATTCCTGGGGGTGTGAGCGTAGAGCATGGAGAGTTTATTGTCTCTTCTGACAGCCATTTTGCCTTCTTCTTTCTGTTTGCTTTTGGCCTGTTGTTTTTGGCCTCTTACTTTATGATGTCTTCAACCTCTTGCCACAATTAGTCTGGCATTTAGTCAACCAAGTCCAGCTGTGCAAAACATTTTTATTTTGTTTTTGTACCTTTATTGCATGTTGTTTCGATACATTTCCAAGCTCATATCTGGTGAGAGTTTTTGACTTTTTTTTTTTTCACTTTTCTCAGTTCGACTCGTAGCTTTGCCACAAGGAGTTCATGATCTGTCCTACAGTCTGCACCTGGCAGCGCGTTGCCAGATTGTACAGCACTTTTCCATCCTCTGTTGATTACAATGTGTTGTGAGTTCTATGTTGCGCATCGTGTGAAGTCCATGTGTACAGTCTACGGTTGGGTTGTTTGATCCACGTGTTCGCAATTACGAGCTCATTCTCCACAAAGAACGACAACATTCGTTTCCCTGGCTCATTTTGAATACCAAGTCCGTGCTTCCCTGCCATCACCGGTGCTCCTGCTTTTCCAATTTTTTTCATTCCAGTTTGCCATAATAATTTAAACATCTCCTTTAGGCACCTGCTATACCAGTTCCTGCAATTTTTCCATAAAACTCTTCCACATTTTCTTCATCTGCAGCAGAATTTGGAGCATTTATCTGAATGATGGTGGTGTTCACCGGATGTCCTTTCAACCTCACTCATATTTAGCTATCCTTCACTGGGTTGTATCCCAGTCGTGACGCTGCCATCTCCTTATTACTAATCACTGCCACTCTTATTTATTTTACACATTTCGTAACCAGAAAAGAACACTTTGTAATTGTCACACTGAAACTGCTCCAAACCAGCCCATCTCAGTTTGGTTATATATATATATTAAAAAAAAAAAAATCTAAGTTATGATTGGTAAAAAATATCCATTGTTTAAACAAAAGGATTCGTTTTTGTTAATGGTTAATTCGTGATCTGACAGGATGGCCTAGACTCCTAGAGGTACACACACTTGCCTCTAAGCTGTGGAGCCTGGGTTCGAATCTCGGCCCAGCTACAAACTGTCATCCCGTTGTTTCACACGCAGGGTGATTCATCAATGTGTGCGCCGTCCCTCGGATGGACGTTAAACGGGCGTGCCATCTGCTAGCAATTGTTGGTATACGTTAAAGATCCCACAGTGTACTTCATGAAGAGAAGGCTAGCTATCGCTGGCACCATTGAATAAATTAAAAGTTCCTGCCCTAACCTACAAAGGGAATTGCATCAGCTGCATCCTCTGCCAATATTGCTACCCCGCAGCGTTGTGTGGCATAAATAAGAAGAAGACGAAGAAGAAGAAGACGAAGAGCTGGTTTATCTTGATGTTTACTTGCTCAATCCTGATGAATCAAAGTTTGAAATCAACACATGGGTAATGACAGCAACTTCTGGCGCATGTATGTTTATCTCGAGAAAAGGTCAATTATTCGACATAAACGTTGCACACATTAGTGCACACATCTTCGTAGTGTTACAAAGGGGTATAAATATAGTAAAACTTATTAGCACAACATTATAATTATTGAGTTTGTGGATTTATTTTCCAGGTTCTTGTCGGTAATTGTGATGGTCCAACTGATTGATGCAGTCTTATTTGTTAGATTATTATTTTGTTACAAATTATTTTAAAGCTAACTTGACTAAAGTACATTTATGTGCATTGCAGGCTGATAACGAGCCACAGAACGTGATCGATTGGCATGAGGAAGTTCCAAAGGGAGAGCAAGGGAAGCATGAGGAAGAAGAACGAAACTGTCGGGATGAAGTGGAATGGAGTGAGATGATGCCAGAAACCATGAAAAGCCCGTTTCCCTTCCATGAACGACTTGCACCTGATGTGGAGCAAAAATCTGCGGACGATTCCATCTTTAAGACGATGATGGAATCTTTGAACAAGCTCGTGGAAAGACGTAATCACAGGAATGATGACGAGAATGCCTCCTTTGGCCATTATGTTGCCAGTGAATTGAGGCAGGTGCAAGACCAATTCTCCAAACAGCTCGCAAAACTGGAAATTCAGAAAATACTGTTCAAGGCACATATGGGAATCCTTCGTTCCCAGAATCGGCCCTTGTCAGATACGCGGGATGAGACTTTTTAGGAAAGGCCTACATGGCAAGAGTAAATGCATTTCAAACATCTTTGAATAAGATATATGCTTGAAACACTACGGTGTCTATTCAGATGAAAAATGGCCATTGCACGCGGCCAGCAGATCACAAGTGTTCCATCAAACTATTTTCCTCTTCTCGTTATTGGTTTGCATAGTCCGGTCATTCTGTGTCATGATGGCAGTAGAATAAATGGGACATTGCAAGAATCCATGATTATCACAGCAGTGAACTCCGTTATTGCCTATTCTTGTACTGAAAAAGCAAGTTTGTTTGTTTTTTTTCTTTGCAAGATCGAGGCTCATGGAGGAGCAAAGTAAGAGGGTGTATCAACAGACAGTGGGGGTAACGAGGCAACAGTTGGACACAACAAGGAAGGAAGATATGAACAGTAAAATGAAGAGGGGAGGAAGCACTGCCACCTGCAAGTAAAAGAGTTGAGTTAGGATGGGCTGATGGGAGTAACTGTAAAATGAAGGGAAGGGATTGGGGAATGACATGAGATGAAGGTGCACTGCCTGCTTCAATTCCTGGAGGGAAGAGTGGGATATCACAGACTCTGGAAGGCCGTTACTTGATGAGGAACGAAGGAGTTGAGGTGCTCAGTCAGACTAGATTTTGGAAGCTAACCAGAAGGGGGGGGGGGTTCTAAGAAGAATGCACGTATCCTGGAATTTCTGGGAATGGTTTGAGGACTGAAAGAGCAGAAGAAGCAACATCAGAGAAGAGGTGATTTAAAAAGAAAACAGAGAGATCACCGACCTGCCTGCAATGTGAAAGCAACAGATCTTGTGCATCAGCCTTGTCTCAGGAAATCACCAATAGGTTTTGAGAGCTTTAGATTCCACATAATCCAGGAGAGACAGATATGATGCTGTGGCGCCAGCCCATAGTGCAGAGCAGTACTCCATTGAGCGAGAGACAAAGGCCTTGCAGACTGTGACTTGCTCTGATTTTCCAAGGAAAGACTTGGGTCGATGGAGGACACCCAGTTTGTGGTTGGCTTTGGTGACAAGTTTTGCTGTATTGTTGGCCCAGGGGAGATCATAGTTGATTGTGAGGCCGAGAAATTCAAGAGATCGAACCTCTTCCCATGGCTGACCATGGAAATGGATAAGTGGGTTAATTTGACAATCCTTCTCCAGTGACAAGGTGAGACAGTGAGATTTTTTGTTTGGGATTGCAGGACATGTTGCATTTCTCAGACCAGTCAAATTGGTTCCAAATCGTGAGAGACAGAGACAGACAGAGAGACGCAGTTGCTGTGTACCCAGCAAAGGGATGGGGTTACTGCATGGCACAATGTGGAGTCATCTGAAAAACGGAAGAGAGGGTTTTCCAGAGAATTCAAGATGTCATTTGTTTCAATGAGGAACAAGACTGGGCCAATCATACTGTCTTTGGGAACTCCAGCCTCCACTGGGAGAGGGAAGGAGAGGGTTCCATTAACAACAAGGTGACTGCGTGAGTGGAGGAAGTAAGAGAGTAAGCCACAGACAGAGAGCTTGGCAAGCAAAGCAGGATGCCAGACTGTCAAATGTCAGAGACATGTGCAAGGAAACCATTCTGACCTCCTGAGTGAGTTTATGGCCTCCATTCATTGCTTAGAGAGGAGCAGCGGTATGTCCATAATTCAGTGACCAGAACAGGATCCAAACTGATGGTCAGAGACCAGGCTGTTTGAAACGAGGAAAGATTTGACATCAGCAGCAATGATTCATTCCATGACTTTGCTTGTGATTGAAAGTAAGGTCACTGGTCTGTGGGTGATCTGATCTCTTTTTGCACCATTCTTGGAGGTGAGAGTAATGTTTGCTGAATTCCAAGCCAATGGGAGACAGCTAAAGGTGAAGGACCGACTGAAATGTCGCAGACAAATGGGAAGCAAAAATTGCAGAGCAGCATTTGTGAAACTGAGCACTGATGCCATTGTGGCCCATTGCCAAAGCAGAGTCAAGGCTGGACAGAACTTTCTCAACTTTCACAAGTGAGAAGGATACCAGTAGACAGTGGGTATGAGGGGGTAAGATGAGGACAGAGTAGGATGGGTTTTGGGACACAAGATTTGGAGGCAAACGCAGAGTTTAGACATTCTGCCTAATCTCAGACTACGTCTGCAGTAATTCCCTTTCAGATGAGGGAGGGCATCGGCGGGAGGTGGGGGTGGGGGGGAGGGGGTGGCATTCTCCAGAGACGGACTTGACAAGGCTCCACCATGGCTTACAGGAAAGAGACTTGTTGGACAGTTCAGCCTTGGTGTTTGCAAGATGGTGTTTTCTGGCATGCCTCAGGATGGACACAAAATTATTCTGATCCTTATGGAATGAACTGGTTTCCTTCAGTCAGGTTTGCTTTCCATGTTGAGAAAGCAAACTGCTTGACTGCAACCTCCTCTCAACAGAATTCGGTGTGCCACGGCCTCGATGAAGGATAGGATAGCTGCAGGCGGTATGAGATAAACCAGTGCATGAGACAAAGTAGGCTTTTGTGAAAGTATTCTAAAGTGGAATCACGATCTGGGTCTGTGTAAATGGTGGCCTATTTCTTTTGAGGAAGTGCAGAATACAATCCCAGCTGTTTGCCCTGTACAGACAGCCCTATTCTGTGTTGTTGAGGGTGTTTCCTTACAATAGTCAGAGAGATGTAGGCTTTCACAAGAAAGTGATCAAAAGAACCAAGATGGGCAGAAGAGGAACAGGACTATAGAAGTCATTACTATATCTAGGACGATGTACCAGTTGTTACAATTCAGGTTGGGAAGTTTACAGATAGGTCAGATCCAGAGTCGCAGAAGGCCTTTGCTGCAATGTCTGGTTGTTGCAGAGCCGACACCCAGCAAGCTGATGTGATGACGGTTGAAATCACTGAAGATGATCAGGAAAAGAGACGAGAGAGATGGAGGTGGAGATGGAGATGGAGATGAATGGTTATGAGTTTATTCATATTATAGGAAGTAGAGTTATATGTGGAATCATCATCATTGGGTGGATAATATACCACATTAGGTGGTAGCAGAGACCTATACATAGCCAGGAGTATTCTAAAGGGTGTGCAGAAGTTGGTGTGGGAAATGGACAATGAGCAATAGAGTTTACGAGTGGGGGAGGGGCCTGTCAAAGTGGAACAGAGAATAGCAAAGGAGAGACACAGACAAATCGGAAACATCCTGTGAGAGAAACATTTCTGTTCAACATATAATATCCAGAGCTCCATTAATACCTTGAATCGAGAGATCTGGAATACCTGAATGGTGACCTCGAGTACTGGAGGACCACACTGTTAGGAAGCGGTGAGGAGGAGATGAGTGGTTCTGCTTGGGGTGGGGCTGTGGAGTGTGCATCGGGGGCGATGGGGCACATGGTGAGGGCATCGGGGTGTTCGGTGTTTATAATAGTCTACCTGGTTGCGGATAGCAGGATCCGAGATGGAACTTATGTCAGTGTTCCACTTTTCTGCCAGCAGGTAGTTTTGGATGGCTCGTTCTGTTGCGGATTGTGGCAGTCCTCAGAACACTGTCCATACTGCCAGGCTTGCTATTACTGCCCCCATGGAACTGCCAGTTCACACCTGCAGCTGGTCATTTCTTACTCTGGACTCTTTGGCATAACTCTCAGGGTTGGGGAATCAGACTCTGTGGCGTAATCGTTAGAGCGTCTGCTCCATCTCTGGGAGGGCGGTGGTTCAAACCCCAACCGAGTCATACCAAAGACTTTTTTTAAATTCGCTTGATGCTCAGCATTTAAAAGTTCAGAGCATGGACAACCAATGCTGGGCAGGCAATGACAAACCACCCAGTACATTATAACCCTTGCCAACAAACTGCTTCAGCAGCAACAATGCTCTGTACTATTGTACATCAAAACAAATCAAACCAGAAGGGCACTCAGTCGAGCGCATACCTCCGCCACGTAACGCCTGATCCAGGAGAACATATCGGGCCCACTACACTTTTTGAAATATCATGCTATATGTCGTTTTTGGCCCGATCTCTCAATGGTGAAGAATCACTCAATAAATTATTGTCGTCGTCGGATCCGGATCCGGATCTTCACCAAAATCTCATCAGTTCGCCCTTGTCACACAGTAAAACCTGCCCACGAAATTTCATCCAGATCCATCCACAACTTTTTGAGATATCCTGCACACAAACAAACAGACAGACAGACAGAAAGGGGTGAGAACATAACCTTCTTCACCTTCGGTGGCAGAGGTAATTCGGGTGAGAGGAGGACCCTAATTCTCTCTGTGTTAATATGTATCGTGTCGCGCTGATCCTGGTGTGATGGCGTATCACAAATCATAATAAAATACCATTTCTCTGCATGAAAACCATAGATATCAAGGAAGTGAAGAAATTATCATACTAAATGTCATTATATTTGTGTTTGACTTCTATGCACTCCTAAACTGCTGGATGGAATGAGTTGAAAACTGGTCGTTGTACTCAGGGTATGTCAGGGGGGTAAGGGAGGGGGAGGTGGGAGTAAAATCAAACTCTCAGTCTGGGGTTCGGAGTGGCGGGAGGACCACAATTTTCTCTGTAAATGTTTATCTTGTAGAACCACCTGGTGGAAACTGGAATTAGAAGTCACATTAAAATACAGGATGCAATAGACATAAGAAAAGTGGGGGAATTCAACTGTCTGGACGAATGGGGTGTGTGTGTGTGTGTGTGTGTGTGTGTGTGTGTGTGTGTGTGTATGTGTGTGTGTGTGTGTGTGTGTGTGTGTGTGTGTGTGTGTGTGTGTGTGTGTGTGTGTGTGTGTGTGTGTGTGTGTGTGTGTGTGTATTATACACACATAGAGGGTCCCACTCCTCATGCACGTAATAATATGTACAAAGCTCTTCGAGCATTATATTAAGGAATTGTTTAGAAAACCAACTTGTTTCCTCCCAAGCATTTTGCACTTCTCTCCACACTCCCCATATCCTCCCTCCTGTCTCTCTGCTATTCCTTTCCCTCAATTGTGATTTTTCAATTCTGACCATTGTACATCACCTATTGCCATCTCCCTCTTCTTCCTTGTTCAGCCATGCTGGAGTGGGATTTTGGAAGCTTCCTGACTTGATATTTTCAAATTGTCCCATTCCTTGTATATATTCTGGCTCCAAATCTGAGCACATTTGCCTCGACTTCCAGTTCATAAAAGCCATGTTTTCTGGATGAGATCCGTCATGTCTTTCCGCTTTCTTTTCGTCCATGTGTTGCTGGCTGTGTAATTGTCCATTCTTCCATATTTAACCATAACTCATTGTGGGTATGTTGTCGAATTGATGTCCCTGTGAGTGTCTGGCCTACTTCTCAAGGCCTCAGCTAGTGGCAGCAGACAAATTCTTTCTCGACGATCACCCAGTGTGCCTTGTTCAGCTTTATTTATCCCAACCATTGCCCTTTCACGCTCCTTAACCTTATCTTGCTTTCCCCCTCCTCGCTTTAAAAAACAAAACAAAATCATGAACTCTTTCTGCCTGTATTTCCTTCTTTCATTCATTCTTTTCCTTTCTCAATACCTCCCATTTGAACTGACACAACTTTTAATTGAATTAATTTGCATTTTGCTTTGAAAGCTTTTGGTAACATTTTAAACTGCTTCACTTTTCTTATTTACTCCATCAGTAACACCCAGGTGCTCTTTTTATTCATCTCAATCTATTCCTCCTTTCCCTCTTCTTCTTCTTCTTCTTCTTCTTCTTCTTCTTCACAAAGTTTCATTCCCAAACCTGTCTAACTCACAAACGCTTGGTCAATCGATCGTCCGTCCACCCATACCTTCAGAAATACTTTCTTCTGGGCCTTCACCGACCATTCATTTTACCCCAACCATGGTGTTTGTCTCCGTATTTCAAAATTGCGAATCATGAGAAGTCCAGTTTACAGAGGTTTCCTAAACACAACCATCAACCCCCCATTAACGGTGTCAAACCCCTCCGTGTCAGTACCCTCCCCTTCATCATCACCTGCATGCCCACTTCCTTCCAAACCCACCCCTTGCCCCCACCCCCTCTCCTGGTTCCCTCACCCCATCTCCACATCCCTGCACCCTGCAAACAGCACCTCATCCCCTGTCCCGCACTGTGTGGACCTCATACATCCGAGGCCTCCGCTCCAACTTGACAAATCCTACAATCCAGGCCATTGCTGTTAAACTGGATATCATCTGCTGAAAAGAATCCTTCCTCCCATAGAGCATCCCTGACTCCTTCGTGTCTCTCCCCAGCTCTTGTCTCCTCCAGTGAGATAGGCCTAAACCCCATCCTGGTGGCAGAGTTGCACTTTCCATGAAGAACCCCATGCACTCCACTTACACCTCCAATGCCCAACGAGTATCCTTGGCTGCGACTTCCCCTCCTTTCCCACCTCTTGTTTGTCTGTGTTGTTCCCTCCTCCTAACAGTGACGACTGCACTGACATTTCTTTCTCATTCAACATATAACGACTTTTAAGCACTCATCCCAACTCTCTCTCTCTCTCTCTCCCTCATACGTGGTGATTTAAATTGGCTGGGTGTTGGTACCTCTCTCACCAACCGTGGCACTTCAGCAAAGGACTTCTGTGACTCCATGGACCTGACTCAACCTGTGAACTTTCTGACCCGGATTTCTGCTAGTGGCAAATCCGCCCTTCTGAACATGATGATGACCAACTTACCCGCTTGCAATGGCCACTGTATCCATCCTTGCAAACCCGTGTTTGGTGGAAACTTTTCACCACATTGCGGTGCCCTTCAGAGCCAGAGAGAAAAAGCCATGGTGCCATTTGGAGAGGGCGGATCAGAGCAGACGTCCTGCCAATGTACCTCAGTTAGAATTCTGTATTATTTATCCAAATATCGAACCTCATCGCCATTTATATAAGCATTCTTGATCTTTATTTTATCGTGACCGATTCCGTAACCACAATCAAGTTTTTTTTATTATTATTATTTTTTTTTTTTGATTGACCATTTTATTGTCTCTTTATCAGACGATCTTAGACGGAGAACGAGCGATCACTGTATTTTAACGTTGACGACGAATGACCCGATTTCAACATGTCCGAGCAATTTCTGTAATTAACATTTCACAACTCTGTACTCCTTTTCTTGTTATTAAGCGTATTGATTGGTTTATATTCAGATTGTTCTGTAGATTTGTAAGATATCAAGTATTGTTTTTCGTGTTGTTTGCTTTAAAGTCAACATGAAATAAAGGAACCATGGAATCCGAAGCTTCGACCTTTGGCCATATTTATTTGTGTTCCTGTTGACACTAGCTGGTGGAATTTGAGTTACGAAACACCTCGTGTACTACACACTGACAGAATCCAGTACAGTAATTGACAATGGTGGGAATCATTCATTGAGGTTGGAGACTGTGGTTGACTGTGGTTGGGTGATCCAACATACAGTGATTGGAGTGATTGACTGTGGTTACAGTGATTGACTGTGGTTGTAGTGATCCAACATACAGTGATTGTGATCTTTACAATGATCCAATATACAGGATTTCATAAAGTGATTGACAACAGTTAGAGCAGCCAAAGAAAAAAAAGAAATCTCTGCAGTCACAAGATCGACTGGCCTTCAAAGCCAGTCGCCGACTGGGCATCCTCCGTCGTACAAAGTCCTTCCTTGGCACACCTGAGCTCCTAACCACAAACAAAGCTTTCGTCTGCAGTCTGATGGAGTAATGCTCTACCCACTGGGCTGGTGCTTCCGCCTCTCACCTTTCTCGGCTTCACAATGTGGAAACCAAGGCATTTCGGATCATTTGTATCTCCCGCAGTGAAGCTGAGTCTTTGGGTCTCTCACTCTTTCACCGCAGGCAGGTCAGTGGTCTTTCTGTCTTCTACAGTCTCCTCTCCGGCCTCGCCCCCCCCCCACCCCGTCTGTCTGAGATATATTCCCCCCCCTCCCCCCAAATTTCCGCATGGTGCTCAAGGTCTGCCAGTAACCCCCTTCTGGTAAAGCTACTAAAATCAAGAATCACTGCTCACCTTCACTCTTCCATCTCTGACATTTCCAGTTGTTACTGGAGTTTGTCAGGGGTGTGTACTTGCCCCCACACTTTTCAGCACTTGTATGGACTGGATTCTCGGGAGGATGTCGGAGAGATCAAGCTGCGGTGCATCGTTTGGGAATGTCAAGATCTCGGACCTTGATTTCGCAGATGATGCAGTCATCTTTGCAGAGACTTTAGATATCGTTTTGGGGGCCCTCGAGGTGCTGAATGAGGAGTCGGAGCCATTGGGATTACGGGTTTCTTGAGTCAAAACTAAGATCCAGGCTTTCAATGACATCTTGGATGCTGCTGTCCTGTCTGTGCCTGTTTGTGGTGAGGATGTTGTGGTCGTGAAGAGATTCACTTACCTTGGCAGTGATATTTATGTCGCTGCTGGCTGTGAGTCAGAGGTCAATGGATGTCTGGGTCGGGCCTGGGGAGTCATGGATTCACTGGATCATGGGGTGTGGCGCTGCCGGTACCTGTGCGGGAGGACGAAAGTCCAAGTCTTCAGGTCCTTGGTGCTTCCAGTCTTGCTCTATGGATGCGAGACTTGGACTCTGACCAAGGATCTGAGACGGAGACTTAATTCCTTTGGTACCAGGTCTCTTCCGAGAATCCTTGGCTATTGCTGGTCGGATTTTGTGTCCAACGAGCGGTTGCTGAGACTGACTCAAATGAGATTTGTTACCTGCATAGTCTGTGAGCGTCAGTTGCGGCTGTATGGACATGTGGCTCATTTTCCTGACGCTGAACCTGCTCACCAGATTCTCTCAGCGAGGGAGTCTCATGAGTGGAGGAGGCCAGTGGGCCGACCACATGCCTCGTGGTTGCAGCAGGTTGACCATCATCTCAAGGAGATGGGGATGGGCCTGGCATCTGCCTGGGGGATGGCCAGGCGGAGGCCCCTGGAGTACCGGCAGAAAGTGTATGCAGCGACGCGCTGTTCTGGCACATGCTCCCATACCTGACCTGACCTTCACTCTTCCATTCCTCTTTTTCCCCACCTTTGGAACAAACTCCCACTCTCTTCAATCGCACTCTTCCTTCCAGGTCTTCAAAACAGTTGTTCACCACCATCTCTTATCTTCCCCCATCCAAAACAATGATCTTTTCTACCCCTGCTAATCCACCCCAAACCCACCTCCTTCAAATTCCCTGCTTCCTTCCTGAAAGTCCCCATCATGAAAGGACCTGAAAGTCCCTGTGGTGTCCATCTTGTTTATCCTGTGTACTTCACCCACCCCTTCCCTCTCCCTTCTACAGATTTCATGTCTCTGTTCCCCACTGTTTTTTCCTTCCCTCTCCCACCCCTCTTGTCTCCTGCTCCCCTTGTTGTGTGTTTTTGTATGTTAGCTTTCATACGAGCCTCGACAGTGTATACAAAAAGAAAATAAATATTGAAACATCACCACGTCAAACGTCCCTGAAACTACGTCAAGCCGGCATGACAACGGCATGTCACACCGACTGATAAACGAAAACACCATGAGAACAACAGACCTGTCTCGCCACCCACAGCGAAAAATGCATCCCACATTGACAGCCACCTGCAACAACATAGATGAAGTGAAGAAACCTTGACCATCAATGGAGGAAACCAGGAAAACCCTCAAAAATCTTCATGATGCCACCGACGATGAGAACATAATCCGAATGGACCTGGCCGAGGCTCATTCCCTGCCCCAGGTGTACTCTTGAGACATGGTCCAAACTAAAAGACCTGTATGCTAAAGTGAGACTGGCTAATGCAAGGAAAACGCCATTCTCACCAAGATAACCTTCCTCAAAAACTGTAACTACACCAATTGTGTTATCATCCAGACGATTGAGAAGGCCTCGTCCCTGGCCGGCTCTAGAAACTGGACCAAATGCCTCGAGATGGTCATGACATTCAATGTGCAGCCACAGGTTCTCAAGATCATCCAAATTGTCTTCCTCAATTCTCAGTGCTTTGGCCAGGCTCTAGCCTCTGCCACTGCTGCTGTCAAGAATGCGGCCGATGAAGAGATTATCGTCAAACATGCAGCTGAGTTGAAAGCCCAACAGGCAGCATGCAAAACAAAAAGGAAAGTTGAGGCAATCAGGTGGGCAGCTGAACAGCAGATGAAACGAGCAACAGCTGAGGTCAACTTGCAGACACTCCATCCATCCATTGGAATCGTACTCTGTAGAGAGTGTTGGTGCTGCCAAAGCAGTCTCCTAGGCTCTTGGACACAATCCTGGATGGGTCGCCACTCCAACGCAGGATACTCAAATGGCTCAATCATCCCAGCAAGCTGGTACTCATTTTGACGACCACAGAAGGATGACAGGCTGCGTCAACCCCACTTGGTATTAATTCAACGGACAAGTAGGATTTGAACTCAGGACCCGAGGGTCCCAAGCCCACCACCCTAACCATTAAGCCAACACCAGGCATGCAGACACTCCGGGTTTGACAAATGGCAGCTCTGGAGAAAGCGCATTCAGATGCAGTCCTACAAGCTGAGAAAGAAGAAAGGTTGCACGTTCCCGTGACCTCACCCCATCAGTCATCCAATGATCACACATTGCAGTTCTGCCACTCGATCAACACTGCTGTTTAATCTCCACTGATCAACAAGTTTCAGCCTCAGCCTTTCAGCCAATCAAGGAGCAACAGACACCCACAGAGTCATCCTCGTCTTCACCCGCAATGTCCCCAGCCAAATTTAAGATGGAGCAAGAGAACCCACTTGTCGACAATATCGAGAGAGATCACTGACACCCTTGCTCACCAGTGACAGCCGATACACGACAGCAATGCGATGATGTTCCAACCCTGGCGCTGTTCCTTCCAGACCATAGTGAACCGGGCTCATACCCCATGACACAGAGACTCACCTTCCTTGTAAAATACACCAAAGGTGAGGTGAAGAAGGTCGTCGGCCGATTTGACACCGCTACATTTCCAATCCCGATGCCGCCGACCAAGAAGCATGGAAGGAGCTTAAAGAGAGGTTTGGGAATAAGATAAAGATCACCATCGATAATAATGAATGTGAATGTGTGTCAGTCAATCAGTCAGTGTGTATCCGCCATAACTCAAAAACCATGAAACCTCGCGGCTTAAAACTTTGCATGCATACTAAGGGAACTCCAAAGGAGTGAGTGAATGAATATTGGGTATTTGGTTTAATTAAAACACCCCTTTTGAAGATAATTAACGACCTTATTTAATTATCATCCTTTATCAAGGCTCATCCTTGGTCACCTTGCTTTCCCTCGCTAGGGTCTTCATTTGCCAATGTTTTTTTTTTGGTTTGCTTCACAATTCCTTTGCTTGGAGCAGGCTGCAATGGTTTCTGAATGATAATGGTTTTTTTTCCCCACTCTCCTCACTCATTTCAGTGAATGCCTGATCATCATACCTACAAATCTTTGGATACGTTGCAATGCTTGTATACGCCCAGAGATGCCAGCCTTTGTGGCTTTATTTCATTTCCGCACATGCCATAACTTATCTTTGGAACCTCTTAATCTTTGGAGTTTATCTTTGGAGCCTCTTAATCTTCGCCCAATTTCAAAATGTAAACTCCGAAATTGAACTCATCAGCAGTTCCGACTGCTTTTTTTTTTTTTTTAAGTGTTAATTTGGCCATTTCGGACATTGCTTGCCATTCCGGATGTCTCCAGATGTGTGGTGTTTATATGACCAATCAGAGATTGCTAATCACTAGCCAAGCCAGCCGTTCCATATCTTATCTACCGTTTCATTGGAGTGCTTGCTTGAGTGCTTAAGCCACTTGATGATCTTGGTTGTTCATTTCCGAGCCTTTGCCATACACGGCAAAAGTATTCGCACTGTCACTGAATATATCGATTGACTTGAACAAAGTTCAGGCCATATTTCCTGTGTTTGGATCTGTGCTGTGTGCGCGGTCCCTCGGGCGGTGACTCGCTCGCTAACAATGCAATTTTATTTCGACATTTCCCCTTTTTGTACGATCTTCTTTCATTATACGACCCATTACTTGTGCTTGGATTGAAACATGTGAAAAAAAATTGAACGTTTCATTTTTATATATTTCTTAAACCGTTTCATTTGAGTGCTTGTGTGGAGCGCCCTTCAAACTTCGATCTCTACAAGTTTCTGTGGTGATTCTATGGCGCGATTCTCTGCTCTTTTTCTTATTTACTCATTGTCACGACATCTCAGGAGTTAGGAAAGAAAAATAAATTAGACTATTACAATCACAGATTTCAGACCCTCGCCAGGACTTGTTTTGTGTGGATGACATACAGTAAGTACAGTCCTGCAATGGAGGAATCAGAAGGAACCCAAACAAGCAAAAAGCAAAGATTAAGTCATCAGGAGGAACCTGGATAGGACCCACATTTCAGCTGATACACCTCTACCCTCAAAATCATCCAGGCACAGCCAAGTGAGCCTTATTCAAAAAATAATAATAAAAGTACATAGATCCAAAAAATAATCTGAGGATCCCAAGCACACCACCCTAACCATTGAGCCAACAGCAGGCATACGTGACCTATGCCATCATAATTATAAATAAAGCACTCTGTATAAGTAGTCGCTCCCATGGTGAAAATTTCATTTCAATCTGTCAAGCGGTTGTGTAGAAAAACACTCAAGGTCTGTGCGGACATACAAATAGACAGACAAAGAAACAAGAAGAAGATGCCATGCAGAGCAAGAAACTTGTAAAATCCATAAAACAAATTTGACCTCAAAAATAATTGATGGTTGAATTCAATGATCAAATATGCAACTCCTCTTCAAATTTCAAGTCGAATGGATGAAACTTGAGGATTTTAGAAATACCACCTTTGTTGATGACCTTGGGGGACTTATGTTGGTCCATGTTAACCTCAAAAATAATTGGCTGGTTGAATTCACCGACCTGAAATATAAATCCTCTTCAACTTTCAAGTTCAAGATGAAAATAGATTATTTTTCATATTGAAATTAATGATTTTAGAAGTTTGACCATTGACCTTTTGAGCTCAAAAATAGTTGCTTTCTAAATTCAGTGATGCGCTTTGCAATTGCTGATTAATTTCCAGGTTAATCAGGATGAAAATAGATGATTTTGGAGATAAAAATTGATGATTTTAGAAGTTTGACCTTTGACCTTTTGACCTCAAAAACAGTTGGTTTTCCAATTCAGTGACACAATCTGCAAATCCTCTTCAAATTTCAGTCGATCAGATGAAAAATGACGATTTTAGAAATTTGACCTCAAGATGACCTTTGACCTCAAAATTAATAGCCTTCTCAGTTGAGACTTCCTCGACAACTTGGTGAAGATTGGTTTTAATTTGTAACCTATAGGCGATTGACAGACAGACAGACAGAACAACAAAATCGACTGACCAATATATTTGAAAAATCTTCCATTTTGCAACTAACCAACGGACCCAAATGCAATGCCCTCTCTTTTGGCGAGTGGAGGGTAAAAGTGTTTTCAGTTGTTACAAAGCAATGAATTGCCACATCATGGCAGGATAACTGAGAGGTACGCATGCTCGCTCTAAGCTGTCTAGCCTGCGTTTAAATAACGACCCAGTTATACACTGTCATCCCGGCGTTTCTTCTTTTCGTTTTAATGGCATTTTCAGAGCCGTGAGGCTCTATATACGCCATGCACCGAAACACTTTGAATGGAGCAGACAAGTATGGGGACCTTTATATTGTTAGACCAGTTTATTTTATAAATTTCAACAACATTTTGCAGAGTCAAGGGTGCTTGTGGCTCAATTGGTAGTGTGTCCAGTCCACCTGACCAACTGATTGCCATCTCTCGGGAAGAGTGGAAGAGGTGTGATCTGGGTCCCCTGTAATAAGGGCATTGTGTGACGATGTGATCCGAATCTTTGGGAACTTTACACTGCTTCCAAAACCCCATTGGGTGATACCCTTTCCTATGTAAATAGGAGTTTAGAGCACAATGTCTGAGTTTGAGCCTGTAGGTGATTGCCTGGTCTCTTTGGAAAGTCGAGGAAATGAGACGGAGCATTCAACCAAACGGTGAATCCTGGTGTTTCACAGGCCGGGTGATTCATCAATTTGTGTGCCATCTCTCGGATGGACATTAAACTGGACATCACATCTGTTGGAATCCCCCCTGTCTCCCTCCTCACTCTCCCCTTCCCTCACTCTCCTCCACTCTCTCCCACCCCTCCATCTCTCCCCCACCTCTCTCTCTCTCTCTCTCTCACTCTCTCTCTCTGTCTCTCATTCTTTCTCCCTCACTCTCCCTCACTCTCCCTCACTCTCACTGTCTCTCTCTCACTCTCTCTCTCACTCTCTCTCTCACTCTCTCTCTCACTCTCTCTCTCACTCTCTCTCTCACTCTCTCTCTCACTCTCTCTCTCACTCTCTCTCTCACTCTCTCTCTCACTCTCTCTCTCACTCTCTCTCTCACTCTCTCTCTCACTCTCTCTCTCACTCTCTCTCTCTCTCACTCTCTCTCTCACTCTCTCTCTCACTCTCTCTCTCACTCTCTCTCTCTCTCACTCTCTCTCTCACTCTCTCTCTCACTCTCTCTCTCTCTCACTCACTCACTCTCTCTCTCACTCTCTATCTCACTCTCTCTCTCCTCTCTCCCTCTCTCACTCTCCCCCACCCCTTTCCCACCCCTCTCCCCTTCCTGTCTCTCCCACCCCTCTCTTTCTCCCTCTCTCTCTCCCCCACCCCTCCCCCTCATCCCATACCCTCCCCTCTGTTAAGGACTGAAGGTTTCGTTTTGAATTAAAACGGCTTCCCCAGAATGTAGCATGTACAAATCAGATTTGGAGTGAGCCGACCAGACGGGTGAAAAGATCACTGCATTTGCGAGCATGCATGCAGGTGGGCCTTTGCCAGAAAGCAAGCATGGGTTTTAAATGCTCCCACCTGGTTTTGTCGAGAACTCGGTGGTTAAAAAGAAAATGTTGCTGTTTGGGACTGTTTTAGCGCCCTTCTCTTTCCCTCCCCTCACACTGCCTTCCCTTCCCTTTCCCCTCACGCTGACTTCTCTTCCCCTCACACTGCCTTTCCTTCCCTTCCCATCATGCTGCCTTCCCTCTCTCTCCCCTTACACTTAGCTCCCCCCAAACCGTTCCCCTCTCCACCTCCACCCCACATGGACATCTCCAGGCAGTCTCCGTGTGCTGTATTAATGTGCTGTTTTCACGTACCCCATTTTGTTCAATCCTGAACTAACCCCTCCCCTTCTCCACAAGTCCAATTCCAAACGCAAGTGTGGAACCCCCTCCCCTTATGCTTAACTCATCCCAAACCCCCTCCCCCTCCCCAATTCTCCTCCCCAACACCAATTTTGTCTCCACTCTCCCCAATCTTGCTCCCACCCCCTCCTCCCCCCTACCCCCAGCCGCTCGGAGAGTATTGTGACGTTTGGTGAGGCGTCCCTCTCTCCACCCCTTCATCTTTCTTCCCTCCTTCTGAGCTCCCCCTCCTCTCCACCCCCTCCTCTATCCCCCCTCTCCCTCCTATCATCCCTCCCCTCCTCTATCCCCCCCTCTCCCTCCTATCATCCCTCCCCCCCTCCTCTCTCTCCTTTCTCCCCCGCTTAATATTCCTGTCAGCGGAGCGACGATTTGCATTTAGTGGTTTTAAATAAATAAGAAACTCACTTGTTTCCCAATGTTCAAGGCAGATGAAAACTGTGAGCTTCTGGAACTGTCAGATCCGTGCACAGACATAGCTTCACAAATGGATGATTTGCCCGAACGCTGACTCTGCTTTGAAAGGAACCGGATGTTCTGTGCGACTTATGGGACAGGCCACTCTCATATACCTCCCAAGATGGATGTACTCGTGCAACTCACTACACCATCTTGAGAACATCCACCTTCAACAATGTTACCAGCCAGAAAGACCTACCCCAGTGATGACTGACGCCAGATGTCATGGTCTGCAAGCTACATGTCATGGTCTGCAGCGATGGCACACATCGGATCGACCTGACACCGATCTTAGAACTCGTGCTTGTTGAGAAGGCACCAGTCTTGAAGCCACTTCACTCGAATTAGTAACCAACGGACTCACGTGAACCTTAGTTCCTTGTTGATCAGATTTTTTTTTAATCACTATGATTAATTTTTAGGTGGGGAGTGCAATTGTCACTGTAACCATTTTTGGAAACCTTCCTTTAGTGACAACTTTTCGTCATATTGGAGTGCCCTTCATAGCCAGAGAGAAAAAGTCATGGCACCACTTGAAGAAGAATGATCAGAGCAGACATCCTGCTGAGGGCCCTCAGTTAGAATTTGGTATTATTTCACAACATATTGAACATCAGGTCAGGCAGGTATGGGAGCATGCGCCGGAGCAGCACGTCATTGCGTCCACTTTCCGGCAGTACTCCAAAGGCCTCTGTCTGGCCACCCCCCAGGCAGATGCCTGGCCCATCCCCATCTCCTTGAGATGTTGATCAACCTGCTGCAACCATGAGGCACGTGGACGGCCCATTGGCTTCCTCCACTCACGAAGCTCCCTTGCTGAGAGAATCTGGTGAGCAGGATCAGCGTCAGGAAAATGAGCCACATGTTCATACAGCCACAGCTGATGCTCACGGATGATGCAGGCAACAAATCTCATTTGAGTCTCTTTCAGCAACCACTTGTTGGACACAAAGTCCGACCAGCGATAGCCAAGGATTCTCCGAAGAGACCTGGTACCAAAGGAATTGTCTCCATCTCAGATCCCTGGTCAGAGTCCAAGTTTCACATCCATGGAGCAAGACTGGAAGCACCAAGGACGTGAAGACTAAGACTTTTGGCCTCCTGCACAGGTACCGACAGTGCCACACTCCGTGATCCAGTGAATCCATGACTCCCCAAGCCCAACCCAGACGTCTGGTGACCTCTGGCTCACAGCCAGCAGAGACATGAATATCACTGCAAAGGTAAGTGAATCTCCCCGTGACCTCAACATCCTCACCACAAACAGGTACAGACAGGACAGCAGCATCCAAGATGTCAGTGAAAGTCTGGATCTTAGTTTTGACCCAGGAAACCCATAATCCCAGTGGCTCCGACTCCTCATTCAGCACCTCGAGGGCCCCCAAAAGGATATCTAAAGTCTCCGCAAAGATGACTGCGTCATCTGCGAAATCAAAGTCAGATATCTTGACATTTGCAAACGATGCACCGCAGCTTGATATCTCCGCCAACCTCCCCAGAATCCAGTCCATTCAAGTGCTGAAAAGTGTGGGGGCAAGTACACACCCCTGATGAACTCGAGTAATAACTGGAAATAAGTCAGAGATTGTACCACCACATCTCACAGCACTCTCAGTACCAGAGTAGAGTTCAGACATCACATCGATCAGTTTTGGTGGCACCCCACGAAGACCAAGAATCCTCCAGGGGGCATCCCGAATCACTGAATCGAACGCTTTACAGAGATCAACATAGGCTGCAAGCAGCCCCTGCCGAAAGTCTCGTGTGCGTTCGGTGAGGACACGAAGAGCAAGGATATGGTAAATCGTTGACCTCTTTGGTGTAAAGCCTGACTGCTCTGGACGCTGGTGCTCAAGCAGATGGTGGCGAACCCTATCAAGAATTATCTGAGCAAAGTCCTTGCCCGGCACTGAGAGCAGCGTCACCCCTCGGTAGTTGCTGCAATCTTGACGATCACCCTTCCCTTTCCAGAGAGGGACAACAAGACCCCTCTGCCTGAAACACAGGCATCATCTCAACTGACTGGAAGAGCACAGAACTGCATGCAACGACACGACTGCAGCATTTCCACGAGCCTTGAGAAGGTCAGCATGAATACCACAGATCCCTGGAGCTTTACCCCATTTCATCCGGTTCACCGCAGCCTGTGTTTGCACAAGCGAAGGAGGACCACAGTTGATTGGAGGGTCAGCAATAGGGATTTTAACACCCCTGACATCCAACTCGACAGCTGGTGGATCAGCCTGGTACAACTGCTCAAAGTAACGGGCCCAGCGGGCCTTCACTTCGGACTCCTCCATCAAGAGCCTACCACCCTTTGCTCTAACTGCAGTACACTGAGGGATGGGCTTGGACAAACGCAATGCGCAAATTCCCCTGTTAGCAGGACGAGAATCACTTGACCACAGGAGATGCTCTACCTCCTCACAGATTCCTCACACATAAGCCTCCTTGTCCACCCTCAGCGCACATACAGTTTTCCACCTGAGCTACCTGAACAGCTTAGCTGTGCCATTCAGCCTGGCCCTGCGACTCTGTTCGATGGTATCCAGTGTACCTTGAGAGACAAAATTCTTCTGCGCCCTTCAGTGAATTCCTCGACATCCACCGGCAACATCAAGGACGGTGGTCTTGAAGGAGCTCCACAACTCTTCAGGACCCCCCAAAGCACCCAGACCCCCCCAAATCTCCACAAACTCCTCAGCTACCCTCTCATCCTTGAGCTTGCCAACATCTAGCCGAGGCTGGGATGGTACCATTCTCCTGGATTTAAGCTGCAACTTCAGAGTTGCGACAACAAACCTGTGGTCAGTATTGAGGAACTGAACACTCTGGTAGACCCTGCAGTTCTGGATCATCCTACAGCGACCATCAACGATATGTTGAAATTAAGGAAATCGCTCGAACTCCAATATGTTGAAATCAGCTCATTTGTATTCCCTGCCACAATACAAACACGGTGATCGCTCATTCTCCACATTGAACATCATTGTCATCTATGTAAGCATTCTACATCTTCTTTTTTATGGTGACCCACTCCAGAACCACAGGCAAGTGAGCAAGTAACCCTTTTATTGCTTCTTTATCCGACGATCTCATGGAGAATGAGCGATCACCGTATTTGTATCATCGCAGTGAATACAAATGACCAGATTTCAACATATTGGAGTTCGAGCAATGTCCTGAATTAACATTTCATAACTCTGTCCTCCCTTTTCTTCTTATTAAGCATGTTGATTGGTGTATATTCTGATTGTCCTGCAGCTTTGCGATATATTAAGTTGCCTCGTACTGTGCGTTTGACACTCACCGTGACATGAAGGAACCGTGGAATCTGTAGCCTCAACCTTTGGCCATATTCATTTGTGTTGAAGTTGAAACAACCTGGTGGAATTTGAGGAACCGCACGTCTCCTCCGGCTGCGCTGTCACAGAATCCAGTAAACTAGCCCAATTAGTTCAACTGATCATGTCCTTGTGAGAATGAACATCTCTCTGGCTATTCTCTGAGTGCCGCCTCAGCACCGGCAATTCTGGCAGTTCGCTCGGGCATATCGACGGGGACTGCAATCTGCCATCTCCCTTGAGGACTGGTTTCCTGCATCTGCCGCACCTGATATTAACTCTTCCACAGAAATCTGCTTTCTCTCTCTTATGCACATATCAATCCTATCTCGTCTTCTGTTGCCACCCCCTTCCCACCACCCATGGTACATGAATCCCGATGCGAGGCAGGTACCTTGTCTTCCTGGATAGCAATTCCAACTGAAAGCAACTTCTGTTGACTCCACAAGTCGCACATCAAGTGTGTGCCCACTCTCAATTAAAACAACACCTTGGCCAGTCTCAAGACTGAACTTTCAAACTTCTTCAATACCTGGTTATGCCTTGTTAAATCTTTCTGCGGAATATGTTCCACCTCCAACACTTCCCTCATTTCGCCCTCGCCAGTCACACCCAACGACTGGACTTTGCATCTTTTTCACCTGCGAAGGTGAAGAATTTTCTGGCGACCCTCGACTCTGCTTCTGTAACTTGCCCAGCTCCCATCAGCGCACGTGTCCTAAAAACCTGCTCTGCTGCTTTTGCACATCCTCTTTCTGCTCTGTTTACCCAATCATTTGCCTTGGGTCATCTTCCATGTACTTGGAAGTCAGTCAACGTCACTGCATTACATAAATGTGCTGCTAAAACCGATCCTCTTAACTGCAGACCCATCAGTTGACTTCCAATTGTTGGTAAGGCAATGGAATCCTTCATTACAGTTGACACATCCTCAGTTTGGGTCAGACCTGCTCACTCTCAATTGGACATGTTGCTTCTGCTCTCCCAACATGGATGGAGGCCCTCAATGTCAGATTAAAGATCAGGGCCGTCTCTCGAGCATTCGATAGGGTCTGGCACCCGACCTTGCCTTGTAAACCCTCGCTCTGGCATCCAAGGCCAGCTACACACATGGCTTCCTGACTTCCTCGACTATCGTCGCCAATGCGTGGCTCTCAAAGGAATCCTTTCATCTCCTCACACTGTCAAGGATGGAATGAACCAAGACAGTGTGAGCGGCCACACCCTATTCCTAATCTTAATCAACAATCTCTACGACTCTGGAAATCCTCTTTATCTCTTTGCTGATGAATCCACCCTCTGCCGTGACATCGCTCTTCCTTCAGGTAGACAGGCAGCAGCCTCTTTCGTCTCTGCAGACCTTGATAAAATCACAAAACTGGTCAAACACCGAGAACATGTCTTTTTAATGTCTGAACACACAGACAAACAAGAGGTGGGAATGGAGGGAAAGTCACAGTCAGAGGTACTCCGAGGGTTTTGGAGGTGTAAGATCAGTACGGGGGGCTGTGCGAAAATGAGTTATTGATGTACCGAGGCTTTGGTCAGGCCGATCAAATTGGAGGAGTCAATAACCGGGGAGAGACGCCAAGGAGTGTAGGAAGAGTGATTGTCTTAAAAATCTTCTTGAAGAGGTTCTCACACTCAAACTTTTGGGCCTCACCATCAGTGATGATCTTTCTTGAGCAAACCGCAAATCTAAGTTGATCTCCAAGGCCACTCACCGACTTGGTCTTCTCCATTGTGCAAAGTCATTCCTTGGCACACCTGAACTCTTATCCACCGACGAGGTCTTCATCCGCAGTTTGGTGGAGTGTTTGTTCCTGTCCCCTGTGGGCTGCCGCCCCTGCCGCACAGTTTGCTCAGCTTGATGCCAAGGAAACCAAGGCCTTCAATATCAGTGGAATCTCCCAGGATGAAACTGAGTCTCTGGGCCGATCACTTTCACACCGCAGACAGGTCGGTGGTCTCTATCTCTGTCCCTCCCAGGTTTCTCCTCTCCCTCATTCTTCCCCACATCCCTTATTTCTCCAAGTCTCTCTATTTTGTCCCTCTGTTAGTGCACCCCCCCCCCCTCCACTCTCTCTACCTCTTTATCAACTGTTCTTTTTGTTCTGGTACGTCCTGATCTGGCTGTCTTCCAGCTTCTCCACATATAGAAATGATAAGCAGGGAAAGTGATGCCCTACTTGAAAATCTCAGTTTGCTTGTACTTGTCCCCCCTCTCCATTTTTGGGAAGCTATTTTTCAGTGGAAGAGCAATTCATCTCGTTGTTTTGCCTGGAGTCTGATCATCCTGGACCCGAACAACAACCAGTCGAAAAGTTTGTTTTCCACTGTACTGAGAAGACACACTTTCACAGTTCTGCTCATCTCATCGCAAAATGGACGAGTCCCATCATCCTTGCCCACAGGTGACATCATCAATTGCTTCCCATTTCCTCCAGACAAAGCATGTCGTCA
Source organism: Eptatretus burgeri (assembly GCF_056783735.1). Taxonomy (NCBI): domain Eukaryota; kingdom Metazoa; phylum Chordata; class Myxini; order Myxiniformes; family Myxinidae; genus Eptatretus; species Eptatretus burgeri. The sequence continues at coordinate 6,334,702 of NC_140962.1, read as the reverse complement.
CTTTTTATTTTACTCCATCCAGTTCTGTTGGGCTCATGGCAGTGAGCATGGTATGAATCAGCTGCATTGTTCAATGCATGCTTGATGCTTATTTCCATTTGAAAGTGCGTTCCATGTTCATGTTCCTGAGCAGAGAGCAGGTGCAGCACCACCTGTGCTCAAGAAGATCCTTCCATGACCATTGGGGTATCATGACCAATGGGCACAGCAGATCAAAGGAACTTGGGTGGACGGCAATGGTGAATTGATGTGAAACAATCCAGAAAGTGATAGATGGAATTAAATGTGGAAATTTGTTCAGACAGGATGGTGCAAGACCTCACCTTCGGTTGAACGCCAGGCCTGGCCAGCCGGTTCGTGAAAGACTTGGGCCACAAACTTGCCCTGACGGATCCCGCAAGTTGGCGGGAATTAATTGGGGCCGTGAGAGAAGTAGTGTTTGCCATGTACTCTTATAAATGTCTCCAAGTTGGTTTTTTTTTTTTTTTTTTTTTTTTTTTTTTGTATACCTTGGTCGAGGCTCGTATGAGAGCTAACACACAACTCACAGCAAGGAGGCATGAGACAAGAGGGGCGGGAGTGGAAGGGACAAAACATTGGGGAACAGACACAGGTGAACTGTGGAAGGGAGAGGGATGGGGATGGGACGGGGAACATGGCGAGGGGAAGATGGACATTAAAGGGACTTTCAGGAAGGAAAGCAGGAGAATTGAAGGAAGTGGGCTTGGGTGGATTATCGGGGGTAGAAAAGATCGAGGATTTGGATGGGGGAAGATAAGAGGTGGTGGTGAACAGCTGTTTTGAAAGCCTGAAGGGAAGAATGGGAAAGAATAGAGTGAGGAAGTTTATTCCAAAGGCGGGAAAAAAGAGGAATGAAAGAGTGAAGATGAGCAGTGATTCGTGATTTTGGTAGTTTTACCAGAAGGGGGTTGTTGGCGGACCTTGAGCGCCCTGTGGAAATGTGGTTGGGACAAATCACAGAGAGAGCAGGGGGGGCAAGGCTGGAGAGGAGTCGGTAGAAGACAGAAAGACCACCGACCAACCTGCGGTGATTGAGTGAGAGGCCCAAAGACTCAGCTTCATTGCGGGAGATGCCGATGATCTTAAATGCCCTGGTTTCGACAGCGTGAAGTCGAGAAAGGTGGGAGGCAGGAGCACCAGCCCAGAGGGGAGAGCAGTACTCCATCAGGCTACGGACAAAAGCTTTGTAAGTGGTCAGGAGCTCAAGAGGGCCGAGGAAGGACTTTGCACGACGGAGGATTCCCAGTCGGCGACTGGCTTTTGAGGCAAGGTTGGAAATGTGACTTTCCCAGGAAAGGTCATGGCAGATAGTGAGACCCAGAAGCTTGAAAGAAAAGACTTCTTCCAGAGGATTGTTGAGAAAGTGGATGGGGGGTTTTGTAAACGGTCCTTTCAAAGAGACATAGTGAGAGTGTGAGATTTGTCTGGATTGAAAGACATGTTCCACGTGTTGGACCAGTTTGTGATTTTATCCAGATCTGCAGTGAGCGAAGAAGCTGCTGCTTGCCGGTCTGAGGGATGACAGATGGTACGGCAGAGGGTGGAGTCGTCGGCAAAGAGAAATAGAGGATTTTCCAGAGAGTCCGAGAGATCATTGATGAAAACCAGAAAAAGAACAGGGCCCAGAACGCTACCTTGAGGAACTCCAGCCTGCACAGGAAGAGGGGATGAAAGAACTCCATTTAGGGCCACACGTTGACTGCGACAGGAGAGGAAGTCTGCGAGCCATGAGTGGAGATGGCCTTGAATACCATGGGAAGAGAGTTTGGTGAGCAGGGCAGGGTGCCAGACTGTGTCAAAAGCACGTGATATGTCCAGGGATACGGCTCGGATTTCCTGTCTGGCATTGAGGACCTCCATCCATTGATGGGAGAGCAGTAGCAGCATATCTAGGGTAGAGTGACCTGGTCTGAAACCAAATTGATGATTGGAAATCAAGCCATTGGAGAAGAGGAAGGATTTCATGTCTGAAGCGATGATGGATTCCATAACCTTGCTGATGATTGGGAGAAGGCTGATTGGTCTGTAGTTATAGGGATCTGTTTTTGCACCTTTTTTATGCAGGGCAGTGATGTTAGCAGATTTCCAAGCAGATGGCAGATGACCTTGGGAAAATGAGAGGGTGAATAGAACAGAGAGAGGGTGAGCAAGAGCAGAAGAGCAGGCTTTGAGGACACGTGGGCTGATGCCGTCTGGACCGGTTGCAGAATCTGACTCGAGGTTTGAAAGCAAGCTCTCCACCTTGTCAGGAGAAAAGGATACAGAGTCCAGGGACAGTTGGGTGCGACTGGGTAAAGTGGGTAGAGATAGTGATGGGTTTAGGACACAAGATTTAGCTGCAAACACTGAGTTTAGACATTCAGCTTTATCACGTGTGGAATCAGCAGTGCGGCCATTTGAGGTAAGGGAGGGGATGGAGGGTGTTTGCTCTTCGTCTCATTATTGACCATGTTCTTCATATTTACCATGTTCTTCATATTTACCATGTTCTTCCTATTGCGCATGTTCTTCCAATTGACCATGTTCTTCCTCTTGACCATGTTCTTCCTATTGAGCATGTTCTTCCAATTGACCATGTTCTTCCTCTTGACCATGTTCTTCCTATTGAGCATGTTCTTCCAATTGACCATGTTCTTCCTCTTGACCATGTTCTTCCTATTGAGCATGTTCTTCCAATTGACCATGTTCTTCCTATTGACCATGTTCTTCCGATTGAGCATGTTCTTCCTATTGAGCATGTTCTTCCTATTGACCATGTTCTTCCTATTGACCATATTCTTCCTATTGACCATGTTCTTCCTATTGCACATGTTCTTCCAATTGACCATGATCTTCCTAATGCACATGTTCTTCCAATTGACCATGTTCTTCCTATTGAGCATCTTCTTCCAATTGACCATGTTCTTCCAATTGAGCATGTTCTTCCTATTGACCATGTTCTTCCTATTGACCATGTTCTTCCTATTGACCATGTTCTTCCTCTTGACCATGTTCTTCCTATTGACCATGTTCTTCCTATTGAGCATGTTCTTCCTATTGAGCAGGTTCTTCCTTTTGACCATGTTCTTCCTCTTGACCATGTTCTTCCTATTGACCATGTTCTTCCTATTGAGCATGTTCTTCCTATTGACCATGTTCTTCCTATTGAGCATGTTCTTCCAATTGACCATGTTCTTCCTCTTGACCATGTTCTTCCTATTGAGCATGTTCTTCCAATTGACCATGTTCTTCCTCTTGACCATGTTCTTCCTATTGAGCATGTTCTTCCAATTGACCATGTTCTTCCTATTGACCATGTTCTTCCTATTGAGCATGTTCTTCCTATTGAGCATGTTCTTCCTATTGACCATGTTCTTCCTATTGACCATGTTCTTCCTATTGACCATGTTCTTCCTATTGCACATGTTCTTCCAATTGACCATGATCTTCCTAATGCACATGTTCTTCCAATTGACCATGTTCTTCCTATTGAGCATCTTCTTCCAATTGACCATGTTCTTCCAATTGAGCATGTTCTTCCTATTGACCATGTTCTTCCTATTGACCATGTTCTTCCTATTGACCATGTTCTTCCTCTTGACCATGTTCTTCCTATTGACCATGTTCTTCCTATTGAGCATGTTCTTCCTATTGAGCAGGTTCTTCCTTTTGACCATGTTCTTCCTCTTGACCATGTTCTTCCTATTGACCATGTTCTTCCTATTGAGCATGTTCTTCCTATTGACCATGTTCTTCCTATTGAGCATGTTCTTCCTATTGAGCAGGTTCTTCCTTTTGACCATGTTCTTCCTCTTGACCATGTTCTTCCTATTGACCATGTTCTTCCTATTGACCATGTTCTTCCTATTGACCATGTTCTTCCTATTGCACATGTTCTTCCAATTGACCATGATCTTCCTAATGCACATGTTCTTCCAATTGACCATGTTCTTCCTATTGAGCATCTTCTTCCAATTGACCATGTTCTTCCAATTGAGCATGTTCTTCCTATTGACCATGTTCTTCCTATTGACCATGTTCTTCCTCTTGACCATGTTCTTCCTATTGACCATGTTCTTCCTATTGAGCATGTTCTTCCTATTGACCATGTTCTTCCGATTGAGCAGGTTCTTCTTGTTGACCATGTTCTTCCTATTGAGCATGTTCTTCCTATTGAGCAGGTTCTTCCTTTTGACCATGTTCTTCCTCTTGACCATGTTCTTCCTATTGACCATGTTCTTCCTATTGACCATGTTCTTCCTATTGACCATGTTCTTCCTATTGCACATGTTCTTCCAATTGACCATGATCTTCCTAATGCACATGTTCTTCCAATTGACCATGTTCTTCCTATTGAGCATCTTCTTCCAATTGACCATGTTCTTCCAATTGAGCATGTTCTTCCTATTGACCATGTTCTTCCTATTGACCATGTTCTTCCTATTGACCATGTTCTTCCTCTTGACCATGTTCTTCCTATTGACCATGTTCTTCCTATTGAGCATGTTCTTCCTATTGAGCAGGTTCTTCCTTTTGACCATGTTCTTCCTCTTGACCATGTTCTTCCTATTGACCATGTTCTTCCTCTTGACCATGTTCGTCCTATTGACCATGTTCTTCCGATTGAGCAGGTTCTTCTTGTTGACCATGTTCTTCCTATTGACCATGTTCTTCTTATTGACCATGTTCTTCCTAGTGACCATGTTCTTCCTATTGCGCATGTTCTTCCTCTTGACCATGTTCTTCCTATTGCGCATGTTCTTCTTATTGACCATGTTCTTCTTATTGACCATGTTCTTCCTATTGAGCATGTTTTTCCTATTGACCATGTTTTTCCTATTGAGCATGTTCTTCCTATTGAGCAGGTTCTTCCAATTGAGCAGGTTCTTCCGATTGACCATGTTCTTCCAATTGACCATGTTCTTCCTATTCAGCATGTTCTTCCGATTTACCATGTTCTTCATATTGACCATGTTCTTCCTCTTGAGCATGTTCTTCCTATTGAGCATGTTCTTCCAATTGACCATGTTCTTCCTATTGACCATGTTCTTCCTATTGAGCATGTTCTTCCTATTGATCATGTTCTTCCTGTTGAGCATGTTCTTCCTGTTGAGCATGTTCTTCATATTGACCATGTTCTTCCTCTTGAGCATGTTCTTCCTATTGAGCATGTTCTTCCAATTGACCATGTTCTTCCTATTGACCATGTTCTTCCTATTGAGCATGTTCTTCCTATTGATCATGTTCTTCCTGTTGAGCATGTTCTTCCTGTTGAGCATGTTCTTCCTGTTGAGCATGTTCTTCCTATTGACCATGTTCTTCCTATTGAGCATGTTCTTCCTATTGAGCAGGTTCTTCCTTTTGACCATGTTCTTCCTCTTGACCATGTTCTTCCTCTTGACCATGTTCTTCCTATTGACCATGTTCTTCCTATTGACCATGTTCTTCCTATTGACCATGTTCTTCCTATTGCACATGTTCTTCCAATTGACCATGATCTTCCTAATGCACATGTTCTTCCAATTGACCATGTTCTTCCTATTGAGCATCTTCTTCCAATTGACCATGTTCTTCCAATTGAGCATGTTCTTCCTATTGACCATGTTCTTCCTATTGACCATGTTCTTCCTCTTGACCATGTTCTTCCTATTGACCATGTTCTTCCTATTGAGCATGTTCTTCCTATTGACCATGTTCTTCCGATTGAGCAGGTTCTTCTTGTTGACCATGTTCTTCCTATTGAGCATGTTCTTCCTATTGAGCAGGTTCTTCCTTTTGACCATGTTCTTCCTCTTGACCATGTTCTTCCTATTGACCATGTTCTTCCTATTGACCATGTTCTTCCTATTGACCATGTTCTTCCTATTGCACATGTTCTTCCAATTGACCATGATCTTCCTAATGCACATGTTCTTCCAATTGACCATGTTCTTCCTATTGAGCATCTTCTTCCAATTGACCATGTTCTTCCAATTGAGCATGTTCTTCCTATTGACCATGTTCTTCCTATTGACCATGTTCTTCCTATTGACCATGTTCTTCCTCTTGACCATGTTCTTCCTATTGACCATGTTCTTCCTATTGAGCATGTTCTTCCTATTGAGCAGGTTCTTCCTTTTGACCATGTTCTTCCTCTTGACCATGTTCTTCCTATTGACCATGTTCTTCCTCTTGACCATGTTCGTCCTATTGACCATGTTCTTCCGATTGAGCAGGTTCTTCTTGTTGACCATGTTCTTCCTATTGACCATGTTCTTCTTATTGACCATGTTCTTCCTAGTGACCATGTTCTTCCTATTGCGCATGTTCTTCCTCTTGACCATGTTCTTCCTATTGCGCATGTTCTTCTTATTGACCATGTTCTTCTTATTGACCATGTTCTTCCTATTGACCATGTTTTTCCTATTGACCATGTTTTTCCTATTGAGCATGTTCTTCCTATTGAGCAGGTTCTTCCAATTGAGCAGGTTCTTCCGATTGACCATGTTCTTCCAATTGACCATGTTCTTCCTATTCAGCATGTTCTTCCGATTTACCATGTTCTTCATATTGACCATGTTCTTCCTCTTGAGCATGTTCTTCCTATTGAGCATGTTCTTCCAATTGACCATGTTCTTCCTATTGACCATGTTCTTCCTATTGAGCATGTTCTTCCTATTGATCATGTTCTTCCTGTTGAGCATGTTCTTCCTGTTGAGCATGTTCTTCATATTGACCATGTTCTTCCTCTTGAGCATGTTCTTCCTATTGAGCATGTTCTTCCAATTGACCATGTTCTTCCTATTGACCATGTTCTTCCTATTGAGCATGTTCTTCCTATTGATCATGTTCTTCCTGTTGAGCATGTTCTTCCTGTTGAGCAAGTTCTTCCTGTTGAGCATGTTCTTCCTGTTGAGCATGTTCTTCCTGTTGAGCATGTTCTTCCTATTGACCATGTTCTTCCTATTGACCATGTTCTTCCTATTGCGCATGTTCTTCCTATTGTGCATGTTCTTCCTATTGACCATGTTCGTCCTATTGACCATGTTCTTCCTATTGACCATGTTCTTCCTATTGACCATGTTATTCCTATTGTGCAAGTTCTTCTTATTGACCATGTTCTTCCAATTGAGCAGGTTCTTGCAATTGACCATGTTCTTCCAATTGACCATGTTCTTCCTATTGACCATGTTCTTCCTATTGACCATGTTCTTCCTATTGAGCATGTTCTTCCTATTGACCATGTTCTTCCTATTGAGCATGTTCTTCCTATTGACCATGTTCTTCCTATTGACCATGTTCTTCCTATTGAGCATGTTCTTCCTATTGACCATGTTCTTCCTATTGAGCATGTTCTTCCAATTGACCATGTTCTTCCTATTGACCATGTTATTCCGATTGAGCATGTTCTTCCAATTGACCATGTTCTTCCTATTGACCATGTTATTCCGATTGACCATGTTCTTCCTATTGAGCATGTTCTTCCTATTGAGCATGTTCTTCCTATTGACCATGTTCTTCCTATTGACCATGTTCTTCCTATTGAGCATGTTCTTCCTATTGATCATGTTCTTCCTGTTGAGCATGTTCTTCATATTGACCATGTTCTTCCTCTTGAGCATGTTCTTCCTATTGAGCATGTTCTTCCAATTGACCATGTTCTTCCTATTGACCATGTTCTTCCTATTGAGCATGTTCTTCCTATTGATCATGTTCTTCTTGTTGAGCATGTTCTTCCTATTGAGCATGTTCTTCTTGTTGAGCATGTTCTTCCTATTGACCATGATTTTCCTATTGACCATGGTCTTCCTATTTACCATGTTCTTCATATTGACCATGTTCTTCCTATTGCCCATATTCTTTCTATTGATCATGATCTTCCTATTGTCCATGTTCTTCCTATTGACCATGTTCTTCATATTGACCATGTTCTTCCTATTGTCCATGTTCTTCCAATTGACCATGTTCTTCCTATTGACCATGTTCTTCCAAATGACCATGTTCTTCCTATTGACCATGTTCTTCCAATTGACCATGTTCTTCCAATTGAGCATGTTCTTCCTATTGACCATGTTCTTCCTATTGACCATGTTCTTCCTCTTGACCATGTTCTTCCTATTGACCATGTTCTTCCTATTGAGCATGTTCTTCCTATTGACCATGTTCTTCCGATTGAGCAGGTTCTTCTTGTTGACCATGTTCTTCCTATTGACCATGTTCTTCCTATTGAGCATGTTCTTCCTATTGAGCAGGTTCTTCCTCTTGACCATGTTCTTCCTATTGACCATGTTCTTCCTATTGACCATGTTCTTCCTATTGACCATGTTCTTCCTATTGCACATGTTCTTCCAATTGACCATGATCTTCCTAATGCACATGTTCTTCCAATTGACCATGTTCTTCCAATTGAGCATGTTCTTCCTATTGACCATGTTCTTCCTATTGACCATGTTCTTCCTATTGACCATGTTCTTCCTATTGACCATGTTCTTCCAATTGACCATGTTCTTCCTCTTGACCATGTTCTTCCTATTGACCATGTTCTTCCTATTGAGCATGTTCTTCCTATTGAGCATGTTTTTCCTATTGAGCATGCTCTTCATATTGACCATGTTCTTCCTATTGACCATGTTCTTCCTATTGACCATGTTCTTCCTTTTGACCATGTTCTTCCTATTGCGCATGTTCTTCTTATTGACCATGTTCTTCTTATTGACCATGTTCTTCCTATTGACCATGTTTTTCCTATTGAGCATGTTCTTCCTATTGAGCATGTTCTTCCTATTGACCATGTTCTTCCTATTGAGCATGTTCTTCGTATTGACCATGTTCTTCCTATTGACCATGTTCTTCCTATTGACCATGTTCTTCCTATTGACCATGTTCTTCCTATTGAGCATGTTCTTCCTATTGAGCATGTTCTTCCTATTGAGCATGTTCTTCCGATTGACCATGTTCTTCCAATTGACCATGTTCTTCCTATTGAGCATGTTCTTCCGATTTACCATGTTCTTCATATTGACCATGTTCTTCCTCTTGAGCATGTTCTTCCTATTGAGCATGTTCTTCCAATTGACCATGTTCTTCCTATTGACCATGTTCTTCCTATTGAGCATGTTCTTCCTATTGATCATGTTCTTCCTGTTGAGCATGTTCTTCCTGTTGAGCATGTTCTTCATATTGACCATGTTCTTCCTCTTGAGCATGTTCTTCCTATTGAGCATGTTCTTCCAATTGACCATGTTCTTCCTATTGACCATGTTCTTCCTATTGAGCATGTTCTTCCTATTGATCATGTTCTTCCTGTTGAGCATGTTCTTCCTGTTGAGCATGTTCTTCCTGTTGAGCATGTTCTTCCTGTTGAGCATGTTCTTCCTGTTGAGCATGTTCTTCCTATTGACCATGTTCTTCCTATTTTCCATGTTCTTCCTATTGCGCATGTTCTTCCTATTGTGCATGTTCTTCCTATTGACCATGTTCGTCCTATTGACCATGTTCTTCCTATTGACCATGTTATTCCTATTGTGCAAGTTCTTCTTATTGACCATGTTCTTCCAATTGAGCAGGTTCTTGCAATTGACCATGTTCTTCCAATTGACCATGTTCTTCCTATTGACCATGTTATTCCGATTGACCATGTTCTTCCTATTGAGCATGTTCTTCCTATTGAGCATGTTCTTCCTATTGACCATGTTCTTCCTATTGACCATGTTCTTCCTATTGAGCATGTTCTTCCTATTGACCATGTTCTTCCCATTGAGCATGTTCTTCCGATTGACCATGTTCTTCCGATTTTCCAAGTTTTTTTCGGATTGAGCATGTTCTTCCTATTGACCATGTTCTTCCGATTGACCATGTTCTTCCTATTGATCATGTTCTTCCTCTTGACCATGTTCTTCTTGTTGAGCATGTTCTTCCTATTGAGCATGTTCTTCTTGTTGAGCATGTTCTTCCTATTGAGCATGTTTTTCCTATTGACCATGTTCTTCCAATTGACCATCTTCTTCATATTGACCATGTTCTTCCTATTGACCATGTTCTTCCTATTGACCATGTTCTTCCAATTGACCATGTTCTTCCTATTGACCATCTTCTTCATATTGACCATGTTCTTCCTCTTGACCATCTTCTTCATATTGACCATGTTCTTCCTCTTGACCATGTTCTTCCAATTGACCATGTTCTTCCTATTGACCATGTTATTCCGATTGACCATGTTCTTCCTATTGACCATGTTCTTCCTATTGACCATGTTCTTCCAATTGACCATGTTCTTCCTATTGACCATGTTCTTCCGATTGACCATGTTCTTCCAATTGACCATGTTCTTCCTCTTGACCATGTTCTTCCTATTGACCATGTTCTTCCTATTGAGCATGTTCTTCCTATTGACCATGTTCTTCCTATTGAGCATGTTCTTCCAATTGACCATGTTCTTCCTATTGACCATGTTATTCCGATTTACCATGTTCTTCCTATTGAGCATGTTCTTCCTATTGACCATGTTCTTCCTCTTGACCATGTTCGTCCTATTGACCATGTTCTTCCGATTGAGCAGGTTCTTCTTGTTGACCATGTTCTTCCTATTGACCATGTTCTTCTTATTGACCATGTTCTTCCTATTGACCATGTTTTTCCTATTGAGCATGTTCTTCCTATTGAGCAGGTTCTTCCAATTGAGCAGGTTCTTCCGATTGACCATGTTCTTCCAATTGACCATGTTCTTCCTATTGAGCATGTTCTTCCGATTTACCATGTTCTTCATATTTTCCATGTTCTTCCTCTTGAGCATGTTCTTCCTATTGAGCATGTTTTTCCTATTGACCATGTTCTTCCAATTGAGCATGTTCTTCCGATTGACCATGTTCTTCCAATTGACCATGTTCTTCCTATTGAGCATGTTCTTCCGATTTACCATGTTCTTCATATTTTCCATGTTCTTCCTCTTGAGCATGTTCTTCCTATTGAGCATGTTCTTCCAATTGACCATGTTCTTCCTATTGACCATGTTCTTCCTATTGAGCATGTTCTTCCTATTGATCATGTTCTTCCTGTTGAGCATGTTCTTCCTGTTGAGCATGTTCTTCATATTTTCCATGTTCTTCCTATTGAGCATGTTCTTCCAATTGACCATGTTCTTCCTATTGACCATGTTCTTCATATTGACCATGTTCTTCCTCTTGAGCATGTTCTTCCTGTTGAGCATGTTCTTCCTATTGACCATGTTCTTCCTATTTTCCATGTTCTTCCTATTGCGCATGTTCTTCCTATTTTCCATGTTCTTCCTATTGACCATGTTCTTCCTATTTTCCATGTTCTTCCTATTGCGCATGTTCTTCCTATTGTGCATGTTCTTCCTATTGACCATGTTCGTCCTATTGACCATGTTCTTCCTATTGAGCAGGTTCTTCTTGTTGACCATGTTCTTCTTATTGACCATGTTCTTCCTAGTGACCATGTTCTTCCTATTGCGCATGTTCTTCTTATTGACCATGTTCTTCCTATTGCGCATGTTCTTCTTATTGACCATGTTCTTCCTATTGAGCATGTTCTTCCTATTGATCATGTTCTTCCTGTTGAGCATGTTCTTCCTGTTGAGCATGTTCTTCCTATTGAGCATGTTCTTCCTATTGCGCATGTTCTTCCTATTGACCATGTTCTTCCTATTGAGCAGGTTCTTCTTGTTGACCATGTTCTTCCTATTGACCATGTTCTTCTTATTGACCATGTTCTTCCTAGTGACCATGTTCTTCCTATTGCGCATGTTCTTCTTATTGACCATGTTCTTCCTATTGCGCATGTTCTTCTTATTGACCATGTTCTTCTTATTGACCATGTTTTTCCTATTGACCATGTTTTTCCTATTGACCATGTTCTTCCAATTGAGCAGGTTCTTCCAATTAACCATGTTCTTCCGATTGACCATGTTCTTCCAATTGACCATGTTCTTCCTATTTACCATGTTCTTCCTATTGACCATGTTCTTCCTATTAACCATGTTCTTCCTAGTGACCATGTTCTTCCTATTGAGCATGTTCTTCCTATTGATCATGTTCTTCCTATTGATCATGTTCTTCCAATTGATCATGTTCTTCCTGTTGAGCATGTTCTTCCGATTGAGCATGTTCTTCCTATTGAGCATGTTCTTCCTATTGAGCATGTTCTTCCTATTGAGCATGTTCTTCTTCTTGACCATGTTCTTCCTATTGAGCATGTTCTTCCTATTGACCATGTTCTTCTTATTGACCATGTTCTTCCAATTGACCATGTTCTTCCTATTGACCATGTTCTTCCTATTGACCATGTTATTCCTATTGTGCAAGTTCTTCTTATTGACCATGTTCTTCCAATTGACCATGTTCTTCCAATTGAGCAGGTTCTTGCAATTGACCATGTTCTTCCAATTGACCATGTTCTTCCTATTGACCATGTTCTTCCTATTGACCATGTTCTTCCTATTGAGCATGTTCTTCCTATTGACCATGTTCTTCCTATTGAGCATGTTCTTCGTATTGACCATGTTCTTCCTATTGACCATGTTCTTCCTATTGACCATGTTCTTCCTATTGAGCATGTTCTTCCTATTGAGCATGTTCTTCCTATTGACCATGTTCTTCCTATTGAGCATGTTCTTCCTATTGACCATGTTCTTCTTCTTGACCATGTTCTTCCTATTGAGCATGTTCTTCCTATTGACCATGTTCTTCTTATTGACCATGTTCTTCCAATTGACCATGTTCTTCCTATTGACCATGTTCTTCCTATTGACCATGTTCTTCCAATTGAGCAGGTTCTTCCTATTGACCATGTTCTTCCTATTGAGCATGTTCTTCCTATTGACCATGTTCTTCCAATTGACCATGTTCTTCCTATTGACCATGTTCTTCCTATTGACCATGTTATTCCTATTGTGCAAGTTCTTCTTATTGACCATGTTCTTCCAATTGACCATGTTCTTCCAATTGAGCAGGTTCTTCCTATTGACCATGTTCTTCCTATTGAGCATGTTCTTCCTATTGACCATGTTCTTCCTATTGAGCATGTTCTTCGTATTGACCATGTTCTTCCTATTGACCATGTTCTTCCTATTGAGCATGTTCTTCCTATTGAGCATGTTCTTCCAATTGACCATGTTCTTCCTATTGACCATGTTCTTCCTATTGACCATGTTCTTCCGATTGACCATGTTTTTCCTATTGACCATGTTATTCCGATTGACCATGTTCTTCCTATTGCGCATGTTCTTCTTATTGACCATGTTCTTCCTATTGCGCATGTTCTTCTTATTGACCATGTTCTTCCTATTGAGCATGTTCTTCCTATTGATCATGTTCTTCCTGTTGAGCATGTTCTTCCTATTGAGCATGTTCTTCCTATTGACCATGTTCTTCCTATTGACCATGTTCTTCCTATTGAGCATGTTCTTCCTATTGACCATGTTCTTCCGATTGAGCATGTTCTTCCCATTGACCATGTTCTTCCTATTGATCATGTTCTTCCTGTTGATCATGTTCTTCCTGTTGAGCATGTTCTTCCTGTTGAGCATGTTCTTCCTGTTGAGCATGTTCTTCCTATTGACCATGTTCTTCCTATTTTCCATGTTCTTCCTATTGTGCATGTTCTTCCTATTGTGCATGTTCTTCCTATTGACCATGTTCGTCCTGTTGACCATGTTCTTCCTATTGAGCAGGTTCTTCTTGTTGACCATGTTCTTCCTATTGACCATGTTCTTCTTATTGACCATGTTCTTCCTAGTGACCATGTTCTTCCTATTGCGCATGTTCTTCTTATTGACCATGTTCTTCCTATTGCGCATGTTCTTCTTATTGACCATGTTCTTCTTATTGACCATGTTCTTCCTATTGACCATGTTTTTCCTATTGACCATGTTCTTCCAATTGAGCAGGTTCTTCCAATTAACCATGTTCTTCCGATTGACCATGTTCTTCCAATTAACCATGTTCTTCCAATTGACCATGTTCTTCCAATTGACCATGTTCTTCATATTGACCATGTTCTTCCTATTGAGCATGTTCTTCCGATTTACCATGTTCTTCATATTGACCATGTTCTTCCTCTTGAGCATGTTCTTCCTATTGAGCATGTTCTTCCAATTGACCATGTTCTTCCTATTGAGCATGTTCTTCCTATTGATCATGTTCTTCCTATTGATCATGTTCTTCCTGTTGAGCATGTTCTTCCGATTGAGCATGTTCTTCCTCTTGACCATGTTCTTCCTGTTGAGCATGTTCTTCCGATTGAGCATGTTCTTCCTCTTGACCATGTTCTTCCTATTGACCATGTTCTTCCTATTGAGCATGTTCTTCGTATTGACCATGTTCTTCTTCTTGACCATGTTCTTCCTATTGAGCATGTTCTTCGTATTGACCATGTTCTTCTTCTTGACCATGTTCTTCCTATTGAGCATGTTCTTCCTATTGACCATGTTCTTCCAATTGACCATGTTCTTCTTATTGACCATGTTCTTCCTATTGACCATGTTATTCCTATTGTGCAAGTTCTTCTTATTGACCAGGTTCTTCCAATTGACCATGTTCTTCCAATTGAGCAGGTTCTTGCAATTGACCATGTTCTTCCAATTGACCATGTTCTTCCAATTGACCATGTTCTTCCTATTGACCATGTTCTTCCTCTTGACCATGTTCTTCCTATTGACCATGTTCTTCCTATTGAGCATGTTCTTCCTATTGACCATGTTCTTCCTATTGAGCATGTTCTTCCAATTGACCATGTTCTTCCTATTGACCATGTTATTCCGATTGACCATGTTCTTCCTATTGAGCATGTTCTTCCTATTGACCATGTTCTTCCGATTGAGCATGTTCTTCCCATTGACCATGTTCTTCCGATTGACCATCTTCTTCCGATTTTCCAAGTTCTTCCGATTGAGCATGTTTTTCCTATTGAGCATGTTTTTCCTATTGAGCATGTTTTTCCAATTGACCATGTTCTTCCTATTGATCATGTTCTTCCTATTGACCATGTTCTCCCTATTTACCATGTTCTTCCCCTTGACCATGTTCTTCTTGTTGAGCATGTTCTTCCTATTGAGCATGTTTTTCCTATTGACCATGTTCTTCCTATTGACCATGTTCTTCCGATTGACCATGTTCTTCCGATTGACCATGTTCTTCCTCTTGACCATGTTCTTCCGATTGAGCATGTTCTTCCAATTGACCATGTTCTTCCTATTGACCATGTTATTCCGATTGACCATGTTCTTCCTATTGACCATGTTCTTCCTATTGACCATGTTCTTCCAATTGACCATGTTCTTCCTATTGAGCATGTTCTTCCTATTGAGCATGTTCTTCCTATTGACCATGTTCTTCCAATTGACCATGTTCTTCCGATTGACCATGTTGTTCCGATTGACCATGTTCTTCCTATTGAGCATGTTCTTCCAATTGACCATGTTCTTCCTATTGACCATGTTCTTCCTATTGAGCATGTTCTTCCTATTGAACATGTTCTTCCTATTGAGCATGTTCTTCCCATTGACCATGTTCTTCCCATTGAGCATGTTCTTCCTATTTACCATGTTCTTCCTATTTACCATGTTCTTCCTATTTACCATGTTCTTCCTATTGACCATGTTCTTCCAATTGACCATGTTCTTCCTATTGATCATGTTCTTCCTATTGACCATGTTCTTCCTATTTACCATGTTCTTCCTATTGACCATGTTCTTCTTGTTGAGCATGTTCTTCCTGTTGAGCATGTTTTTCCTATTGACCATGTTGTTCCTATTGAGCATGCTCTTCATATTGACCATGTTCTTCCTATTGACCATGTTCTTCCTATTGACCATGTTCTTCCTTTTGACCATGTTCTTCCGATTGAGCATGTTTTTCCTATTGACCATGTTCTTCCGATTGAGCATGTTCTTCCCATTGACCATGTTCTTCCCATTGACCATGTTCTTCCGATTTTCCAAGTTTTTCCGATTGAGCATGTTCTTCCTATTGAGCATGTTCTTCCTATTTACCATATTCTTCCGATTGACCATGTTCTTCCTATTGAGCATGTTTTTCCTATTGACCATGTTCTTCCTATTTACCATGTTCTTCCTATTTACCATATTCTTCCTATTGACCATGTTCTTCCTATTGATCATGTTCTTCCTATTGAGCATGTTCTTCCTATTGAGCATGTTCTTCCTATTGATCATGTTCTTCCTGTTGATCATGTTCTTCCTGTTGAGCATGTTCTTCCTGTTGAGCATGTTCTTCCTATTTACCATGTTCTTCCTATTGACCATGTTCTTCTTGTTGAGCATGTTCTTCCTGTTGAGCATGTTTTTCCTATTGACCATGTTGTTCCTATTGAGCATGCTCTTCATATTGACCATCTTCTTCATATTGACCATGTTCTTCCTATTGATCATGTTCTTCCTATTGACCATGTTCTTCCTATTTACCATGTTCTTCCTATTGACCATGTTCTTCTTGTTGAGCATGTTCTTCCTGTTGAGCATGTTTTTCCTATTGACCATGTTGTTCCTATTGAGCATGCTCTTCATATTGACCATGTTCTTCCTAATGACCATGTTCTTCCTATTGACCATGTTCTTCCTTTTGACCATGTTCTTCCGATTGAGCAGGTTCTTCCTATTTACCATGTTCTTCCTATTGAGCATGTTTTTCCTATTGACCATGTTCTTCCGATTGAGCATGTTCTTCCCATTGACCATGTTCTTCCCATTGACCATGTTCTTCCGATTTTCCAAGTTTTTCCGATTGAGCATGTTCTTCCGATTGAGCATGTTCTTCCTATTTACCATATTCTTCCGATTGACCATGTTCTTCCTATTGAGCATGTTTTTCCTATTGACCATGTTCTTCCTATTTACCATGTTCTTCCTATTTACCATATTCTTCCTATTGACCATGTTCTTCCTATTGACCATGTTCTTCTTGTTGAGCATGTTCTTCCTGTTGAGCATGTTTTTCCTATTGACCATGTTGTTCCTATTGAGCATGCTCTTCATATTGACCATCTTCTTCATATTGACCATGTTCTTCCTATTGATCATGTTCTTCCTATTGATCATGTTCTTCCTATTTACCATGTTCTTCCTATTGACCATGTTCTTCTTGTTGAGCATGTTCTTCCTGTTGAGCATGTTTTTCCTATTGACCATGTTGTTCCTATTGAGCATGCTCTTCATATTGACCATCTTCTTCATATTGACCATGTTGTTCCTATTGAGCATGCTCTTCATATTGACCATGTTCTTCCTATTGAGCATGTTCTTCCAATTGACCATGTTCTTCCTATTGGCCATGTTCTTCCTATTTACCATGTTCTTCCTATTTATCATATTCTTCCTATTTACCATGTTCTTCTGATTGACCATTTTCTTCCTATTGACCATGTTCTTCCTATTTACCATGTTCCTCCTATTTACCATGTTCTTCCTATTTACCATGTTCTTCCTATTGCGCATGTTCTTCCTATTGAGCATGTTCTTCCTCCTGACCATGTTCTTCCTATTGACCATGTTCTTCTTGTTGAGCATGTTCTTCCTGTTGACCATGTTCTTCCTATTGAGCATGTTCTTCCTATTGAGCATGTTCTTCCTATTTACCATGTTCTTCCTATTGACCATGTTCTTCTTGTTGAGCATGTTCTTCCTGTTGAGCATGTTTTTCCTATTGACCATGTTGTTCCTATTGAGCATGCTCTTCATATTGACCATGTTCTTCCTATTGACCATGTTCTTCCTATTGACCATGTTCTTCCTTTTGACCATGTTCTTCCTATTGACCATGTTCTTCCTTTTGACCATGCTCTTCATATTGACCATGTTCTTCATATTGACCATGTTCTTCCTATTGACCATGTTCTTCCTTTTGACCATGTTCTTCCGATTGAGCAGGTTCTTCCTATTGACCATGTTCTTCCTATTGAGCATGTTTTTCCTATTGACCATGTTCTTCCGATTGAGCATGTTCTTCCCATTGACCATGTTCTTCCGATTTTCCAAGTTTTTCCGATTGAGCATGTTCTTCCTATTGAGCATGTTCTTCCTATTGAGCATGTTCTTCCTATTGAGCATGTTTTTCCTATTGACCATGTTCTTCCTATTTACCATGTTCTTCCTATTGACCATGTTCTTCCTATTGACCATGTTCTTCCTATTGATCATGTTCTTCCTATTGACCATGTTCTTCCTATTTAGCATGTTCTTCCTATTGACCATGTTCTTCTAATTGACCATGTTCTTCCTATTGCGCATGTTCTTCTTATTGACCATGTTCTTCTTATTGACCATGTTCTTCTTATTGACCATGTTCTTCCAATTGAGCAGGTTCTTCCAATTAACCATGTTCTTCTGATTGACCATGTTCTTCCAATTGACCATGTTCTTCCTATTTACCATGTTCTTCCTATTGACCATGTTCTTCCTGTTAACCATGTTCTTCATATTGACCATGTTCTTCCTATTGAGCATGTTCTTCCGATTGACCATGTTCTTCCTCTTGACCATGTTCTTCCTATTGACCATGTTCTTCCTATTGAGCATGTTCTTCCTATTGAGCATGTTCTTCCTATTGATCATGTTCTTCCTGTTGATCATGTTCTTCCTGTTGAGCATGTTCTTCCTGTTGAGCATGTTCTTCCTGTTGAGCATGTTCTTCCTATTGACCATGTTCTTCCTATTTTCCATGTTCTTCCTATTGCGTATGTTCTTCCTATTGTGCATGTTCTTCCTATTGACCATGTTCGTCCTATTGACCATGGTCTTCCTATTGAGCAGGTTCTTCTTGTTGACCATGTTCTTCCTATTGACCATGTTCTTCTTATTGACCATGTTCTTCCTAGTGACCATGTTCTTCCTATTGCGCATGTTCTTCTTATTGACCATGTTCTTCTTATTGACCATGTTCTTCCTATTGACCATGTTCTTACAATTGAGCAGGTTCTTCCGATTAATCATGTTCTTCCGATTGACCATGTTCTTCCAATTGACCATGTTCTTCCAATTGACCATGTTCTTCCAATTGACCATGTTCTTCCTATTAACCATGTTCTTCATATTGACCATGTTCTTCCTATTGAGCATGTTCTTCCTGTTGAGCATGTTCTTCCTCTTGACCATGTTCTTCCTATTGAGCATGTTCTTCCTATTGACCATGTTCTTCCTATTGAGCATGTTCTTCGTATTGACCATGTTCTTCCTATTGAGCATGTTCTTCCTATTGACCATGTTCTTCTTATTGACCATGTTCTTCCAATTGACCATGTTCTTCCTATTGACCATGTTCTTCCTATTGACCATGTTATTCCTATTGTGCAAGTTCTTCTTATTGACCATGTTCTTCCAATTGAGCAGGTTCTTGCAATTGACCATGTTCTTCCAATTGACCATGTTCTTCCTATTGACCATGTTCTTCCTCTTGACCATGTTCTTCCTATTGACCATGTTCTTCCTATTGAGCATGTTCTTCCAATTGACCATGTTCTTCCTATTGACCATGTTATTCCGATTGACCATGTTCTTCCTATTGAGCATGTTCTTCCTATTGAGCATGTTCTTCCTATTGACCATGTTCTTCCGATTGAGCATGTTCTTCCGATTGAGCATGTTCTTCCCATTGACCATGTTCTTCCCATTGAGCATGTTCTTCCGATTGACCATGTTCTTCCGATTTTCCAAGTTTTTCCTATTGACCATGTTCTTCCAATTGACCATGTTCTTCCTATTGATCATGTTCTTCCTATTTACCATGTTCTTCCTCTTGACCATGTTCTTCTTGTTGAGCATGTTCTTCCTATTGAGCATGTTTTTCCTATTGACCATGTTCTTCCAATTGACCATCTTCTTCATATTGACCATGTTCTTCCTATTGACCATGTTCTTCCGATTGACCATGTTCTTCCTATTGACCATGTTCTTCCTATTGACCATGTTCTTCCAATTGACCATGTTCTTCCTATTGACCATGTTCTTCCTATTGACCATGTTCTTCCAATTGACCATGTTCTTCCTCTTGACCATGTTCTTCCTATTGACCATGTTCTTCCAATTGACCATGTTCTTCCTCTTGACCATGTTCTTCCTATTGAGCATGTTCTTCCTATTGAGCATGTTCTTCCAATTGACCATGTTCTTCCTATTGACCATGTTATTCCGATTGACCATGTTCTTCCTATTGAGCATGTTCTTCCTTTTGACCATGTTATTCCTATTGAGCATGTTCTTCCAATTGACCATGTTCTTCCTCTTGACCATGTTCTTCCTATTGACCATGTTCTTCCTATTGAGCATGTTCTTCCTATTGACCATGTTCTTCCTATTGAGCATGTTCTTCCAATTGAGCATGTTCTTCCAATTGACCATGTTCTTCCTATTGAGCATGTTCTTCCAATTGACCATGTTCTTCCTATTGAACATGTTCTTCCGATTGAGCATGTTCTTCCCATTGACCATGTTCTTTCCATTGAGGATGTTCTTCCGATTTTCCAAGTTTTTCCGATTGAGCATGTTCTTCCTATTTACCATGTTCTTCCTATTTACCATGTTCTTCCTATTTACCATGTTCTTCCTATTGACCATGTTCTTCCAATTGACCATGTTCTTCCTATTGATCATGTTCTTCCTATTGACCATGTTCTTCTTGTTGAGCATGGTCTTCCTGTTGAGCATGTTTTTCCTATTGACCATGTTGTTCCTATTGAGCATGCTCTTCATATTGACCATGTTCTTCCGATTGAGCAGGTTCTTCCTATTGACCATGTTCTTCCTATTGAGCATGTTTTTCCTATTGACCATGTTCTTCTGATTGAGCATGTTCTTCCCATTGACCATGTTCTTCCCATTGACCATGTTCTTCCGATTTTCCAAGTTTTTCCGATTGAGCATGTTCTTCCTATTTACCATATTCTTCCGATTGACCATGTTCTTCCTATTGATCATGTTCTTCCTATTGACCATGTTCTTCCTATTTACCATGTTCTTCCGATTGACCATGTTCTTCCTATTGATCATGTTCTTCCTATTGACCATGTTCTTCCTATTTACCATGTTCTTCCTATTTACCATGTTCTTCCTATTGACCATGTTCTTCCAATTGACCATGTTCTTCCTATTGATCATGTTCTTCCTATTGACCATGTTCTTCCTATTTACCATGTTCTTCCTATTGACCATGTTCTTCCTCTTGAGCATGTTCTTCCTATTGACCATGTTCTTCCTATTTACCATGTTCTTCCTTTTGACCATGTTCTTCTTATTGACCATGTTCTTCCTATTGCGCATGTTCTTCTTATTGACCATGTTCTTCTTATTGACCATGTTCTTCCTATTGCGCATGTTCTTCTTATTGACCATGTTCTTCTTATTGACCATGTTCTTCCTATTGACCATGTTTTTCCTATTGACCATGTTCTTCCTAATGACCATGTTCTTCCGATTGACCATGTTCTTCCTATTGACCATGTTTTTCCTATTGACCATGTTCTTCCTAATGACCATGTTCTTCCTATTGACCATGTTCTTCCAATTGACCATGTTCTTCCTATTAACCATGTTCTTCATATTGACCATGTTCTTCCTCTTGAGCATGTTCTTCCTATTGAGCATGTTCTTCCAATTGACCATGTTCTTCTATTGAGCATGTTCTTCTATGTTGTTCTTCCAATTGACCATGTTCTTCCTACCATGTTTTTCCTATTGACCATGTTCTTCCTATTGACCATGTTCCTCCGATTTGACCATGTTCTTCCAATTGACCATGTTCTTCCTATTAACCATGTTCTTCATATTGACCATGTTCTTCCTCTTGAGCATGTTCTTCCTATTGCGCATGTTCTTCTTATTGACCATGTTCTTCTTATTGACCATGTTCTTCCTATTGACCATGTTTTTCCTATTGACCATGTTCTTCCGATTGACCATGTTCTTCCGATTGACCATGTTCTTCCAATTGACCATGTTCTTCCAATTGACCATGTTTTTCCTATTGACCATGTTCTTCCTATTGACCATGTTCTTCCTCTTGAGCATGTTCTTCCTATTGAGCATGTTCTTCCTATTGATCATGTTCTTCCAATTGACCATGTTTTTCCTATTGACCATGTTCTTCCTATTGACCATGTTCTTCCTCTTGAGCATGTTCTTCCTATTGAGCATGTTCTTCCTATTGATCATGTTCTTCCAATTGAGCATGTTCTTCGTATTGAGCCATGTTCTTCCTATCTGACCATGTTCTTCCTATTGAGCATGTTCTTCTTCTTGACCATGTTCTTCCTATTGAGCATGTTCTTCTTATTGACCATGTTCTTCCTATTGAGCATGTTTTTCCTATTGACCATGTTCTTCCTATTTACCATGTTCTTCCTATTTACCATGTTCTTCCTATTGAGCATGTTTTTCCTATTGACCATGTTCTTCCAATTGACCATCTTCTTCATATTGACCATGTTCTTCCTATTGAGCATGTTCTTCCAATTGACCATGTTCTTCCTATTGACCATCTTCTTCATATTGACCATGTTCTTCCTCTTGACCATCTTCTTCATATTGACCATGTTCTTCCTCTTGACCATGTTCTTCCAATTGACCATGTTCTTCCTATTGACCATGTTCTTCCTATTGACCATGTTATTCCGATTGACCATGTTCTTCCTATTGAGCATGTTCTTCCTATTGACCATGTTCTTCCAATTGACCATGTTCTTCCGATTGACCATGTTCTTCCAATTGACCATGTTCTTCCTCTTGACCATGTTCTTCCTATTGACCATGTTCTTCCTATTGAGCATGTTCTTCCTATTGACCATGTTCTTCCTATTGAGCATGTTCTTCCGATTTACCATGTTCTTCCTATTGACCATGTTATTCCGATTTACCATGTTCTTCCTCTTGACCATGTTCTTCCTATTGAGCATGTTCTTCCAATTGACCATGTTCTTCCTGTTGACCATGTTCTTCCTGTTGACCATGTTCTTCCTATTGACCATGTTCTTCCTATTGACCATGTTCTTCCTATTGAGCATGTTCTTCCTTTTGACCATGTTATTCCGATTGACCATGTTCTTCCTATTGAGCATGTTCTTCCTATTGACCATGTTCTTCCAATTGACCATGTTCTTCCTCTTGACCATGTTCTTCCTATTGACCATGTTCTTCCTATTGAGCATGTTCTTCCAATTGACCATGTTCTTCCGATTGACCATGTTATTCCGATTGACCATGTTCTTCCTATTGAGCATGTTCTTCCAATTGACCATGTTCTTCCTATTGACCATGTTCTTCCTATTGAGCATGTTCTTCCTATTGAACATGTTCTTCCGATTGAGCATGTTGTTCCCATTGACCATGTTCTTCCCATTGAGGATGTTCTTCCGATTTTCCAAGTTTTTCCGATTGAGCATGTTCTTCCTATTTAACATGTTTTTCCTATTGAGCATGTTTTTCCTATTGACCATGTTCTTCCTATTTACCATGTTCTTCCTATTTACCATGTTCTTCCTATTGACCATGTTCTTCCAATTGACCATGTTCTTCCTATTGATCATGTTCTTCCTATTGACCATGTTCTTCCTATTTACCATGTTTTTCCTATTGACCATGTTCTTCCTATTGCGCATGTTCTTCTTATTGACCATGTTCTTCTTATTGACCATGTTCTTCCTATTGACCATGTTTTTCCTATTGACCATGTTCTTCCTAATGACCATGTTCTTCCTAATGACCATGTTCTTCCGATTGACCATGTTCTTCCAATTGACCATGTTCTTCCAATTGACCATGTTCTTCCTATTAACCATGTTCTTCATATTGACCATGTTCTTCCTCTTGAGCATGTTCTTCCTATTGAGCATGTTCTTCCAATTGACCATGTTCTTCCAATTGAGCAGGTTCTTCCTATTGACCATGTTCTTCCTATTGAGCATGTTCTTCCTATTGACCATGTTCTTCCTATTGAGCATGTTCTTCGTATTGACCATGTTCTTCCTATTGACCATGTTCTTCCTATTGAGCATGTTCTTCCTATTGAGCATGTTCTTCCAATTGACCATGTTCTTCCTATTGACCATGTTATTCCGATTGAGCATGTTCTTCCGATTGACCATGTTCTTCCTATTGACCATGTTATTCCGATTGACCATGTTCTTCCTATTGCGCATGTTCTTCTTATTGACCATGTTCTTCCTATTGCGCATGTTCTTCTTATTGACCATGTTCTTCCTATTGAGCATGTTCTTCCTATTGATCATGTTCTTCCTGTTGAGCATGTTCTTCCTATTGAGCATGTTCTTCCTATTGACCATGTTCTTCCTATTGACCATGTTCTTCCTATTGAGCATGTTCTTCCTATTGACCATGTTCTTCCGATTGAGCATGTTCTTCCCATTGACCATGTTCTTCCTATTGATCATGTTCTTCCTGTTGATCATGTTCTTCCTGTTGAGCATGTTCTTCCTGTTGAGCATGTTCTTCCTGTTGAGCATGTTCTTCCTGTTGAGCATGTTCTTCCTATTGACCATGTTCTTCTTATTGACCATGTTCTTCCTAGTGACCATGTTCTTCCTATTGCGCATGTTCTTCTTATTGACCATGTTCTTCCTATTGCGCATGTTCTTCTTATTGACCATGTTCTTCTTATTGACCATGTTCTTCCTATTGACCATGTTTTTCCTATTGACCATGTTCTTCCAATTGAGCAGGTTCTTCCAATTAACCATGTTCTTCCGATTGACCATGTTCTTCCAATTAACCATGTTCTTCCAATTGACCATGTTCTTCCAATTGACCATGTTCTTCATATTGACCATGTTCTTCCTATTGAGCATGTTCTTCCGATTTACCATGTTCTTCATATTGACCATATTCTTCCTCTTGAGCATGTTCTTCCTATTGAGCATGTTCTTCCAATTGACCATGTTCTTCCTATTGAGCATGTTCTTCCTATTGATCATGTTCTTCCTATTGATCATGTTCTTCCGATTGAGCATGTTCTTCCTCTTGACCATGTTCTTCCTATTGAGCATGTTCTTCCTATTGACCATGTTCTTCCTATTGAGCATGTTCTTCGTATTGACCATGTTCTTCTTCTTGACCATGTTCTTCCTATTGAGCATGTTCTTCGTATTGACCATGTTCTTCTTCTTGACCATGTTCTTCCTATTGAGCATGTTCTTCCTATTGACCATGTGCTTCTTATTGACCATGTTCTTCCAATTGACCATGTTCTTCTTATTGACCATGTTCTTCCTATTGACCATGTTATTCCTATTGTGCAAGTTCTTCTTATTGACCAGGTTCTTCCAATTGACCATGTTCTTCCAATTGAGCAGGTTCTTGCAATTGACCATGTTCTTCCAATTGACCATGTTCTTCCAATTGACCATGTTCTTCCTATTGACCATGTTCTTCCTCTTGACCATGTTCTTCCTATTGACCATGTTCTTCCTATTGAGCATGTTCTTCCTATTGACCATGTTCTTCCTATTGACCATGTTATTCCGATTGACCATGTTCTTCCTATTGAGCATGTTCTTCCTATTGACCATGTTCTTCCTATTGAGCATGTTCTTCCTATTGACCATGTTCTTCCGATTGAGCATGTTCTTCCCATTGACCATGTTCTTCCGATTGACCATCTTCTTCCGATTTTCCAAGTTCTTCCGATTGAGCATGTTTTTCCTATTGAGCATGTTTTTCCTATTGAGCATGTTTTTCCAATTGACCATGTTCTTCCTATTGATCATGTTCTTCCTATTGACCATGTTCTTCCTATTTACCATGTTCTTCCCCTTGACCATGTTCTTCTTGTTGAGCATGTTCTTCCTATTGAGCATGTTTTTCCTATTGACCATGTTCTTCCGATTGAGCATGTTCTTCCCATTGACCATGTTCTTCCCATTGACCATGTTCTTCCGATTTTCCAAGTTTTTCCGATTGAGCATGTTCTTCCTATTGAGCATGTTCTTCCTATTTACCATATTCTTCCGATTGACCATGTTCTTCCTATTGAGCATGTTTTTCCTATTGACCATGTTCTTCCAATTGACCATGTTCTTCCTATTGACCATGTTCTTCCAATTGACCATGTTCTTCCTCTTGACCATGTTCTTCCTATTGAGCATGTTCTTCCTATTGAGCATGTTCTTCCAATTGACCATGTTCTTCCTATTGACCATGTTATTCCGATTGACCATGTTCTTCCTATTGAGCATGTTCTTCCTTTTGACCATGTTATTCCTATTGAGCATGTTCTTCCAATTGACCATGTTCTTCCTCTTGACCATGTTCTTCCTATTGACCATGTTCTTCCTATTGAGCATGTTCTTCCTATTGACCATGTTCTTCCTATTGAGCATGTTCTTCCAATTGACCATGTTCTTCCTATTGAGCATGTTCTTCCTATTGAACATGTTCTTCCGATTGAGCATGTTCTTCCCATTGACCATGTTCTTTCCATTGAGGATGTTCTTCCGATTTTCCAAGTTTTTCCGATTGAGCATGTTCTTCCTATTTACCATGTTCTTCCTATTTACCATGTTCTTCCTATTTACCATGTTCTTCCTATTGACCATGTTCTTCCAATTGACCATGTTCTTCCTATTGATCATGTTCTTCCTATTGACCATGTTCTTCTTGTTGAGCATGGTCTTCCTGTTGAGCATGTTTTTCCTATTGACCATGTTGTTCCTATTGAGCATGCCTTCATATTGACCATGTTCTTCCGATTGAGCAGGTCTTCCTATTGACCATGTTCTTCCTCCTATTGAGCATTCTTCCTATTGACCATGTTCTTCTGATTGAGCATGTTCTTTTCCCATTGACCATGTTCTTCCCATGTTTGTTCTTTCCGATTATTGATTGAGCATGTCTTTCCTATTGAGCATGTCTTCCTATTTACCATATTCCTTCCGATTGACCATGTTCTTCCTATTGACCATGTTCTTCCTATTGACCTTCATGTTCTTCCTATTTACCATGTTCTTCCTATTTACCATGTTCTTCCTATTGACCATATTGATCATGTTCTTCCTATTGACCATGTTCTTCCTATTTACCATGTTCTTCCTATTGACCATGTTCTTCCTCTTGAGCATGTTCTTCCTCTTGAGCATGTTCTTCCTATTGACCATGTTCTTCCTATTTACCATGTTCTTCCTTTTGACCATGTTCTTCTTATTGACCATGTTCTTCTTATTGACCATGTTCTTCCTATTGCGCATGTTCTTCTTATTGACCATGTTCTTCCTATTGACCATGTTTTTCCTATTGACCATGTTCTTCCTAATGACCATGTTCTTCCGATTGACCATGTTCTTCCAATTGACCATGTTCTTCCAATTGACCATGTTCTTCCTATTAACCATGTTCTTCATATTGACCATGTTCTTCCTCTTGAGCATGTTCTTCCTATTGAGCATGTTCTTCCAATTGACCATGTTCTTCCGATTGACCATGTTCTTCCAATTGACCATGTTCTTCCGATTGACCATGTTCTTCCAATTGACCATGTTCTTCCAATTGACCATGTTCTTCCTATTAACCATGTTCTTCATATTGACCATGTTCTTCCTCTTGAGCATGTTCTTCCTATTGAGCATGTTCTTCCTATTGATCATGTTCTTCCTATTGAGCATGTTCTTCCTATTGATCATGTTCTTCCTATTGAGCATGTTCTTCCTATTGATCATGTTCTTCCAATTGACCATGTTTTTCCTATTGACCATGTTCTTCCTATTGACCATGTTCTTCCGATTGACCATGTTCTTCCAATTGACCATGTTCTTCCTATTAACCATGTTCTTCATATTGACCATGTTCTTCCTCTTGAGCATGTTCTTCCTATTGCGCATGTTCTTCTTATTGACCATGTTCTTCTTATTGACCATGTTCTTCCTATTGACCATGTTTTTCCTATTGACCATGTTCTTCCTATTGACCATGTTCTTCCGATTGACCATGTTCTTCCAATTGACCATGTTCTTCCAATTGACCATGTTCTTCCTATTAACCATGTTCTTCATATTGACCATGTTCTTCCTCTTGAGCATGTTCTTCGTATTGACCATGTTCTTCTTCTTGACCATGTTCTTCCTATTGAGCATGTTCTTCTTCTTGACCATGTTCTTCCTATTGAGCATGTTCTTCTTATTGACCATGTTCTTCCTATTGAGCATGTTTTTCCTATTGACCATGTTCTTCCTATTTACCATGTTCTTCCTATTTACCATGTTCTTCCTATTGAGCATGTTTTTCCTATTGACCATGTTCTTCCAATTGACCATCTTCTTCATATTGACCATGTTCTTCCTATTGAGCATGTTCTTCCAATTGACCATGTTCTTCCTATTGACCATCTTCTTCATATTGACCATGTTCTTCCTCTTGACCATCTTCTTCATATTGACCATGTTCTTCCTCTTGACCATGTTCTTCCTATTGACCATGTTCTTCCGATTGACCATGTTCTTCCTATTGACCATGTTCTTCCTATTGACCATGTTATTCCGATTGACCATGTTCTTCCTATTGAGCATGTTCTTCCTATTGACCATGTTCTTCCGATTGACCATGTTCTTCCAATTGACCATGTTCTTCCAATTGACCATGTTCTTCCTATTAACCATGTTCTTCATATTGACCATGTTCTTCCTATTGAGCATGTTCTTCCTATTGACCATGTTCTTCCAATTGACCATGTTCTTCCGATTGACCATGTTCTTCCAATTGACCATGTTCTTCCTCTTGACCATGTTCTTCCTATTGACCATGTTCTTCCTATTGAGCATGTTCTTCCTATTGACCATGTTCTTCCTATTGAGCATGTTCTTCCGATTTACCATGTTCTTCCTATTGACCATGTTATTCCGATTTACCATGTTCTTCCTCTTGACCATGTTCTTCCTATTGAGCATGTTCTTCCAATTGACCATGTTCTTCCTGTTGACCATGTTCTTCCTATTGACCATGTTCTTCCTATTGACCATGTTCTTCCTATTGAGCATGTTCTTCCTTTTGACCATGTTATTCCGATTGACCATGTTCTTCCTATTGAGCATGTTCTTCCTATTGACCATGTTCTTCCAATTGACCATGTTCTTCCTCTTGACCATGTTCTTCCTATTGACCATGTTCTTCCTATTGAGCATGTTCTTCCTATTGACCATGTTCTTCCAATTGACCATGTTCTTCCGATTGACCATGTTATTCCGATTGACCATGTTCTTCCTATTGACCATGTTCTTCCAATTGACCATGTTCTTCCTATTGACCATGTTCTTCCTATTGAGCATGTTCTTCGTATTGACCATGTTCTTCCTATTGACCATGTTCTTCCTATTTACCATGTTCTTCCTATTTACCATGTTCTTCCTATTTACCATGTTTTTCCTATTGACCATGTTCTTCCAATTGACCATCTTCTTCGTATTGACCATGTTCTTCCTATTGACCATGTTCTTCCTATTTACCATGTTCTTCCTATTTACCATGTTCTTCCTATTTACCATGTTCTTCCTATTGACCATGTTCTTCCTATTGACCATGTTCTTCCTATTGACCATGTTCTTCCAATTGACCATGTTCTTCCTATTGATCATGTTCTTCCTATTGACCATGTTCTTCCTCTTGACCATCTTCTTCATATTGACCATGTTCTTCCTCTTGACCATGTTCTTCCTATTGACCATGTTATTCCGATTGACCATGTTCTTCCTATTGAGCATGTTCTTCCTATTGACCATGTTCTTCCTATTGAGCATGTTCTTCCTATTGACCATGTTCTTCCTATTGACCATGTTCTTCCTATTGACCATGTTCTTCCTATTTACCATGTTCTTCCTATTGACCATGTTCTTCCTATTGATCATGTTCTTCCTATTGACCATGTTCTTCTTGTTGAGCATGTTCTTCCTATTGACCATGTTCTTCCTATTGACCATGTTCTTCCTTTTGACCATGTTCTTCCGATTGAGCAGGTTCTTCCTATTGACCATGTTCTTCCGATTGAGCATGTTCTTCCGATTGAGCATGTTCTTCCCATTGACCATGTTCTTCCGATTTTCCAAGTTTTTCCGATTGAGCATGTTCTTCCTATTGAGCATGTTCTTCCTATTGAGCATGTTCTTCCTATTGAGCATGTTTTTCCTATTGACCATGTTCTTCCTATTTACCATGTTCTTCCTATTGACCATGTTCTTCCTATTGACCATGTTCTTCCTATTGATCATGTTCTTCCTATTGACCATGTTCTTCCTATTTAGCATGTTCTTCCTATTGACCATGTTCTTCTAATTGACCATGTTCTTCCTATTGCGCATGTTCTTCTTATTGACCATGTTCTTCTTATTGACCATGTTCTTCTTATTGACCATGTTCTTCCAATTGAGCAGGTTCTTCCAATTGAGCAGGTTCTTCCAATTAACCATGTTCTTCTGATTGACCATGTTCTTCCAATTGACCATGTTCTTCCTATTTACCATGTTCTTCCTATTGACCATGTTCTTCCTGTTAACCATGTTCTTCATATTGACCATGTTCTTCCTATTGAGCATGTTCTTCCGATTGACCATGTTCTTCCTCTTGACCATGTTCTTCCTATTGACCATGTTCTTCCTATTGAGCATGTTCTTCCTATTGAGCATGTTCTTCCTATTGATCATGTTCTTCCTGTTGATCATGTTCTTCCTGTTGAGCATGTTCTTCCTGTTGAGCATGTTCTTCCTGTTGAGCATGTTCTTCCTATTGACCATGTTCTTCCTATTTTCCATGTTCTTCCTATTGCGTATGTTCTTCCTATTGTGCATGTTCTTCCTATTGACCATGTTCGTCCTATTGACCATGGTCTTCCTATTGAGCAGGTTCTTCTTGTTGACCATGTTCTTCCTATTGACCATGTTCTTCTTATTGACCATGTTCTTCCTAGTGACCATGTTCTTCCTATTGCGCATGTTCTTCTTATTGCGCATGTTCTTCTTATTGACCATGTTCTTCTTATTGACCATGTTCTTCCTATTGACCATGTTTTTCCTATTGACCATGTTCTTACAATTGAGCAGGTTCTTCCGATTAACCATGTTCTTCCGATTGACCATGTTCTTCCAATTGACCATGTTCTTCCTATTAACCATGTTCTTCATATTGACCATGTTCTTCCTATTGAGCATGTTCTTCCTGTTGAGCATGTTCTTCCGATTGAGCATGTTCTTCCTCTTGACCATGTTCTTCCTATTGAGCATGTTCTTCCTATTGACCATGTTCTTCCTATTGAGCATGTTCTTCGTATTGACCATGTTCTTCTTCTTGACCATGTTCTTCCGATTGAGCATGTTCTTCGTATTGACCATGTTCTTCCTATTGAGCATGTTCTTCCTTTTGACCATGTTCTTCTTATTGACCATGTTCTTCCAATTGACCATGTTCTTCCTATTGACCATGTTCTTCCTATTGACCATGTTATTCCTATTGTGCAAGTTCTTCTTATTGACCATGTTCTTCCAATTGAGCAGGTTCTTGCAATTGACCATGTTCTTCCAATTGACCATGTTCTTCCTATTGACCATGTTCTTCCTCTTGACCATGTTCTTCCTATTGACCATGTTCTTCCTATTGAGCATGTTCTTCCTATTGACCATGTTCTTCCTATTGAGCATGTTCTTCCTATTGACCATGTTCTTCCTATTGAGCATGTTCTTCCAATTGACCATGTTCTTCCTATTGACCATGTTATTCCGATTGACCATGTTCTTCCTATTGAGCATGTTCTTCCTATTGACCATGTTCTTCCAATTGACCATGTTCTTCCTATTGATCATGTTCTTCCTATTGACCATGTTCTTCCTATTTACCATGTTCTTCCTCTTGACCATGTTCTTCTTGTTGACCATGTTCTTCCTATTGACCATGTTCTTCCAATTGACCATGTTCTTCCTATTGACCATGTTCTTCCTATTGAGCATGTTTTTCCTATTGACCATGTTCTTCCAATTGACCATCTTCTTCATATTGACCATGTTCTTCCTATTGACCATGTTCTTCCGATTGACCATGTTCTTCCTATTGACCATGTTCTTCCTATTGACCATGTTCTTCCAATTGACCATGTTCTTCCTATTGACCATGTTCTTCCTATTGACCATGTTCTTCCTATTGACCATGTTCTTCCAATTGACCATGTTCTTCCTATTGACCATGTTCTTCCAATTGACCATGTTCTTCCTCTTGACCATGTTCTTCCTATTGAGCATGTTCTTCCTATTGAGCATGTTATTCCTATTGAGCATGTTCTTCCAATTGACCATGTTCTTCCTCTTGACCATGTTCTTCCTATTGAGCATGTTCTTCCTATTGACCATGTTCTTCCTATTGAGCATGTTCTTCCAATTGACCATGTTCTTCCTATTGAGCATGTTCTTCCTATTGAACATGTTCTTCCGATTGAGCATGTTCTTCCCATTGACCATGTTCTTTCCATTGAGGATGTTCTTCCGATTTTCCAAGTTTTTCCGATTGAGCATGTTCTTCCTATTTACCATGTTCTTCCTATTTACCATGTTCTTCCTATTTACCATGTTCTTCCTATTGACCATGTTCTTCCAATTGACCATGTTCTTCCTATTGATCATGTTCTTCCTATTGACCATGTTCTTCTTGTTGAGCATGGTCTTCCTGTTGAGCATGTTTTTCCTATTGACCATGTTGTTCCTATTGAGCATGCTCTTCATATTGACCATGTTCTTCCGATTGAGCAGGTTCTTCCTATTGACCATGTTCTTCCTATTGAGCATGTTTTTCCTATTGACCATGTTCTTCTGATTGAGCATGTTCTTCCCATTGACCATGTTCTTCCGATTTTCCAAGTTTTTCCGATTGAGCATGTTCTTCCTATTGAGCATGTTCTTCCTATTTACCATATTCTTCCGATTGACCATGTTCTTCCTATTGATCATGTTCTTCCTATTGACCATGTTCTTCCTATTTACCATGTTCTTCCTATTGACCATGTTCTTCCAATTGACCATGTTCTTCCTATTGATCATGTTCTTCCTATTGACCATGTTCTTCCTATTTACCATGTTCTTCCTATTGACCATGTTCTTCCTCTTGAGCATGTTCTTCCTATTGACCATGTTCTTCCTATTTACCATGTTCTTCCTTTTGACCATGTTCTTCTTATTGACCATGTTCTTCCTATTGCGCATGTTCTTCTTATTGACCATGTTCTTCTTATTGACCATGTTCTTCCTATTGCGCATGTTCTTCTTATTGACCATGTTCTTCCTATTGACCATGTTTTTCCTATTGACCATGTTCTTCCTAATGACCATGTTCTTCCGATTGACCATGTTCTTCCAATTGACCATGTTCTTCCAATTGACCATGTTCTTCCTATTAACCATGTTCTTCATATTGACCATGTTCTTCCTCTTGAGCATGTTCTTCCTATTGAGCATGTTCTTCCAATTGACCATGTTCTTCCGATTGACCATGTTCTTCCAATTGACCATGTTCTTCCGATTGACCATGTTCTTCCAATTGACCATGTTCTTCCAATTGACCATGTTCTTCCTATTAACCATGTTCTTCATATTGACCATGTTCTTCCTCTTGAGCATGTTCTTCCTATTGAGCATGTTCTTCCTCTTGAGCATGTTCTTCCTATTGAGCATGTTCTTCCAATTGACCATGTTCTTCATATTGACCATGTTCTTCCTCTTGAGCATGTTCTTCCTATTGAGCATGTTCTTCCTATTGATCATGTTCTTCCTATTGAGCATGTTCTTCCTATTGATCATGTTCTTCCTATTGAGCATGTTCTTCCTATTGATCATGTTCTTCCAATTGACCATGTTTTTCCTATTGACCATGTTCTTCCTATTGACCATGTTCTTCCGATTGACCATGTTCTTCCAATTGACCATGTTCTTCCAATTGACCATGTTCTTCCTATTAACCATGTTCTTCATATTGACCATGTTCTTCCTCTTGAGCATGTTCTTCCTATTGCGCATGTTCTTCTTATTGACCATGTTCTTCTTATTGACCATGTTCTTCCTATTGACCATGTTCTTCCGATTGACCATGTTCTTCCAATTGACCATGTTCTTCCAATTGACCATGTTCTTCCAATTGACCATGTTCTTCATATTGACCATGTTCTTCCTATTGAGCATGTTCTTCCAATTGACCATGTTCTTCCTATTGACCATGTTCTTCCTCTTGAGCATGTTCTTCCTATTGAGCATGTTCTTCCTATTGATCATGTTCTTCCTATTGAGCATGTTCTTCCTATTGAGCATGTTCTTCCGATTGAGCATGTTCTTCCTCTTGACCATGTTCTTCCTATTGAGCATGTTCTTCCTATTGACCATGTTCTTCCTATTGAGCATGTTCTTCGTATTGACCATGTTCTTCTTCTTGACCATGTTCTTCCTATTGAGCATGTTCTTCTTCTTGACCATGTTCTTCCTATTGAGCATGTTCTTCTTCTTGACCATGTTCTTCCTATTGAGCATGTTCTTCCTATTGACCATGTTCTTCTTATTGACCATGTTCTTCCTATTGAGCATGTTTTTCCTATTGACCATGTTCTTCCTATTTACCATGTTCTTCCTATTTACCATGTTCTTCCTATTGACCATGTTCTTCCTATTGACCATGTTCTTCTTGTTGAGCATGTTCTTCCTATTGAGCATGTTTTTCCTATTGACCATGTTCTTCCAATTGACCATCTTCTTCATATTGACCATGTTCTTCCTATTGAGCATGTTCTTCCAATTGACCATCTTCTTCATATTGACCATGTTCTTCCAATTGACCATGTTCTTCCTATTGACCATCTTCTTCATATTGACCATGTTCTTCCTCTTGACCATCTTCTTCATATTGACCATGTTCTTCCTCTTGACCATGTTCTTCCAATTGACCATGTTCTTCCTATTGACCATGTTCTTCCTATTGACCATGTTATTCCGATTGACCATGTTCTTCCTATTGAGCATGTTCTTCCTATTGACCATGTTCTTCCAATTGACCATGTTCTTCCGATTGACCATGTTCTTCCAATTGACCATGTTCTTCCTCTTGACCATGTTCTTCCTATTGACCATGTTCTTCCTATTGAGCATGTTCTTCCTATTGACCATGTTCTTCCTATTGAGCATGTTCTTCCGATTTACCATGTTCTTCCTATTGACCATGTTATTCCGATTTACCATGTTCTTCCTCTTGACCATGTTCTTCCTATTGAGCATGTTCTTCCAATTGACCATGTTCTTCCTGTTGACCATGTTCTTCCTATTGACCATGTTCTTCCTATTGACCATGTTCTTCCTATTGAGCATGTTCTTCCTTTTGACCATGTTATTCCGATTGACCATGTTCTTCCTATTGAGCATGTTCTTCCTATTGACCATGTTCTTCCAATTGACCATGTTCTTCCTCTTGACCATGTTCTTCCTATTGACCATGTTCTTCCTATTGAGCATGTTCTTCCAATTGACCATGTTCTTCCGATTGACCATGTTATTCCGATTGACCATGTTCTTCCTATTGAGCATGTTCTTCCAATTGACCATGTTCTTCCTATTGACCATGTTCTTCCTATTGAGCATGTTCTTCCTATTGAACATGTTCTTCCGATTGAGCATGTTGTTCCCATTGACCATGTTCTTCCCATTGAGGATGTTCTTCCGATTTTCCAAGTTTTTCCGATTGAGCATGTTCTTCCTATTTAACATGTTCTTCCGATTGAGCATGTTTTTCCTATTGAGCATGTTTTTCCTATTGACCATGTTCTTCCTATTTACCATGTTCTTCCTATTTACCATGTTCTTCCTATTGACCATGTTCTTCCAATTGACCATGTTCTTCCTATTGATCATGTTCTTCCTATTGACCATGTTCTTCCTATTTACCATGTTTTTCCTATTGACCATGTTGTTCCTATTGAGCATGCTCTTCATATTGACCATGTTCTTCATATTGACCATGTTCTTCCTATTGACCATGTTCTTCATATTGACCATGTTCTTCCTATTGACCATGTTCTTCCTTTTGACCATGTTCTTCCGATTGAGCAGGTTCTTCCTATTGACCATGTTCTTCCGATTGACCATGTTCTTCCTATTGACCATGTTCTTCATATTGACCATGTTCTTCCTATTGACCATGTTCTTCCTTTTGACCATGTTCTTCCGATTGAGCATGTTTTTCCTATTGACCATGTTCTTCCGATTGAGCATGTTCTTCCCATTGACCATGTTCTTCCCATTGACCATGTTCTTCCGATTTTCCAAGTTTTTCCGATTGAGCATGTTCTTCCTATTGACCATGTTCTTCCTATTGAGCATGTTTTTCCTATTGAGCATGTTTTTCCTATTGACCATGTTCTTCTTATTGACCATGTTCTTCCTATTGACCATGTTCTTCCTATTGATCATGTTCTTCCTATTGACCATGTTCTTCCTATTTACCATGTTCTTCTTATTGACCATGTTCTTCCTATTGCGCATGTTCTTCTTATTGACCATGTTCTTCTTATTGACCATGTTCTTCCTATTGACCATGTTCTTCCAATTGAGCAGGTTCTTCCAATTGAGCAGGTTCTTCCAATTAACCATGTTCTTCCAATTGACCATGTTCTTCCTATTTACCATGTTCTTCCTATTGACCATGTTCTTCCTGTTAACCATGTTCTTCATATTGACCATGTTCTTCCTATTGAGCATGTTCTTCCGATTGACCATGTTCTTCCTCTTGAGCATGTTCTTCCTATTGAGCATGTTCTTCCAATTGACCATGTTCTTCCTATTGACCATGTTCTTCCTATTGAGCATGTTCTTCCTATTGATCATGTTCTTCCTGTTGATCATGTTCTTCCTGTTGAGCATGTTCTTCCTGTTGAGCATGTTCTTCCTGTTGAGCATGTTCTTCCTATTGACCATGTTCTTCCTATTTTCCATGTTCTTCCTATTGCGCATGTTCTTCCTATTGTGCATGTTCTTCCTATTGACCATGTTCGTCCTGTTGACCATGTTCTTCCTATTGAGCAGGTTCTTCTTGTTGACCATGTTCTTCCTATTGACCATGTTCTTCTTATTGACCATGTTCTTCCTATTGCGCATGTTCTTCTTATTGACCATGTTCTTCCTATTGCGCATGTTCTTCTTATTGACCATGTTCTTCTTATTGACCATGTTCTTCCTATTGACCATGTTTTTCCTATTGACCATGTTCTTCCAATTGAGCAGGTTCTTCCAATTAACCATGTTCTTCCGATTGACCATGTTCTTCCAATTAACCATGTTCTTCCAATTGACCATGTTCTTCCAATTGACCATGTTCTTCCTATTAACCATGTTCTTCATATTGACCATGTTCTTCCTATTGAGCATGTTCTTCCGATTTACCATGTTCTTCATATTGACCATATTCTTCCTCTTGAGCATGTTCTTCCTATTGAGCATGTTCTTCCAATTGACCATGTTCTTCCTATTGACCATGTTCTTCCTATTGATCATGTTCTTCCGATTGAGCATGTTCTTCCAATTGACCATGTTCTTCCTATTGACCATGTTCTTCCTATTGATCATGTTCTTCCGATTGAGCATGTTCTTCCTCTTGACCATGTTCTTCCTATTGAGCATGTTCTTCCTATTGACCATGTTCTTCCTATTGAGCATGTTCTTCGTATTGACCATGTTCTTCTTCTTGACCATGTTCTTCCTATTGAGCATGTTCTTCGTATTGACCATGTTCTTCTTCTTGACCATGTTCTTCCTATTGAGCATGTTCTTCCTATTGACCATGTGCTTCTTATTGACCATGTTCTTCCAATTGACCATGTTCTTCTTATTGACCATGTTCTTCCTATTGACCATGTTATTCCTATTGTGCAAGTTCTTCCTATTGACCATGTTCCTCCTATTGTCAAGGTTCTTCTTATTGACCATGTTCTTCCAATTGACCATGTTCTTCCAATTGAGCAGGTTCTTGCAATTGACCATGTTCTTCCAATTGACCATGTTCTTCCAATTGACCATGTTCTTCCTATTGACCATGTTCTTCCTCTTGACCATGTTCTTCCTATTGACCATGTTCTTCCTATTGAGCATGTTCTTCCTATTGACCATGTTCTTCCTATTGAGCATGTTCTTCCTATTGACCATGTTCTTCCTATTGACCATGTTCTTCCTATTGACCATGTTCTTCCCATTGACCATGTTCTTCCCATTGAGCATGTTCTTCCGATTGACCATGTTCTTCCGATTTTCCAAGTTTTTCGGATTGAGCATGTTCTTCCTATTGAGCATGTTTTTCCTATTGAGCATGTTTTTCCTATTGACCATGTTCTTCCAATTGACCATGTTCTTCCTATTGATCATGTTCTTCCTATTGACCATGTTCTTCCTATTTACCATGTTCTTCCTCTTGACCATGTTCTTCTTGTTGAGCATGTTCTTCCTATTGAGCATGTTTTTCCTATTGACCATGTTCTTCCAATTGACCATCTTCTTCATATTGACCATGTTATTCCTATTGACCATGTTCTTCCGATTGACCATGTTCTTCCTATTGAGCATGTTCTTCCAATTGACCATGTTCTTCCTATTGACCCTGTTATTCCGATTGACCATGTTCTTCCTATTGACCATGTTCTTCCTATTGACCATGTTCTTCCAATTGACCATGCTCTTCCTATTGACCATGTTCTTCCTATTGACCATGTTCTTCCTCTTGACCATGTTCTTCCTATTGACCATGTTCTTCCTATTGAGCATGTTCTTCCTATTGAGCATGTTCTTCCAATTGACCATGTTCTTGCTATTGACCATGTTATTCCGATTGACCATGTTCTTCCTATTGAGCATGTTCTTCCAATTGACCATGTTCTTCCAATTGACCATGTTCTTCCTATTGACCATGTTCTTCCTCTTGACCATGTTCTTCCTATTGACCATGTTCTTCCTATTGAGCATGTTCTTCCTATTGACCATGTTCTTCCTATTGAGCATGTTCTTCCAATTGACCATGTTCTTCCTATTGACCATGTTATTCCGATTGACCATGTTCTTCCTATTGAGCATGTTCTTCCTATTGACCATGTTCTTCCTATTGACCATGTTCTTCCTATTGAGCATGTTCTTCCTATTGAACATGTTCTTCCGATTGAGCATGTTGTTCCCATTGACCATGTTCTTCCCATTGAGGATGTTCTTCCGATTTTCCAAGTTTTTCCGATTGAGCATGTTCTTCCTATTTACCATGTTCTTCCTATTTACCATGTTCTTCCTATTTACCATGTTCTTCCTATTGACCATGTTCTTCCAATTGACCATGTTCTTCCTATTGATCATGTTCTTCCTATTGACCATGTTCTTCCTATTTACCATGTTCTTCCTATTGACCATGTTCTTCTTGTTGAGCATGTTCTTCCTGTTGAGCATGTTTTTCCTATTGACCATGTTGTTCCTATTGAGCATGCTCTTCATATTGACCATGTTCTTCATATTGACCATGTTCTTCCTATTGACCATGTTCTTCATATTGACCATGTTCTTCCTATTGACCATGTTCTTCCTTTTGACCATGTTCTTCCGATTGAGCAGGTTCTTCCTATTGACCATGTTCTTCCTATTGAGCATGTTTTTCCTATTGACCATGTTCTTCCGATTGAGCATGTTCTTCCCATTGACCATGTTCTTCCCATTGACCATGTTCTTCCGATTTTCCAAGTTTTTCCGATTGAGCATGTTCTTCCTATTGACCATGTTCTTCCTATTGAGCATGTTTTTCCTATTGAGCATGTTCTTCTTATTGACCATGTTCTTCCTATTGACCATGTTCTTCCTATTGATCATGTTCTTCCTATTGACCATGTTCTTCCTATTTACCATGTTCTTCTTATTGACCATGTTCTTCCTATTGCGCATGTTCTTCTTATTGACCATGTTCTTCTTATTGACCATGTTCTTCCTATTGACCATGTTCTTCCAATTGAGCAGGTTCTTCCAATTGAGCAGGTTCTTCCAATTAACCATGTTCTTCTGATTGACCATGTTCTTCCAATTGACCATGTTCTTCCTATTTACCATGTTCTTCCTATTGACCATGTTCTTCCTGTTAACCATGTTCTTCATATTGACCATGTTCTTCCTATTGAGCATGTTCTTCCTCTTGAGCATGTTCTTCCTATTGAGCATGTTCTTCCAATTGACCATGTTCTTCCTATTGACCATGTTCTTCCTATTGAGCATGTTCTTCCTATTGATCATGTTCTTCCTGTTGATCATGTTCTTCCTGTTGAGCATGTTCTTCCTGTTGAGCATGTTCTTCCTGTTGAGCATGTTCTTCCTATTGACCATGTTCTTCCTATTTTCCATGTTCTTCCTATTGCGCATGTTCTTCCTATTGTGCATGTTCTTCCTATTGACCATGTTCGTCCTGTTGACCATGTTCTTCCTATTGAGCAGGTTCTTCTTGTTGACCATGTTCTTCCTATTGACCATGTTCTTCTTATTGACCATGTTCTTCCTAGTGACCATGTTCTTCCTATTGCGCATGTTCTTCTTATTGACCATGTTCTTCCTATTGCGCATGTTCTTCTTATTGACCATGTTCTTCTTATTGACCATGTTCTTCCTATTGACCATGTTTTTCCTATTGACCATGTTCTTCCAATTGAGCAGGTTCTTCCAATTAACCATGTTCTTCCGATTGACCATGTTCTTCCAATTAACCATGTTCTTCCAATTGACCATGTTCTTCCAATTGACCATGTTCTTCCTATTAACCATGTTCTTCATATTGACCATGTTCTTCCTATTGAGCATGTTCTTCCGATTTACCATGTTCTTCATATTGACCATATTCTTCCTCTTGAGCATGTTCTTCCTATTGAGCATGTTCTTCCAATTGACCATGTTCTTCCTATTGAGCATGTTCTTCCTATTGATCATGTTCTTCCTATTGATCATGTTCTTCCTGTTGAGCATGTTCTTCCGATTGAGCATGTTCTTCCTCTTGACCATGTTCTTCCTATTGAGCATGTTCTTCCTATTGACCATGTTCTTCCTATTGAGCATGTTCTTCGTATTGACCATGTTCTTCTTCTTGACCATGTTCTTCCTATTGAGCATGTTCTTCGTATTGACCATGTTCTTCTTCTTGACCATGTTCTTCCTATTGAGCATGTTCTTCCTATTGACCATGTGCTTCTTATTGACCATGTTCTTCCAATTGACCATGTTCTTCTTATTGACCATGTTCTTCCTATTGACCATGTTATTCCTATTGTGCAAGTTCTTCTTATTGACCAGGTTCTTCCAATTGAGCAGGTTCTTGCAATTGACCATGTTCTTCCAATTGACCATGTTCTTCCAATTGACCATGTTCTTCCTATTGACCATGTTCTTCCTCTTGACCATGTTCTTCCTATTGACCATGTTCTTCCTATTGAGCATGTTCTTCCTATTGACCATGTTCTTCCTATTGAGCATGTTCTTCCAATTGACCATGTTCTTCCTATTGACCATGTTATTCCGATTGACCATGTTCTTCCTATTGAGCATGTTCTTCCTATTGACCATGTTCTTCCTATTGAGCATGTTCTTCCTATTGACCATGTTCTTCCGATTGAGCATGTTCTTCCCATTGACCATGTTCTTCCGATTGACCATCTTCTTCCGATTTTCCAAGTTCTTCCGATTGAGCATGTTTTTCCTATTGAGCATGTTTTTCCTATTGAGCATGTTTTTCCAATTGACCATGTTCTTCCTATTGATCATGTTCTTCCTATTGACCATGTTCTTCCTATTTACCATGTTCTTCCCCTTGACCATGTTCTTCTTGTTGAGCATGTTCTTCCTATTGAGCATGTTTTTCCTATTGACCATGTTCTTCCAATTGACCATCTTCTTCATATTGACCATGTTCTTCCTATTGACCATGTTCTTCCGATTGACCATGTTCTTCCTCTTGACCATGTTCTTCCTATTGAGCATGTTCTTCCAATTGACCATGTTCTTCCTATTGACCATGTTATTCCGATTGACCATGTTCTTCCTATTGACCATGTTCTTCCTATTGACCATGTTCTTCCAATTGACCATGTTCTTCCTATTGACCATGTTCTTCCTATTTACCATGTTCTTCCTATTGACCATGTTCTTCCTATTGAGCATGTTCTTCCTATTGACCATGTTCTTCCTATTGACCATGTTCTTCCGATTGACCATGTTCTTCCGATTGACCATGTTCTTCCTATTGACCATGTTCTTCCTATTGACCATGTTCTTCCTATTGAGCATGTTCTTCCTATTGAGCATGTTCTTCCTATTGACCATGTTCTTCCGATTGACCATGTTCTTCCTATTGACCATGTTCTTCCGATTGACCATGTTCTTCCTCTTGACCATGTTCTTCCTATTGAGCATGTTCTTCCTATTGACCATGTTCTTCCGATTGACCATGTTCTTCCGATTGACCATGTTCTTCCTATTGAGCATGTTCTTCCAATTGACCATGTTCTTCCTATTGACCATGTTCTTCCTATTGAGCATGTTCTTCCAATTGACCATGTTCTTCCTATTGACCATGTTCTTCCTATTGACCATGTTCTTCCGATTGAGCATGTTCTTCCCATTGACCATGTTCTTCCGATTGACCATGTTCTTCTGATTTTCCAAGTTTTTCCTATTGACCATGTTCTTCCAATTGACCATGTTCTTCCTATTGATCATGTTCTTCCTATTGACCATGTTCTTCCTATTGACCATGTTCTTCCAATTGACCATGTTCTTCCTATTGATCATGTTCTTCCTATTGACCATGTTCTTCCTATTTACCATGTTCTTCCTATTGACCATGTTCTTCCTATTGATCATGTTCTTCCTATTGACCATGTTCTTCTTGTTGAGCATGTTCTTCCTGTTGAGCATGTTTTTCCTATTGACCATGTTGTTCCTATTGAGCATGCTCTTCATATTGACCATCTTCTTCATATTGACCATGTTGTTCCTATTGAGCATGCTCTTCATATTGACCATCTTCTTCATATTGACCATGTTCTTCCTATTGATCATGTTCTTCCTATTGACCATGTTCTTCCTATTTACCATATTCTTCCTGTTGACCATGTTCTTCTTGTTGAGCATGTTCTTCCTGTTGAGCATGTTCTTCCTGTTGAGCATGTTTTTCCTATTGACCATGTTGTTCCTATTGAGCATGCTCTTCATATTGACCATGTTCTTCCTATTGACCATGTTCTTCCTATTGACCATGTTCTTCCTATTGACCATGTTCTTCCAATTGACCATGTTCTTCCAATTGACCATGTTCTTCCAATTGACCATGTTCTTCCTATTGACCATGTTCTTCCCATTGACCATGTTCTTCCCATTGAGCATGTTCTTCCGATTGACCATGTTCTTCCGATTTTCCAAGTTTTTCCGATTGAGCATGTTCTTCCTATTGAGCATGTTCTTCCTATTGACCATGTTCTTCCTATTTACCATGTTCTTCCGATTGACCATGTTCTTCCTATTTACCATGTTCTTCCTATTGACCATGTTCTTCTTGTTGAGCATGTTCTTCCTGTTGAGCATGTTTTTCCTATTGACCATGTTGTTCCTATTGAGCATGCTCTTCATATTGACCATCTTCTTCATATTGACCATGTTGTTCCTATTGAGCATGCTCTTCATATTGACCATCTTCTTCATATTGACCATGTTGTTCCTATTGAGCATGCTCTTCATATTGACCATCTTCTTCATATTGACCATGTTCTTCCTATTGATCATGTTCTTCCTATTGACCATGTTCTTCCCATTGACCATGTTCTTCCCATTGAGCATGTTCTTCCGATTGACCATGTTCTTCCGATTTTCCAAGTTTTTCCGATTGAGCATGTTCTTCCTATTGACCATGTTCTTCCGATTGACCATGTTCTTCCGATTGACCATGTTATTCCGATTGACCATGTTCTTCCTATTGAGCATGTTCTTCCTATTGACCATGTTCTTCCTTTTGACCATGTTCTTCCAATTGAGCAGGTTCTTCCTATTGACCATGTTCTTCCTT
Source organism: Eptatretus burgeri (assembly GCF_056783735.1). Taxonomy (NCBI): domain Eukaryota; kingdom Metazoa; phylum Chordata; class Myxini; order Myxiniformes; family Myxinidae; genus Eptatretus; species Eptatretus burgeri. The sequence goes on along the minus strand of NC_140962.1, from coordinate 6,290,646 downwards.
TTGAGCATGTTCTTCCGATTTACCATGTTCTTCCTATTGAGCATGTTCTTCCTATTTACCATGTTCTTCCTATTGAGCGTGTTCTTCCTATTTACCATGTTCTTCCTATTGACCATGTTCTTCCTATTGCGCATGTTCTTCCTATTGACCATGTTCTTCCTCTTGACCATGTTCTTCCTATTTACCATGTTCTTCCTATTGATCATGTTCTTCCTGTTGACCATGTTCTTCCTATTGAGCATGTTCTTCCTATTGAGCATGTTCTTCCTATTTACCATGTTCTTCCTCTTTACCATGTTCTTCCTATTGACCATGTTCTTCCGATTGACCATGTTCTTCTGATTGACCATGTTCTTCCTATTGAGCATGTTCTTCCGATTGACCATGTTCTTCGTATTTACCATGTTCTTCCTATTGAGCATGTTCTTCCAATTGACCATGTTCTTCCTATTGAGCATGTTCTTCCTGTTGACCATGTTCTTCCTATTGAGCATGTTCTTCCTGTTGACCATGTTCTTCCTATTGACCATGTTCTTCCTATTGACCATGTTCTTCCTATTGACCATGTTCTTCCTATTTACCATGTTCTTCCTATTTATCATATTCTTCCTATTTACCATGTTCTTCTGATTGACCATGTTCTTCCTATTGAGCATGTTCTTCCAATTGACCATGTTCTTCCTATTGGCCATGTTCTTCCTATTTATCATATTCTTCCTATTTACCATGTTCTTCCTATTTACCATGTTCTTCCTATTTACCATGTTCTTCCTATTTACCATTTTCTTCCTATTGACCATGTTCTTCCTATTTACCATGTTCCTCCTATTGACCATGTTCTTCCTATTTACCATGTTCTTCCTATTTACCATGTTCTTCCTATTGACCATGTTCTTCCTATTGCGCATGTTCTTCCTATTGAGCATGTTCTTCCTCCTGACCATGTTCTTCCTATTGACCATGTTCTTCTTGTTGAGCATGTTCTTCCTGTTGACCATGTTCTTCCTATTGACCATGTTCTTCCTATTGAGCATGTTCTTCCTATTTACCATGTTCTTCCTATTGACCATGTTCTTCCTATTGACCATGTTCTTCCGATTGACCATGTTCTTCCTATTGAGCATGTTCTTCCTATTGATCATGTTCTTCCTGTTGAGCATGTTCTTCCTCTTGACCATGTTCTTCCTATTGAGCATGTTCTTCCTATTGACCATGTTCTTCCTATTGAGCAAGTTCTTCGTATTGACCATGTTCTTCTTCTTGACCATGTTCTTCCTATTGAGCATGTTCTTCGTATTGACCATGTTCTTCTTCTTGACCATGTTCTTCCTATTGACCATGTTCTTCTTATTGACCATGTTCTTCCAATTGACCATGTTCTTCCTATTGACCATGTTCTTCCTATTGACCATGTTATTCCTATTGTGCAAGTTCTTCTTATTGACCATGTTCTTCCAATTGACCATGTTCTTCCAATTGAGCAGGTTCTTGCAATTGACCATGTTCTTCCAATTGACCATGTTCTTCCAATTGACCATGTTCTTCCTATTGACCATGTTCTTCCTCTTGACCATGTTCTTCCTATTGACCATGTTCTTCCTATTGAGCATGTTCTTCCTATTGACCATGTTCTTCCTATTGAGCATGTTCTTCCAATTGACCATGTTCTTCCTATTGACCATGTTCTTCCTATTGACCATGTTCTTCCCATTGACCATGTTCTTCCCATTGAGCATGTTCTTCCGATTGACCATGTTCTTCCGATTTTCCAAGTTTTTCGGATTGAGCATGTTCTTCCTATTGAGCATGTTTTTCCTATTGAGCATGTTTTTCCTATTGACCATGTTCTTCCAATTGACCATGTTCTTCCTATTGATCATGTTCTTCCTATTGACCATGTTCTTCCTATTTACCATGTTCTTCCTCTTGACCATGTTCTTCTTGTTGAGCATGTTCTTCCTATTGAGCATGTTTTTCCTATTGACCATGTTCTTCCAATTGACCATCTTCTTCATATTGACCATGTTCTTCCTATTGACCATGTTCTTCCGATTGACCATGTTCTTCCTATTGACCATGTTCTTCCTATTGACCATGTTCTTCCGATTGACCATGTTCTTCCTATTGACCATGTTCTTCCTATTGACCATGTTCTTCCAATTGACCATGTTCTTCCTATTGACCATGTTCTTCCAATTGACCATGTTCTTCCTCTTGACCATGTTCTTCCTATTGAGCATGTTCTTCCTATTGAGCATGTTCTTCCTATTGAGCATGTTCTTCCAATTGACCATGTTCTTCCTATTGACCATGTTATTCCGATTGACCATGTTCTTCCTATTGAGCATGTTCTTCCTTTTGACCATGTTATTCCTATTGAGCATGTTCTTCCAATTGACCATGTTCTTCCTCTTGACCATGTTCTTCCTATTGAGCATGTTCTTCCTATTGACCATGTTCTTCCTATTGAGCATGTTCTTCCAATTGACCATGTTCTTCCTATTGACCATGTTCTTCCGATTGACCATGTTCTTCCGATTGACCATGTTCTTCCTATTGAGCATGTTCTTCCAATTGACCATGTTCTTCCTATTGACCATGTTCTTCCTATTGACCATGTTCTTCCTATTGAGCATGTTCTTCCTATTGAACATGTTCTTCCGATTGAGCATGTTCTTCCCATTGACCATGTTCTTCCCATTGAGGATGTTCTTCCGATTTTCCAAGTTTTTCCGATTGAGCATGTTCTTCCTATTTACCATGTTCTTCCTATTTACCATGTTCTTCCTATTTACCATGTTCTTCCTATTGACCATGTTCTTCCAATTGACCATGTTCTTCCTATTGATCATGTTCTTCCTATTGACCATGTTCTTCCTATTTACCATGTTCTTCCTATTGACCATGTTCTTCTTGTTGAGCATGTTCTTCCTGTTGAGCATGTTTTTCCTATTGACCATGTTGTTCCTATTGAGCATGCTCTTCATATTGACCATGTTCTTCCTATTGACCATGTTCTTCCTATTGACCATGTTCTTCCTATTGACCATGTTCTTCCGATTGAGCAGGTTCTTCCTATTGACCATGTTCTTCCTATTGAGCATGTTTTTCCTATTGACCATGTTCTTCCGATTGAGCATGTTCTTCCCATTGACCATGTTCTTCCCATTGACCATGTTCTTCCGATTTTCCAAGTTTTTCCGATTGAGCATGTTCTTCCTATTGAGCATGTTCTTCCTATTTACCATATTCTTCCGATTGACCATGTTCTTCCTATTGATCATGTTCTTCCTATTGACCATGTTCTTCCTATTTACCATGTTCTTCCTATTTACCATATTCTTCCTATTGACCATGTTCTTCCTATTGATCATGTTCTTCCTATTGACCATGTTCTTCCTATTTACCATGTTCTTCCTATTGACCATGTTCTTCTTGTTGAGCATGTTCTTCCTGTTGAGCATGTTTTTCCTATTGACCATGTTGTTCCTATTGAGCATGCTCTTCATATTGACCATCTTCTTCATATTGACCATGTTGTTCCTATTGAGCATGCTCTTCATATTGACCATCTTCTTCATATTGACCATGTTCTTCCTATTGATCATGTTCTTCCTATTGACCATGTTCTTCCTATTTACCATATTCTTCCTATTGACCATGTTCTTCTTGTTGAGCATGTTCTTCCTGTTGAGCATGTTCTTCCTGTTGAGCATGTTTTTCCTATTGACCATGTTGTTCCTATTGAGCATGCTCTTCATATTGACCATGTTCTTCCTATTGACCATGTTCTTCCTATTGACCATGTTCTTCCTATTGACCATGTTCTTCCTATTGACCATGTTCTTCCAATTGACCATGTTCTTCCAATTGACCATGTTCTTCCCATTGACCATGTTCTTCCCATTGACCATGTTCTTCCCATTGACCATGTTCTTCCGATTGAGCATGTTTTTCCTATTGACCATGTTCTTCCGATTGAGCATGTTCTTCCCATTGACCATGTTCTTCCTATTGACCATGTTCTTCCTATTTACCATGTTCTTCCGATTGACCATGTTCTTCCTATTTACCATGTTCTTCCTATTGACCATGTTCTTCTTGTTGAGCATGTTCTTCCTATTGACCATGTTCTTCCGATTTACCATGTTCTTCCTATTGACCATGTTCTTCTTGTTGAGCATGTTCTTCCTGTTGAGCATGTTTTTCCGATTGACCATGTTGTTCCTATTGAGCATGCTCTTCATATTGACCATGTTCTTCCTATTGACCATGTTCTTCCTTTTGACCATGTTCTTCCAATTGAGCAGGTTCTTCCTATTGACCATGTTCTTCCTTTTGACCATGTTCTTCCAATTGAGCAGGTTCTTCCTATTGACCATGTTCTTCCAATTGAGCAGGTTCTTGCAATTGACCATGTTCTTCCAATTGACCATGTTCTTCCAATTGACCATGTTCTTCCTATTGACCATGTTCTTCCTCTTGACCATGTTCTTCCTATTGACCATGTTCTTCCTATTGAGCATGTTCTTCCTATTGACCATGTTCTTCCTATTGAGCATGTTCTTCCAATTGACCATGTTCTTCCTATTGACCATGTTCTTCCTATTGACCATGTTCTTCCCATTGACCATGTTCTTCCCATTGAGCATGTTCTTCCGATTGACCATGTTCTTCCGATTTTCCAAGTTTTTCGGATTGAGCATGTTCTTCCTATTGAGCATGTTTTTCCTATTGAGCATGTTTTTCCTATTGACCATGTTCTTCCAATTGACCATGTTCTTCCTATTGATCATGTTCTTCCTATTGACCATGTTCTTCCTATTTACCATGTTCTTCCTCTTGACCATGTTCTTCTTGTTGAGCATGTTCTTCCTATTGAGCATGTTTTTCCTATTGACCATGTTCTTCCAATTGACCATCTTCTTCATATTGACCATGTTATTCCTATTGACCATGTTCTTCCGATTGACCATGTTCTTCCTATTGAGCATGTTCTTCCAATTGACCATGTTCTTCCTATTGACCATGTTATTCCGATTGACCATGTTCTTCCTATTGACCATGTTCTTCCTATTGACCATGTTCTTCCAATTGACCATGCTCTTCCTATTGACCATGTTCTTCCTATTGACCATGTTCTTCCTCTTGACCATGTTCTTCCTATTGACCATGTTCTTCCTATTGAGCATGTTCTTCCTATTGAGCATGTTCTTCCAATTGACCATGTTCTTGCTATTGACCATGTTATTCCGATTGACCATGTTCTTCCTATTGAGCATGTTCTTCCTTTTGACCATGTTATTCCTATTGACCATGTTCTTCCAATTGACCATGTTCTTCCTCTTGACCATGTTCTTCCTATTGAGCATGTTCTTCCTATTGAGCATGTTCTTCCTATTGACCATGTTCTTCCTATTGACCATGTTCTTCCGATTGACCATGTTCTTCCGATTGACCATGTTATTCCGATTGACCATGTTCTTCCTATTGAGCATGTTCTTCCAATTGACCATGTTCTTCCTATTGACCATGTTCTTCCTATTGAGCATGTTCTTCCTATTGAACATGTTCTTCCGATTGAGCATGTTCTTCCCATTGACCATGTTCTTCCCATTGAGGATGTTCTTCCGATTTTCCAAGTTTTTCCGATTGAGCATGTTCTTCCTATTTACCATGTTCTTCCTATTTACCATGTTCTTCCTATTTACCATGTTCTTCCTATTGACCATGTTCTTCCAATTGACCATGTTCTTCCTATTGATCATGTTCTTCCTATTGACCATGTTCTTCCTATTTACCATGTTCTTCCTATTGACCATGTTCTTCTTGTTGAGCATGTTCTTCCTGTTGAGCATGTTTTTCCTATTGACCATGTTGTTCCTATTGAGCATGCTCTTCATATTGACCATGTTCTTCCTATTGACCATGTTCTTCCTATTGACCATGTTCTTCCTATTGACCATGTTCTTCCGATTGAGCAGGTTCTTCCTATTGACCATGTTCTTCCTATTGAGCATGTTTTTCCTATTGACCATGTTCTTCCGATTGAGCATGTTCTTCCCATTGACCATGTTCTTCCCATTGACCATGTTCTTCCGATTTTCCAAGTTTTTCCGATTGAGCATGTTCTTCCTATTGAGCATGTTCTTCCTATTTACCATATTCTTCCGATTGACCATGTTCTTCCTATTGAGCATGTTTTTCCTATTGACCATGTTCTTCCTATTTACCATGTTCTTCCTATTTACCATATTCTTCCTATTGACCATGTTCTTCCTATTGATCATGTTCTTCCTATTGACCATGTTCTTCCTATTTACCATGTTCTTCCTATTGACCATGTTCTTCTTGTTGAGCATGTTCTTCCTGTTGAGCATGTTTTTCCTATTGACCATGTTGTTCCTATTGAGCATGCTCTTCATATTGACCATCTTCTTCATATTGACCATGTTGTTCCTATTGAGCATCCTCTTCATATTGACCATCTTCTTCATATTGACCATGTTCTTCCTATTGATCATGTTCTTCCTATTGACCATGTTCTTCCTATTTACCATGTTCTTCCTATTGACCATGTTCTTCTTGTTGAGCATGTTCTTCCTGTTGAGCATGTTTTTCCTATTGACCATGTTGTTCCTATTGAGCATGCTCTTCATATTGACCATCTTCTTCATATTGACCATCTTCTTCATATTGACCATGTTCTTCCTATTGACCATGTTCTTCCTATTGACCATGTTCTTCCTATTGACCATGTTCTTCCAATTGACCATGTTCTTCCAATTGACCATGTTCTTCCTATTGACCATGTTCTTCCCATTGACCATGTTCTTCCCATTGACCATGTTCTTCCCATTGAGCATGTTCTTCCGATTGACCATGTTCTTCCGATTTTCCAAGTTTTTCCGATTGAGCATGTTCTTCCTATTGAGCATGTTCTTCCTATTGACCATGTTCTTCCTATTTACCATGTTCTTCCGATTGACCATGTTCTTCCTATTTACCATGTTCTTCCTATTGACCATGTTCTTCCTATTGACCATGTTCTTCCTATTGACCATGTTCTTCCGATTTACCATGTTCTTCCTATTGACCATGTTCTTCTTGTTGAGCATGTTCTTCCTGTTGAGCATGTTTTTCCGATTGACCATGTTGTTCCTATTGAGCATGCTCTTCATATTGACCATGTTCTTCCTATTGACCATGTTCTTCCTTTTGACCATGTTCTTCCAATTGAGCAGGTTCTTCCTATTGACCATGTTCTTCCTTTTGAGCATGTTCTTCCGATTTACCATGTTCTTCCCATTGAGCATGTTCTTCCTATTTACCATGTTCTTCCTATTGAGCGTGTTCTTCCTATTTACCATGTTCTTCCTATTGACCATGTTCTTCCTATTGCGCATGTTCTTCCTATTGACCATGTTCGTCCTATTGAGCATGTTCTTCCTCTTGACCATGTTCTTCCTATTTACCATGTTCTTCCTATTGATCATGTTCTTCTTGTTGAGCATGTTCTTCCTGTTGACCATGTTCTTCCTGTTGACCATGTTCTTCCTATTGAGCATGTTCTTCCTATTGAGCATGTTCTTCCTATTTACCATGTTCTTCCTCTTTACCATGTTCTTCCTATTGACCATGTTCTTCCGATTGACCATGTTCTTCTGATTGACCATGTTCTTCCTATTGAGCATGTTCTTCCGATTGACCATGTTCTTCATATTTACCATGTTCTTCCTATTGAGCATGTTCTTCCAATTGACCATGTTCTTCCTATTGAGCATGTTCTTCCTGTTGACCATGTTCTTCCTATTGAGCATGTTCTTCCTGTTGACCATGTTCTTCCTATTGACCATGTTCTTCCTATTGACCATGTTCTTCCTATTGAGCATCTTCTTCCAATTGACCATGTTCTTCCTATTGACCATGTTCTTCCTATTGAGCAGGTTCTTCTTATTGACCATGTTCTTCCTATTGAGCATGTTCTTCCAATTGACCATGTTCTTCCTATTGGCCATGTTCTTCCTATTTACCATGTTCTTCCTATTTATCATATTCTTCCTATTTACCATGTTCTTCTGATTGACCATGTTCTTCCTATTTACCATGTTCTTCCTATTTACCATTTTCTTCCTATTGACCATGTTCTTCCTATTTACCATGTTCCTCCTATTGACCATGTTCTTCCTATTTACCATGTTCTTCCTATTTACCATGTTCTTCCTATTGACCATGTTCTTCCTATTGCGCATGTTCTTCCTATTGAGCATGTTCTTCCTCCTGACCATGTTCTTCCTATTGACCATGTTCTTCTTGTTGAGCATGTTCTTCCTGTTGACCATGTTCTTCCTATTGAGCATGTTCTTCCTATTGAGCATGTTCTTCCTATTTACCATGTTCTTCCTATTGACCATGTTCTTCCTATTGACCATGTTCTTCCGATTGACCATGTTCTTCTGATTGACCATGTTCTTCCAATTGAGCATGTTCTTCCGATTGACCATGTTCTTCGTATTTACCATGTTCTTCCTATTGAGCATGTTCTTCCAATTGACCATGTTCTTCCTATTGAGCATGTTCTTCCTGTTGACCATGTTCTTCCTATTGAGCATGTTCTTCCTGTTGACCATGTTCTTCCTATTGACCATGTTCTTCCTATTGACCATGTTCTTCCTATTGAGCATCTTCTTCCAATTGACCATGTTCTTCCTATTGACCATGTTCTTCCTCTTGAGCAGGTTCTTCTTATTGACCATGTTCTTCCTATTGAGCATGTTCTTCCGATTGACCATGTTCTTCCTATTGCGCATGTTCTTCCTATTGCGCATGTTCTTCCTATTGCGCATGTTCTTCCTATTGACCATGTTCTTCCGATTGAGCATGTTCTTCCTATTGACCATGTTCTTCCTATTGGCCATGTTCTTCCTATTTACCATGTTCTTCCTATTGGCCATGTTCTTCCTATTTACCATGTTCTTCCTATTTACCATGTTCTTCCTATTTACCATGTTCTTCCTATTTACCATGTTCTTCCTATTTACCATGTTCTTCCTATTGACCATGTTCTTCTTGTTGAGCATGTTCTTCCTGTTGAGCATGTTCTTCCTGTTGACCATGTTCTTCCTATTGAGCATGTTCTTCCTATTGAGCATGTTCTTCCTATTGAGCATGTTCTTCCTATTTACCATGTTCTTCCTATTTACCATGTTCTTCCTATTTACCATGTTCTTCCTATTGACCATGTTCTTCCTATTGACCAGGTTCTTCCTATTTACCATGTTCTTCCTATTTACCATGTTCTTCCTATTGACCATGTTCTTCTTGTTGAGCATGTTCTTCCTGTTGAGCATGTTCTTCCTATTGACCATGTTCTTCCTATTCACCATGTTATTCATATTTTCCATGTTATTCATATTTTCCATGTTATTCATATTTACCGTTGTCTTTTCACTCCCCTGGTTCTGCCTGCTGTTCATGACTAACCTCGTACAGGTAACCAAACAAAGCACCGTTCCGGTTTCCACGAAAAGACGTTGAAAGGTTGTTTTATTTTATTTACACAAAGTGCAACAAACCACTGATTCAACATCAGGATTGATGATAAAGAGTGTTTCATAATTCGTCCCCAGACCCCAAGCTTGTGACGGTTCACAGCTGTTACAGTTCACAACGTTCAAGGTGTTTTATCTGCACGAGCAGAGGGAGGACCCGTCCGATGGGGGAATCTTGTTTCCAACATGCGACACGTTCTTCTGACACATACGTTTATTTGGGCGGTGTATAGGCAAGAAAATAACCCGGGTGACGTACATGAAGCAAAAATGTGGGGACATGAATACTCAAAAACACACAAAAAACAAACACACACTCAAGCAAATACGCACGTAAACACACACCCAAACAAACACACACAAACAAACACTAAACACGCACTCAAACACAAACAAACACTAAACACACACTCAAACACACAAACAAACACTAAACACACTCAAACACACAAACAAACACTAAACACGTACTCAAACACACAAACAAACACTAAACACGCACTCAAACACACAAACAAACACTAAACACGCACTCAAACACACAAACAAACACTAAACACGCACTCAAACACACAAACAAACACTAAACACGCACTCAAACACACAAACAAACACTAAACACGCACTCAAACACACAAACACACACTCAAACACACAAACAAACACTAAACACACACTCAAACACACAAACAAACACTAAACACACACTCAAACACACAAATAAACACTAAACACACACTCAAACACACAAACAAACACTAAACACACACTCAAACATACAAACAAACACTAAACACGCACTCAAACACACAAACAAACACTAAACACACACTCAAACACACAAACAAACACTAAACACACACTCAAACACACAAACAAACACTAAACACACACTCAAACACACAAACAAACACTAAACACACACTCAAACAAACACTAAACACACACACTAAACACACACTCAAACACACAAACAAACACTAAACTCACACTCAAACACACAAACAAACACTAAACACACACTAAACACACACTCAAACACACAAACAAACACTAAACTCACACTCAAACACACAAACAAACACTAAACATGCACTCAAACACACAAACAAAAACTAAACACGCACTCAAACACACACTCAAACACACAAACAAAAACTAAACACACACTCAAACACACACTCAAACACACAAACAAAAACTAAACACACACTCAAACAAACACTAAACACAAACTCAAACAAACACTAAACACACACTCAAACACAAACAAACATACAAACAAATAACAAAGGAACCCATGAGTGAGTGAAGGAACCCATGAGTGAGTGAGTCACTGAGCTGATTGTCCCGTTTCCATGGTCCCCGCTGCCTTGGCAGACAATTCACGTTTGTCCACAATGAGAGTCACAGGTGAAGGACAAAAGGTGAGGCTTTCATCGAGGTGACTCGCTGAGCTCGTCGGTGAATTGTGGAGCAACATCTCACCCACTTCATGGCGTCCTTTCGGCGAGAACGTTTTATAATCCGGCTGTCCCGCCTGCTGGCGCTGTGTGTGGACGGAAAAGCCGGCTGTCTCGTCTGCTAGGGCTCTGTGCTGACGTATAAGCCGGCTGTCTCGTCTGCTTGCACTCTGTGCGGACGTATAAGCCGGATGTCTAGTCTGCTCGCACTCTGTGTGGACGGATAAGCCGACTGTCTAGTCTGCTCGCACTCTGTGTGGACGGATAAGCCGACTGTCTAGTCTGCTCGCACTCTGTGTGGACGGATAAGCCGGCTGTCTCGTCTGCTTGCACTCTGTGTGGACGTATAAGCCGGATGTCTAGTCTGCTCGCACTCTGTGTGGACGGATAAGCCGACTGTCCCGTCTGCTCGCACTCTGTGTGGACGGATAAGCCGACTGTCTAGTCTGCTCGCACTCTGTGTGGACGGATAAGCCGACTGTCCCGTCTGCTTGCACTCTGTGTGGACGTATAAGCCGGCTGTCTAGTCTGCTCGCACTCTGTGTGGACGGATAAGCCGACTGTCCCGTCTGCTTGCACTCTGTGTGGACGTATAAGCCGGATGTCTAGTCTGCTCGCACTCTGTGTGGACGGATAAGCCGACTGTCCCGTCTGCTCGCACTCTGTGTGGACGTTGGATCCCACGTGGACACATTCACCATTAACCGATATCGCGATCAAACCGCACATTCCTGACCGAAATACGGCGCCTGTTGCGCCAATAATGACGCAACCGGCAGAATACCGTAAAGAATGCAAGCTCGGGTATTGTGTTATCATCACGTTTGATGTTCGAGAGAACAGGCCGTTGATACTGCCGTCCATGTTTAAGTACGTACCCAATTGTGGGATGATGAGAGGGGGGTTTGGCCTTGAGTTTCTTCGTTTACCACCCCCCCCTCCCTTCGCACTCCGTGAGTACGTAATAAATAGATGGTTCCAAATGTATTGGAGAAACCACAGACACCGATCTCCGTACACTGAACTATGTTGATTCACCAGGAATGAAAAATACATTTTTCTTTTATTATTTAAGAAATATAAATCTCTGTTTGTACTTTTGACGATGCGCTTGCAAAAAGGCTTCGACTGAACAATTTGAATAATCGCTGAAGGCATTTTACGACTCATAGATTGTATTAACAGTTCATGGTGACGTCACGTTGACCCGATTCTGAAATGCGTGAAGGTGCGCAGCGTGATGACGTCATGGGAAGGTGCGCAGCGTGATGACGTCATGGGAAGGACGCACGCTCGCGGCGATGGCGCGGAGCGGTACATCCGCTCACCGGCGCGGTGCCTCGCCCTCCTCCTCAGCTTGTGCAGCCTATCGTCGTGTTAGGGGTGGTGCATCCTTCTCGTAGGAACGCGGCCATCGTTCCGTCGCTCGTGTGGGCGCGTTCTTGGCTGAATCAGCGCATCGAGACGGCGGGATCGTTGGTGACGAGTGGCGGAAGGACAAGGCAGGCGGCTCGCTGCGTGAGGCGGTTTGCATCTCCGTGAGGAGAGCGAGAGACGAGACCGCGAGGGTTCCGCGGCGAAACGAGAGCCGCCTCGCCCGTGCTGCACAGTCCCCGGTTTGATACACAAGGCAAGCAAGGCCCCGGTCGGGCGTCGCCGCGTGTTTCTCCGTTCGTCGCCTGAGGTGCTGATGTTTGGAGAAAGTTGTCTTTTGTTCGCCTCACGCCCCGCGCTCCTCACCCCGCGCCCCATGTCTCTCGCTCCTCACGCCCCACGTTCCTCTCGCTCCTCACGCCCCACGTTCCTCTCGCTCCCCGCGCCCCATGTCTCTCGCTCCTCACCCCGCGCCCCATGTCTCTCGCTCCTCACGCCCCACGTTCCTCTCACTCCCCGCGCCCCATGTCTCTCGCTCCTCACCCCGCGCCCCACGCTCCTCTCGCTCCTCTCGCTCCTCTCGCTCCTCTCGCTCCTCTTGCTCGTGTCGCGCTCCTCGCTCCTCGCTCCTCGCTCCTCGCCCCTCGCTCCTCGCCCTCGCTCCTCGCTCCTCAATATGCTCCACGGGTTCTCAAAGTGAGTCCCAGTCGACCTCGGAAGGTTTTTTTTAATGATTTTGTTTGCACGGTTGTCCTTATTCTCCTCACGAAAACCCGTCGGTGTATATCCGTCACATGTTTAAAAGTCGTGATGATTAAACAAGGTGACAAGGTGAGCGACGCCAGGTGTCCACCTCAAGCAAACACTTCGTGCTCGCCTCGTTCAGCCCCCACCGAAACTCTCCGCGGAAAAGTTTCCAAAAAGTTTTTTTTCGTGAAACTTTCGAAAACGAGGAATAAATCGACTTCTCGTTCTTGGTCACCTCCCAGTCCCCCCGTCCGTGTCGCTGTGCTCGTTTTCACGTCAAACCTGCTCCTGGTGCCAAATCTCCATGATGGTGCTTGTTGAGCACACACAGTGTGACGACCTCACGATCCAGCGCATCGACACACCCGAAGCTTGGCCTTGTGCGCACACCTCGTTGAATGTCAGCAACAAATTGTAAATTGGACTTTCCGACATGACGGCTTCATTTGAGGCACCTGTACTCATTTGTAAACCTTAAAGAAAAAAAATTATTTATTTATTCTTTAAGACTATTGAATAAATAAATAAATAAATAAATGCTCCAAAGATATCTGGTAGGGGGGGGTGGGCAGTGCAGATCTTAATCGTGGACACTGAAGCTTCCAAGTTTTTTTGTTGTTGTTAACCATATCCATTGTACCTTCCAAATGGTTAAGATTTTAATCAGAGGTTGATCTGAATAGCTATTTTAACAAGAAACGCTGTGCTCGATGAGCTCATTGGCCACGCCTCCAAACGCAGGTGAAGTGGCACAACCGTGAAGGGTTGCATGTCGAGACTTGTGGCAACACGTTGAGCTTGAAACGATTACAAGCTTTTTTTGTTTGTCATGAAGGCGCGCACACAGATCATACTGATAAAATATCATTGAGTGAGAGTTGTGTGACTGTCCATATATTGCTTGTCCATCAAGTTCATTGATTACTTTTGCTGCAATAACGAGCTACAAGTCTGTTAGTGTTGTTAGATTCTGAACTCAGATTGAAGTCTCTTGCACCAGTGGTTGCCAACTTAAATATATATATATTGAAAAGGGGGGGGGGGAGGATTTGTGTGGACCTCCTTCCAAACACCCAATGATTTTGTGGACCAGCATGTACAACTATCATCGTGGCATATGTGTTGGTCAGATAGCCATCTTAGAGCTGTGTGCATTTGCCTCAATGCTGTCTATCCTGAGTTTGAATCTCAACCCAGATATATAAAACTATTACCCTGGTGTTTCACACGCAGGGAGATTCCATGTGTTTGCATTTGAACTGGGTCCACCTTCTGCTAACATTAGTTGAAATGTAAAGATCTCATGGTGTCCTTCGTGAAGTGGATGAGTTATTTTTACGAGGCCGGATATCAGTGGCGAACACAACCACTAGAGGAAGCAATAGAGTCGGCTCCACCGAACACACCGGAATTGAGGTCATGCCTTTTGGATAAATCCGAAAGGCACGGGTCCCTTACTGGAGCATGAATCGCCAATAATTCGACCACATGGGGTAGGGTCAATTATCAAACTTCAATATACCTAATTACCCATGCGGACAAAGCTACCGGGGAATTCACACCCTCAACGGACCTCGATCAGAACGAGCCGTAACCGAGCCCGGGCCGTGTGTAACCCGAGCGGAGATTACCAAGGCCGGTCGGACTAAGTGAACAATTTACGGCCTCGCTATTTCTCAACACACACCATGCCAAGCCAATGAAAGAAACACAGAAACGAGCTGGAACATTTAACAAAAGGGATATTTATTTATAATGGGGCAGGGGAGCACGCAAGAAGGCAGAGTTAATCGAATACTGAAGGAATAGCAATTTATGTACAAGCACTTATGCAGTTTTACTTAATAGACTGGCGCCACAAACACACACACACGTACACCCAAAAAGAAACGGACCCGTCAGGTCTTTATTGGAGACCTCCAGCTCGATGAAAGGTGAGCTGAAGGTCAGAGCCGATTCTCGGACCTCTCCGTCTCGTGCGGTCTTCGACGATCCGGTGTGGCAGGACTTGAACCTGCCACACAATTCCGCTCCAAGCCCAGGCAGGCGATCCTCGCGGGACAGGCTCACAGGCACACAGGCCACAAGAGAAGACGCTCTGTTGGCGGGACCCCAGGAAGACGACGACTGGCTTCAGAAGACCACCAGACGTCCGAAGACTGAAGACCAGAAGACAACTCTTAACAACTATCTCTCTCGTTTGGCCCACGCACCTCTCTTATCCCACGCTCGCACTCCCTCATTGGGCAGAGAGAACGCTCTATGCCCATATTTGGAGCCAAGCCAGAACGAAAACGCTTGTGCCCATATTTGGGTGAAGTCAGAGCGAAACAATTGTGCCCATATTTGGGGCGAAGCCAGCACACCAACGTCCAGAGAAGCCCCGCCTAGCACACTGGACTCTGCCCACGTACGTGCTGACATGCACGTGTGCAATGGTGCCGGTGGATGATGGTGGAAGGAAGCGAAGGCAGGTGTCATTGTCGTTGTTGGTAATTTAAATCCTATCAAAATAACTCACAGCGCACGTACAATTTATCACCCATTAAACATAGGACGGGACCCTACTGAGAAACGCATACTTACCGATATAACTGATCTATAGGACCTGGCTGTTGTGTGCAGTCAGCTTCCAAATTCGCAACATTATCACTGGGGCGCTGAACAAATTCTAAATTCCTGATCTAACCTACAGGGGGCACTACATCGGCGAGTTATCACTGGGGTGCTCGCCTGGTGTCCCAGCGGCTGGGGCGGCTGGCTTAGGATCCTATGGTCCTGAGTTCAAGCCCCATCAGCTGCTAAATTAACGCCAGATGGGGGTCGACTCAGCTGACATTCTTCTGAGGTCAGCGAATTGAGTACCAGTGTGCTGGTACAGGGGTACAGCATCAGCGGCATAGCCGCGCTCCCAAGAAATGATAGCTGCCCAGCAGCCAAGCTGCCACATGCAAGAACACCACAGGGGCATTGAACAAATTCTAAACTCTCTCTTGGTGGTCGAGGTCAGGCTCTCTCGTCTTGGCGTTGGCGCGGGCCGGTGGCGAGTCCGGGCGACGCCTCCGAGACACAGACGGGAGGCGCAGCCCTGCCGGCTGTGTGGTGCGAATCTGCACGTCTGGCGAGGGACGCTGGAGAGAACTCACCGACCACATCATCGCAAAGGCCCGAGAGCAGGCGCGGCTACGCGAGCTGCCGTGGGAACAAGGTGTCGCAACCTGCCCACCATCACACCTCGAGGGGGCAGGTAACCAGCACGGTCTCGCGGGCTTTTTCAGTCATCCACGGCCCACGACCATAAAGGTTTACGAACCCCGTCTACCTCCCTGCCTATGGGGAGGGTTTTCCTGTTGTTTTTGTATGCATACTGTGGCGCCGTGTCCTGTTAAGTAACAACTGTTAAGTGCATGTACATTCTCATTGTAGTCGGTTGTATTGCTTTTTATTTGCCTTGCTTGTAAATACGTGCATGATTCCTTGCTTGTGTTGTGTGTGCAATATGTGCTTTATAATAAATGTCCTTGTGTGCAACGTAACCCGTTTGTCGCATCCTCCTTTCACCACATTGAAAGTGCCATCTTGCATCGTGGAATGAGTAGTGGGTTTTGAACACCCGAGTAAAAAAGAATCGGAACCGTCGAGGTTGGCGATAACACCGCTCTCTTTTCCCTGCAGCACGGAACGAATCGCTTAAGCGGTTCGTGTCCTAAGCCGACCTGCGGCGTGGTGCAACCCCTCGGGAGGTTACCCGCGCGGGTATTTAGGTATATCGACATTCGGCGATTCACCCTATTTCGTGCAGGTGGAATGCGGACTGGGTTGTGGTGAGGTTAAACCCCCACCCGTGACTGCCTCCTGGCGGTAGTCCCAGGAGGGTCACGACTGAATTGTCCGTCCGGTGGGCGATGCGGCTGCCATTAGAGGTACGCAGCCAATCGCACGCCAGGCGGGCCAGAATCTGTAACAATATATTTTTTCTATTATTTCTATAAAAGTGCATGAATGTTTTCATCTTGCATGGGATTCCTGTTGCTGGTGTATGAGCTCCTCGCCAAGTCTTTTGTTGCTCTGACAAAGTGTGCATTGAAATAAGAAGACATTTCCTCCTCTGTATGCAATTGCTTGCATTGTCGCAAGTTAAGTACAGTGTGTTAAAATAAAGTTTGTTGTAATTGCTGGGTTTGGTCCAACACCATTGTATTCATACTTGATGGATAATTTTGTGATAACTTTCAGATGAGGTGTATACAGGCCCTTTTTGAGGTTCACATTGGGCCGGACCACTTGCAGCTCTTGAGGCCCTTCACCATGAATAAATAAATAAATAATTTAAAAAAGATTCCTGAAAGGAAAATAAGACCATCATTGGCTCAAAAAAATAAAAGTGAAATATAATTTGAATATTTTATTACCTTCTCTACTGTCAATCATGGTGGGAGCAGCATCATGCTATGGGGTTGCTTTTCATCAGCAGGGACTGGCAGGCTTGTCAGGATAGAAGGGACAATGAATGGTGTAAAGTACAGGAAAATCCTTGATGAAAACCTGCTCGAGTCAGCCATGGATCTGAAACCGAAGGAGAGTCACGTTTCAGCAGGACAATGATCTGAAGCACAAAGCTAAAGCCACACTGAAGTGGCTGAATAAGAAGAAAATAAATGTCCTTGAGTGGCCCAGTCATAGCCGTGACTTACACCCAGTTGAACATTTCTGGTGAAACTTGAAGATTGCAATTCCGCCAATGATCCCCATCAAACTTGGCAGAACTAGAGCAATTTTCACATAAAGAATGGGTAAAGATTTCACCATCTCACTGTGTAAAGCTGGTAAACACTGACCCAAAAACACTCAAAGCAGTCATTGCTGTAAAATATTTGTCCACCAAGTACTGACCTCAGGGGCTGAATACTTGCACGACCAGTGAATTTTGATTTGCACATGTTTTTTTTACAGGTATTCCTGACATGTAACCTCCTTCAACTATATCAGTGTTTAGTTTGATCTCCCCAGTTATGAATAAAATAGTTCATTTGGAAAAATAGTTTTGACATGATTTGTGATGTATTGAAAAGTAGCATTATTGGTAGGGGGTGAATACTTTTTCAGGCCACTGTATGTGCAGTCTATTTGATCACTTTAATCATCACTTAAACTGTGTAATTGCCCTCCTAATTATCTTCATCCAGCATTTTGCTCTTCTGAATTACAGTATTTTTCCTGTGATGTCATTTGGTTTTATGGTGTTGTTTCAGTATGTTATAAAAAAAAATTAATAAACTGTCTGCTGGTTTTGTTTGTGTATATTTATTTTTTTAAATACTGGTATATTTTAAAGAACTTTTTATACGTTTGGGATTTGCAAAAGTTTTTACTTTATTATTATTATTTTTTTATCGTGTGTAATACTTGAAACACTGCACCTGTGCAGCACAAGGAGATGTTTTGAAGTGTGGGGTGGTTTTTTTATTTTTATTTTTTTGTTATTTGACTCTGGTGTAGGGTTGGGCAAGATATGAAGTGGTGGCATGGGAGTGGCACCTGTTTCAAATGCATGGTGTCTCAAAATGTATACAGTACATACTTTATATATCAAAAATGATACTGTATTTTCTTTCTGCACTGTCTTGTGGCTTGTGGGTAACTGATGACCTGCAATCATTCTTTCACACACAATCACCATCTTTTAGGTCTTTGTAATACTCAACATTACCCCTCTCTTTGCTCGGTCTGTAAACATTTTATTGAGGCACCCTGTATTTTCTCGTGCCTCCTTCATATTTACTTTAAACATTTTGCTGCATGCTTGTTTGGCCGAGGACAAATAAGTCTGTTTTATGATTGACCCACTAATTGTTTCATATTACACCCTTGCTTACCTTACCACCTGATGCCCAGCATTATCTCGAACATCCATTGCACATGTTTACGCCCAGTTTAACATCTATCTGAGGGACGGTGCACAGATTAAATCACCCTGCATGTGAAACACGATGCCATGTACAGATGAACGACCTCAAAGATATTGCAGCAGGGTAACTTTGCCATGTTGAATGTTTTCTTAAATTGTTGAAATTTGATTTGGGGGTTGCCAAAACTTTTGTATTGCAATATTGAAGTCTGTATCACAATTGTTTATATATTGTTGCGAATTCGCGCCCGCCGGCGTGCGATCGGCCACGTGACTGGAATCGCGGCACATCGCCCACCGGACGGACAATTCTGTCGTGACCCTCTCGGACTACCGCCGGGAGCTAGTCACGGGTGGGCCTTTCGGCCTCACCACGATCGTGCCAATCGGCCACCGCGTGGGATAGGGTTGTTCGCCAAACTCGACCTACCTAAGTACCCACGCGGATGGTAAACCGGGCGATCACACCTCACCGCAGGTCGACTCCGGACATGGGCCGCTTAAGCGGTCCGTTCCGTACTATCGGGATAACCGAGCGGTGTTATCGTCGGCCTCAACGGTTCCGATTATCGGGCGGATTAAGCCCACGACGAACCCGTTACGTGAAGCAAGATGGAGATTCAACCAAAGGAAAGGACGCAGCGAAACGGGGAACAATTCAACATGCAAACACTTTATTCACACCGACACAGAGCACACATATAGCAATTAAAACAATTATGCACAAAGAGCAAATGTAATACGAAAAACAATAAAGCAACGACGACGCAGAGCTACAACCGACTAAGACCGACACACGGCAACACTTAACAGTTTTACTTCACCAGACTGGCGCCACACACACACGTTTACACAGAACCCAAAAGAAAATGGAAGTCGCGACTTCCCTGAGCGTGTCGATTCCCTCTCCGACGTCCGTCGACGTGGTCCCGCCTGGCCGCGACTCAGTGCCCGAGCGTGGTAGGCGAGTCCTCTCCTACATGCCTCGCGCCTGCAGGTGTTGGCCACTCGACGCCACGGACCGAGTGTTCGGCGCTATCCCAGCGCGGATAGGGGGGGGGAAAACGTGGATGGCCAAAGTCGGGAGAGGGAATGGCGGACGCTCCTTCCCACCAGCGGGGTCTTACGACTGCCCCACAAAAGACCCGGCCATCGGCCACCAGGACGAGCGAGCCGGAAGGCAAGAGCAACCACGAAGCAAGAGCATCTACCAAGCAAGAGCATCTACAAAGCAAGAGCATCTACAAAACTGCTTCCCCCGTCTCCAACTTTTATATCCCGGAGCTCCGCCCTGTTGCTCCGCCCCGTTCTTTGCTCCACCCCCCCTTCGAGGCGCTTCGAGAAAGGTCTTGAAGAGGGGCGTTCCTCCTCCCTGGCCGCATCACACCGCGCATCCACCAATCGGGGGCCACCTGCCCTCCCCTCGCTTCTCTCCTCTCACACCAAGTGCGGAGAAGAATGGCGCGAAAAGCCCACCGAGCGTCCTCGTTGGGTTTTATTTGAAATAAAAGATAGAGAAAGAAAAACGACTGACTCAAAGCGTCGCAGCCCGAATGAATCACATTTATTCCCTCTAAACAACCGGTTTGGGGCTAACTACACATGTACTTAAGAGATATCTCACCTACGGGACCTGAATGGTGGTTTGCGAATTTCCACAACCGTAACAATATATATATATATATATATTTTTTTTTTCTTTATACATATATATATATATATATATATATATATATATATATATATGTATATATATATAATCATAATCTACAGGTAATGGACAAGATAAATTGAAGCGCCAATGTAAAGTCGCTTAATAAGGTGTTGGGCCCTACATGCACCCAGTACAGCCAGTATGCGCCGTGGCATTTTCCACCAGTGTCTGGAATTCTGCAGGAGGGATGCGACAGCATTCTTTCACAAGAAAGTCAATCAACTCACACCTGTTTGGATATGGAAAACGCTGTCTCTGACATTCTTCCAGAATGTCCCATAAATGTTTGGGTTCAGATCTGGTGACTGAGAAGGTCATGACATGCTCATCAAACCATTGGGTGACCACCTGTGCTCCTTGGATGGGGGCATTGTCATCCTGGAGGACACACCTCCCAGCAGGAAAGAAATTCTGCAAGATGGGGTGAAGATGATCACTCGGTACTATCAAGTCGCCATTGGCATTGACCTTGCCTTCTAAGGGAATGACTGCACCCAAATCTTTCCAGAAAAATGCACCCCAAACATTATGGAACCACCTAAACACTTCACTATTGGAACCAAGTACTCGGGGTTGTCGAGTTCTTTCGGTTGGCGCCACACATTTACTCATCTGTTTGTCGAGAACATGGCGAAGGAAGATTCATCTGACGCACTTCTCTACTGCTCGGAAGTCCATTGCCTGTTCTATTTGCACCACTGGACTCACAAATGTGCATTGCCAGGTGTGATGAGCGGTTTGTGCACTGCAACCTGACTATGGTATCCTGCTCTGTGGAGTTCTCGGCAGACCGTTCTTGATGAAACTGGCTGCTCGTGCCCCAGGTTTAAATTTACATTCAGTTGATCTGCAGTTTCTCGCCTGCTTTGCCTTGCACTTCAAATTATTGCACAGATATCACGATCCTGGAGTATGCCATTCCTCCCACTGTTCCCCTTTGCTGATGTCTTTTCCTCGGAGTTCCATGCCGACATCACCTCAGAGTTCCATGCCGACATCGCCTTCAACACCGTTGCTTGTGAAACATCAGCAAGTTGAGCTGTCACTGAAGCTCCTGCTAAATGCGCCCCAACAATCACCCCTCTTTCAAAGTCGCTGAGGTTTTATGACCTCCGCCTTTTTTATTTAAAAAAAAAAGGTTAAAAAAAATGTCTACCATAAAACTAAACGGAAATAAACAAACCAGAAATCTAACAAAAAATTCAAAGAATAAAAAAGAAAAAACTACACAACAAATCAAACAAAGATGAAGGAACCAGAAATCAAACAATAATTCAAAACAAGAAATAAAGGAGCAAATGAAAGAAGAAAGGGAATCGAAGAAAAATTAATTGAGGAAGAAGAAATCAAAGCAACAGAAATCAAAAGGTCAAAACGCACCAAACAATGGTTCCACCCTTTTAATCCCCATTGCCTCTGTGAGAGCACGAGAGAGGGAGAACTGTAGTAGTCTTCCACCTTAAAATTTTGTCCCTTAATGACTTCCTCCCGACCCAGGTACTCTTAGCTGGAGTCGGAGCCGACTCCTTCGTCCTCCCGTGGCGGGGTATACCGAGAGCAATGACCTCTCCTTTGGGTGGGTCCTTCGCCCCCACCTCCGTGAGCCCAGTGATTGATGTAGCCACCTCTTGGTCCTTGCTCCCCCCCCCCACTTCCTCTCTTCCCTCCACCTCTTCCTTCTCTCCTTCCTTCTCTTTTCTCCTCCTCCTGCTCCTCCTCCTCGCCCTCCTTACTGTGAGGAGTTTGGGTGGGGGGGGGTGGGGGGAGGGGAGGAGTGTGACACGATAGGCACCGGCACCACCATACTTGGTCCTGGGGCAACAACCACACCCCCGCCCCCGCCCAAAGACGTGCGAATCATTCTCGCATAACTCTCTGTGCAGGAATGGACGGTGTGCCCTGGTGAACCACAGAGGCTTCACCGCACCTGGAAGGTGCAGTGTTTCTTTACATGTCCCAGCTGGCCACACCGTGAACAAAATTATTTTTTGCACCCAGAGACTAGGTGGCCCAGCTCTCCGCATTTGTGGCATATTTTCGGCTTTTCTGAGGAAAATAAAAAAACAAACTTGCCCATGGTCCATCAAAATATTTATCCCATGAGGGATTTGGGTCACCATGCCAACCTCCTTGACCTGAAACTTAACACGAAATTGCTGAGTCCTGATCCATATACGCAGTCCTTTTCAGAGATACCGTGGTGGGGTTTTAACATCAACATATCTTGACAACCAATACTTCACATTGTAATCTGTAATGCTCTCGTCAAGACGGACCGTCATGGCCCTCTCGTTCACGGCCCTCTCGTTCACGGCCCTTTCATGGTCAGAGGGCCTTGACTGCCCCGTCAGTGAGAGACCCAGCTGACCGAGCAGTAGTCCACCTCAACCAGAACTCGGCAAGTCCATCAGCAGACCAAAAGGACACATCAAGGAGAGGAGGCAATAGAAATCCTAGGCCTTGAGCCCCGGTACGTCCACCAAAATCGTCTGCCCAAATACCTCATTCGTTGGCATGGCTCCTTCCTTCACAAGCACAAACCTGTCTCAGTTATGGTGCCTGCCTGCCATTCTTGGGTTCTGGGGGGTGCGCGGACAACACTGGGATAGGGGGAGGCGGTGGTAGGGCCGCACGACTTTACCTTACTGCCTAGTTGATGAGGCCTGCGAGATAGGAGGAAGGCCGGGGAAACTCAGGAAGGGAAAGCCGAACAAAAACACAGGAGTAACAAGACAAAAAGTACAAGTTAAACAAATAGACGAGATGGGGAGGTGGGTGTGGGGGGGATATTGTTATGGATTCGGCGGTGGTGGGAATCACACCCTACTCTTGACAGCCAAATGTTGAAGATTCGGCGTCACTTTACAGCACCGCCGTCTCCAGGGTTATAATGCCAGCTAGTTCGGCACAGGCCTTGGGTCATGTGCCTCTGATCACGATACCAACGTACACCTGGGCCTTATCAGTTGGGGAAATAGATCCCGGCTCCAGACTGGGTTTGTCAGAGACCAAGCGAAGTCTGCCAGTCCGTAGCCCGTTTGGTTTTAAATACGAATCGAGCGGATTGTTCCTCAGCACGGCACGAATAAACTCAAGGCGGCAACTTTCGTATAACTCGGTCAGATTTATTGGGGACACATCGGGGAACACGACACAAGCAAAGCATTCATGAACGTTATAATTAATCTATAACCCGCTCTTAACTAGTTAACTACGGATACGGGTTTCGAAGGGAGCCCTAGCGAGATAAACCTTAGGCCTGGACGACATGCAGACAAGACACAAAGTA
This sequence comes from Eptatretus burgeri, assembly GCF_056783735.1. Classification (NCBI taxonomy): domain Eukaryota; kingdom Metazoa; phylum Chordata; class Myxini; order Myxiniformes; family Myxinidae; genus Eptatretus; species Eptatretus burgeri. Next base: position 6,266,600 of record NC_140962.1, on the reverse strand, counting down.
TTTGGTGATGCCTCATGGACGAGGGGAAAGTGTCAAAGGCACAAATGCGGCTCGTGAGAAGCCGATGGCAACGGAATTGAGCGCCCAAGCTCGAGCACGCCGCGTGGCAAGATGGCGTCGTCCTTTTGTCGCACCTCTCACGCACCAGCCTCGGCGCGTTCAGCCCCCATAAGATCGATGGCACAAGAGAGAAATATATATGGTATGTTCCAGCTGGTTTCTCACAAGGTCCAGTATGCGAATCCAGGCCTGGCCTGTACACCAGACTAGGCCAATCCCGATGTTGGGCTCCGCAGGAAAATTGATGGGATCACAAGACGTGTTGAGCCGTGCAGTGAGTAAGGACAGTCAGAGGCTCCGTGACTGGACTCCGGATGAACCTGTCGATGACCTCCTCATAAAGTCGATTGCCGACTCACACAAGCTATTCCCAGACCAACAAAGCAGCCAGTTCCTTTTGGGGTGGGCCTTTCTCTCGAAGCCGTTCCCAGACCGACAAAGCAGCCAGTTCCTTTTACAGCAGATCACAGACCCGACACTAGCCGTTTCTTCCTTGCCTTCCCGGGGCTCGCTCTTCTGGAACTCCCCCGGGGATACGTCATTGGTCCATCCCTCCAGTCCGCAGCCACTCTCCACCAATGGGCTGCCGACACTCTCAGAGCGCTGGGTGGGGGCTAGTTATAAGGGAAGAAGGAAAAAGAAGCAAGGCACCTCTCGGTACACCACCACTGTACGAACACTGGACAGCCTGCTACACCTCCCGACACACATGTAACGTCCGATTACCAAACAACCTGGCTAAACATGCATTTAAGGGGGGATCTGGGCTAATCCTATATTTAATAACACACTAAGGGCCATTTCCACAACAATATGACGTGCAAAACAAACACAACAAGGCTAACAAGCTGCTAAAAAAGGCAAAAACTCATCGGTGTGGCGTTTTTTCTCCCCCCCCCCCCTGCAGCCATGCCAGCCATAATTATTGGCAACTAGATTTGTGCAGCATTTTTATACATGACTTTAAGTTTGCTGGAACGTTATTTACTTAATTAACACGTGGGCTACACGTGTGGAAGCTGTTGCCTACAATGTACTTTGTGTCCCTCATTTACCCAGGTGTTTCTATTTTTTGTCCACTACCTATATATATATATTGTGGGCAAGAATCTGAATGAATTCTGAGTCAAAGGGCAGAGGAGCCCCTTGTGAGCCAATTGCCATCCATATATATTGCCTAACTGTGTCTGCAGATGTCCTCTTGCAGTTGTTACTTTTTTAGGAGGTTGTTGGCAGGATTTGTACTCTGGCCATTGTAAAACCCTTCATTCTGCAAAACACAAACGCAAATAAATCTGAAAACCCACTCAATGGGAGTACCTCCTGTGCAGCTACCCTTTGCAGGGCAGCTAAGTGGATGGTGGAATTGGGGCTAAAAACCTTTGGAACCCCCCTTCCCACTCTTTGATGACAGGAGGAAAACCAGAGGGTAACCTTCCTGGGTCACATTGTGGTAGTGTGTCATGGTGGTGCTGAGGTGTCGTCCACCAGACGGCGGTCTCTGAGTTAATCTGAGGCGGTCTCTTCGGATAGGTGCCTGGCATGTCCTATCCCGAAGAGAGGATGATCACCTGTGTCTGTTGTCATCTGAGCTCAAGCGTTTGAACATCGGGATTGCAGCACTCTGAGGTTCAGAGACCAGATAGTGGTGAGATCATGGTGGGTGGTTACACTTACTATTGGTCTGGTCACTCTGATGGTTACCATGCCCAAGGAGTTGCTGTTGCTGTGTCCAATAAGCTGACTCCAATGATAATTGGGCTGACGCCGTGGTCAATAAGCGTGTTATGAGACTAAGGATTCCTCACTCCTTGGGTATCGTTTCCCTGGTGTGTGTATGCCCCGACTGAGGTGAGTGATCTCACCATGAAAGACGCATTTTATGCCACGCTTCAGTCTGTGGTTGATCAGTGCTCCAGGTGAGATACTCTTCTCATCTTGGGGGATTTCAATGCATTGACTGGAACTGATAGGGATGGTTATGAGACGTGTGTTGGTCTCCATGGGTCTGGAACTCTGCACCAGAATAACACTAAGTTTCTTAACTTTGGAAGAAGTAATGGACTAAGGGTGGCTGGTTCATGGTTTCAGCACCCACATGCTCATCGCTGGACTTTGTATTCCAACGCTGACAGTGTGCAAAGGAGATTGACCATGTGCTCATTGATTGTCACTGGAGGATAATACAGAACTGCAGGGTCTACTGGAGTGCTCAGTTCTTCAATACCGACCACAGGCTTGTTGCAGCTTAAATCCAGGAAAATGGTACCATCCCAACCTAGGCTGGATGCTGGCAAGTTCAAGGATGAGAGAGTTGCTGAGGAGTTTGTGAACAGGCTAAGTGGGGATTTGGGGGGTCTGGGTGCTTTGGGGAATCCTGAAGAGTTGTGGAGTCCTTTAAGACCACCGTCCTTGATGTTGCCGGTGGATGTCATGGAGCTCTTCGTCGGGTGAAGGAGAATTTTGTGTCTCGAGGGACACTGGATGCCATTGACCTGTCACAGGGCTAGGCTTAATGGCGAAGCTGAGCTGTTCAGGGAGTTGAGGCATAAAACTGTACGTGTGCTGAGGGTGGACAAGGAGGTCGATTTGTGAGGAATCTTTGGCAGATCGGCTGATCCCCAAGCTGTTGAGTTGTATGTCAGGGGTGTTACTATTTCTATTGCTGACCCTCCAATCAACTGTGGTCCACCTTCGTTTGTGGAAACACAGGCTGCGGTGAACCGGTTGAAATGGGGTAAAGCTCCAGGGATCTGTGGCATCCATGCCAAACTTCTCAAGGCTGGTGGGAATGCTGCACTCGTGTCATTGCATGCAGTTCTGTGCTCTGCCTGGAACACAGGCATCATCCCAAATGACTTGAAGAGGGGCCTTGTAGTCCCTCTCTGGAAAGGGAAGGGTGATCGCCAAGACTGCAACAACAACCGAGGGGTGACGCTCCTCTCAGTGCCGGGCAAGGTCTTTGCTTGGATAATTATTGATAGGGTTCGCCACCATCTGCTCAAGAGCACTAGCACCCAGAGCAGTCAGGCATTACACCAAAGAGGTCAACGATCAACCGTATCCTTGCCCTTCGGGTCCTCACTGAACGCAGACAAGAGTTTGGGCAGGGGCTGCTTGCAGTCTATGTTGATCTCTGCTAAACGTTCGATTCAGTGAATCAGGATGCCCTCTGGAGGATTCTTAGTCTTGGTGGGGGTGCCATCAAAACTGATCAATCTCATGTGGATTGACCCCAAGCTGACAGCCAAAGCAACACTGGAATGGCTTCAGAACAAGAATGTGGAAGTCCTTGAGTGGCCCAGCCAAAGCCCAGTTGAGAACCTGTTAGAAAGACTTGAAGATTGCTATTCATTGATGCTTCCTCTGAGCAAATCTGCAAGGAAGAATGGGAGAAAATCCCCTAATCCAGATGTGCAAAGTTGCTAGACATACCCAAGAAGACTCAAAGCTGTATTTGCTGCCAAAGGCGCTTCTACAAAACATTGATTCGGGATTGAATACTTATTGATGCAAGATATTTCAGTTTTTCATTTTTAATTACTTTGTAAAATTTTCTAAAAACATGTTTTTCGCTTTGGCATGATGGCTTATTTTGTGTTGATCAATGACAAAAAATTTACATTCAACCATTTTAAATTCAGGCTGAAGCACAACAAAATGTGGAAATGTCAATGGGTATGAATATAATACTTTCTGAAGGCACTGTATTTACAAAGGGGATGCGTTTCTAGAAATAATTATGTTGATCAAGTGAAAATTAGTTGATCTAAAATGGTTTTCCCATGTATTTAAAGCTAAACATTGAGGTTGCGTTCTGGGCGATTAATTATCGGTCATCATAACCCTAGAAAACCCACGTAAATCCAACTCTCTTTGAATTGCAATGACATTTATTAAGAATACAAACAGTTCCAACAAAAACAATTAATAACATGTAATTGTTATCACAGTCGATGGTGCTTAAAAGCTATACACACTGCTAATTCCCATTAAACGTTCACCTTGTACGTTAAACGTAAGCCTTTTCACGATATGCACCTTGACATCAAACTAGATCACTTAGCAGGAATGCTCCCTGGAAAAGTAGATTGCTGTTTTGCACCCATGTTGAGGATGGCAGAGAAAAAACTAGAATGGCACTCTGTGGAGTAAATTTCATGTGAAGTTCCCCTCAATCTGTCCTGCTGTTCTGGAGATGTTTATATGTTTTAGGATAAATATAATATGGCTGCCAAAACATGTGACCTATGACGTCATACGTGTGAACCTTTTGTTCCTCATGGATAGGCGGTGTGTAAAGTTTCACCTCGATCTGTTCAGCCATTTCAGAGAAGATTTTTGAAGGCTAAAAAGCAAACAAACAAAAAAACAACATGGCTGCCGAATGATGTGACCGATGATGTCAAAAAATTCTTTTTGTGTGTGTGGACTATTTTATCCCTAGATGACCCTCAGAAAATTTTCATACTGATCGGATGTGGTGTTCTACGTATGCAGTTATGACATCATAACGAAGACACCTAGATGCCATAAAAAATCACTCATTCCCCATGAGGAGTACTTGCTACGTGCCAAGTTTCAGGTTTTTTCCTTGGAAGCGGTTTCAGAGATAGAGGTCCAAAGTTTTTCCGTTTTTCCAACATGCATGCCACACCATGTGACTTGTGATGTCATAATTATCATTACAACATTCTACATGAGTAGTCACAGCACTGGTGAAAATTTCGTCTCAATCTGATAAGCAGTTCTGGAGAAAAACACAAAAGTTCTACACAGACAGACAGACAGACCCAAATGCAATAAATACCCTGTCCTTCGGTGAGGTAAAAATTATCGTATCCGGATATTTACCAAAATCAAATCTATTTGTCTTCGTCACACACACAACCTGTCCAAGTTTTGTCTGAATCCGTCCATAACTTTTTGAGATATTCTGCTCACAGACAGACAGAAAGATAGACAAGCCGGTAGGCGGACATGGGTAGTCGCTTACCCAATAGAACCTGACACGATGGGCCCGTTCGATGGGGAATGACCTGAGGATTAAGCACAAGAAAATTCATGATTCCAGCTTCAAGGGTTAATGCTGCAGATTGTTTTTTTCGTGAAAATACCCCCACATTTAGAGGTTTTTCGGCCATTGCTAGGCAACGGAGGGGTCCATGGCAACAGTTCTCTCTCACACATAACTCGGACATACCATGAACCTATCATACCAGTTTCATGTATATCTGACTCGTAGTCTGAGATATAACGAACTTCGTTTTTTTATTGTTTTCGACCAGAGTTCATTCAAAGTCGATCTTCTCCGACAGTTTTCATAGGATCCGGCTGGAAATTTTTGACAATATGGCTGAATGTACTGCCCACAGTCGCTCGTGGCCCGATTTTTGATTTTCGAAAAAAAGAAATTTTTTTATGATTTTATTCAAAAATTTCAAAGTCCCGTTGCTAGGCAACAGTGGTGTCCATAGCAACGGTCCTGAGTTCAAATCCCGCTCAGCTGTTGAATTAACACCAGGTGGGGTTGACTCTGCCTGTCATCCTTCCGAGGTCGGCAAAATGAGTGCCAGCATGCTGGTATACTGTGTCGGAGTGGCGACCCGTCCAGGATTGTTCCCAATAGCCAAGGAGACTGCTTTGGCGGCACCAACGCTCTGCACAGAGTATGGTCCTAATGGATGGATAGCAACGGTTCTCATTTGCACACAACTAGGTCATGGTATCAACCTACCAACCAAGTTTCATTGAAATCGCCATTGTATTAATGGAGCACTGGACCGAACAGAGGGACAGACAGACAGACAGACAGACAGACAGACAGACAGACACATATCGACAGAAATACTGATAATAAGGGTAGAACAAATTTCAATTTTTTTTTTTTTGAATTTTTTTTTTTTTCGACGAGATCGACAACCCAACAAACGGATGAAAACATGACCTTCGTCCACCATCGGTGGTGGAGGTAAAATTGGAAAATTAGCCAATTGGACTTGTACTCCACATTGACTTGTACTCTGAAAAAATAGGGTCGTTAACAGATTTGGTCTCTTTTTCTATAATGCATCCACAATGCAGCATGAGAATAGTAGTTGGTGCATCATTGAAATTTGTCTATTTTGCTCACCTTGAGCGTAGTTCCAGGGAGTTTATGGGATGGCGCGTAGTCCGTCTGTGCGTCCACAAATACTTGTAACTTCTCTAAAACTACAAATATGATTTTGATGAAACTTCACCACAACATTCATCTCTGTGTATGTACCAAAATTTGTTCATGGCGTTAAAAAAAAATCTAGGTCTAAAGTGGTCTACTGGGGAATGGGGGGGGGGTTGGTGGGGTGGTTGGGAGGTGGTTGCCCCCCAAAATATGTATTTGTTTTCTTCTCTGAAACCACACACACCATTTCGACTTGACCACAACCTTTATCATCCGTGATGTACGAAAGTTTATTCACGGCATTAAAAAGAAATAAAAAATCCATCGGTATTTCTTTTCATCTCCGTTGCATATTTTGTGGATCATCCATGTCTTGCAGTGGTTCCCGGGTTATCTTATCCAGCTGCTACCCGGGGGGGGGATGGGAGGGGTATTGCTGCTATGTTTTCTTGCATTCAGAATTTGCTGGAACAAAAATCAGTGGGAGCATTTACTGGATCAACAATGAACTAGTTTAGCAAAGAAAAAGCACAGATGTTGAGTGACAAGTGGATGTGCTGCCAAATTAAAATTCACGAAGGAAAAGAAAATTCCAGCTGGATTTGTAAACTGGAAAAGCAAAAGGATTAAAATAAATGCATGAAAGACATACAAGATGAAAGATGAAAAAGTGCCAGGTCAGAGGTTTTCTACAAATGTGCACCATCCCATTGACCATGCATAACATGTATGAGTGAAAGTTTCCCATTTAAAAAACCTTTTATAGCCTCTTTTGCAGAAGATTCAGAAAACTCACTGATCACAAGGAAGAATGTTTGCTTGACACTGGTTGGAAACTGCAGTTGCAAAGTCCAAGCGTCTGTGCCAGGTTTCACTGGGCCGGACAATTCCATCATGTTTATCATAGATGTTTGGACGACCGACCTCACTCTGCAGCTGCGGCCAGCTGCTTTTATTTATTTATCTTTTTTTGGAGTGACCTAAAATGCGTTCTCCTTCCATGACATCCTCACTCTAGATTGCTATATTTCATTGCTGTTTCTGCTTTCCCAAAGCAGCACACGGACCGTTGTGGAATCTCCTGCAACCACTTATGGCTTTGCATTCTTCCGATCGTGCTATTTCTCAATGGTTTAGAATGTCACGTTATTTCCATGCTGCATTGATTAGCCTGTGGGGAGGAAAGGGGTGCTGGAGAGCGATGTTTAGTGAGCAGTTTTTCCCATTGAGAAAGATTTTTGACACGTGTTCGACACCATCAAACCAGAGCGATGCTGCTGCACACGTATTACTCTGTAACGTCACATGGTCATTGCACTTAGCCATTGTGAGTCGGCCTTCTACAATTTATTTGTGACTTTAAGGTCAAAATATTGATGGCTTATTAACAGACAACACCTGTTATTTATTTTGATGGATCGATGCATATTTCTCTTTTGGCCTCAGTTTAACTTTACAGCACAAATGCATTGTTCTTCTGAATCACTGACTTGGAGATTTTGACTCCAGCTAAAACACTATCTTTCACTGGAACGGCATTCGGTAGAGCACCTAGTCTCGCCTCGCACGTTCATTCTGAATAAAAATACCATTGTTAAATGAACGCACTGCTATTGCTGCCGACTGCTATTATGGCCCATTTTCCCGTACAACCCATGCACGTGACTATGTCACATAATATCTTGGCATGAGTTGTGAGCATAAATTAAATTTTTCACTCGCATCGGGTCATAGATCAGATGTATGAAGTTTCAGATTTTTCGGATAAGGATTTAAATTCGACCAATTATGACTGGAATACCAAGTCACCAATGACATCATCGTTATCACCCTATGTGCCCCATGGGGAGTTGATGACATATGTATGCCAAGTGTCGATTATTATTATTATTTTTTTTTTTTTACGTTGAGCGATTTCTGAAAAAAAAATGGTCTTTTAAATTTTTTTAATTTACTTTCCCCTTTAATCCAATATGGCTGCTGTACAATGTGACCGATGACAACAGAGTTGTCAATGAAATATTTTCCATGGGGAGTTCCTCCTATGTTTAAAGTTTTGCATCGATCGGACAAGAAAGCATTGTAAAAGCTAAAATATATAGACGCACACTCACACGGGGTGAGAGAGGAGAGGGGAGGGGGAGAGAGAGGAAGATGTTGAAGAGGAGGGGGAGGGGAAGAGGAGGGGGAGGAGGGGGGGGGAGGGGAGAAGAGAAGGAGGGTGGGATAAGTAGCGTGAAGGGGGGTGAAAGGCAGTGAGAGGGGAGGGGAAGGAGGGAGGTGGGAGGCACCATGTTGAGTGGGAATGCAGTGTGAGGGAAAAGGGGAGGCAGCATGAGGGGCAGGATTGGTATAATGAGGGGAAGGAGGAGGCAGCATAAGGGTAAGGGAAGGAAGTGTGAGGGGAGGAGTTGGGGGGGGGGGTGGGAAGGAAGACAGTGTAAGGGGAGGGTAGGCAGCGTACCTGCACATTACTGGAGCGATAAAATGCACCCAAACAAGAAAGTTTTCTTTTTAACCGCCGTGTTCTATGTAAAACCAGGCAGAAGCATTTAAAAAACTAGTAGGGCACTCGGTAGAGCGCATACCTCTGCCATGTAATGCCTGATCCACGAGAACATATCGGGCCCAACATATTTTGAAATATCATGCTTTTCAGTACCATATCGCTTTTGGCCTCATCACTCAAGATTAAATAATTCTCGTATCCAGATCCGGATTTGGATCTTCACCACAATCAAATCAATCCATCCTTGCCACACACCCAACCTGTCCACCAAGTTTCATCCGAATCCGTCCACAACTTTTTGAGACCGTGCTATGTATCGGTTTGGCACAATCTCTCAATGGTGAAGAATCGCTTAAAAAATTATCTGATCTGGATCCGGATTCAGATCTTCACCAAAATTGAGGCAATTCTTTCTTGTCAAACACCCAACATGTCCACCAAGTTTCATCCAAATTCGTCAAACTTTTTGAAATATCGTTTTTGGCCCGGTCTCTCAATAGTGAAGAATCACTTTAAAAATTCTCGTATCCAGATCCAATTCTTCACCAAAATCTAATCGGTTCGTCGTTGTCACACACCTAACCTGTGCACAAAGTTTAATTTGGATCCGTCCACGACTTTTTGAGATATCCTGCACACAAACAGACAGACAGAAAGGGGTGAAAACATAACCTCCTTCACCTTTGGTGGTTTAGGTAATTAAAACCCTTGCTGTCTACCTGGCAAATTCTTGTTTGCATACATGCCCCAACCCATACGCGTTTCTCCAACCTGTTTGCTTGCAGGTACGCACAAGCCCCACCATGTCTGATCTCTGTGTGCTGTCGACATACATCTCCGTTTTCAGCCACTGCTGACTGAATACATTGCAGAAACTGAGTGTATTTATATGAATATTTTGTCATGAAAGCAGATCGCACAAAACTGGGAAAAAAGAAAACTGTGCATGTAATTGCCGAAATAAATAAATAAATAGACCCCTGTCAACTCTACCATCATGAATCGTAAAAGCAGGTTGGAGAGCACGGCGTTGCTCAAAATGAAGTTCCAGTTTCTGCCCATTCCTTAATCTTTTCTTCACTAAATGCAATTGTCTGAAGAGTAGAAAAATATTAAGCTTCATGCATTGCTTAAATAAATACACTTAGAAATATATATGTGTATATATATATATATATATATATATTGCTAATTTGTTAAAATTTTCAGATTTCACTCCATATTTGGACACTCGTTTAGCTCATGAGATCCGATTTTCAGATCGGATATAATATTTCGATTATCTACTTTAATTAGTCCGTGAGAGGAGATCATGTTTCCAAAGCAAGGCATGTTTGAATAGTCAAACAAAATGGCGATTTAAGATCCCAACAGTGAACTGACCATGGATGACACCTTGACAAAGGATAATTAAATAAGGCCGTTAATCATCTTCAAAAGGGATGTTTAAATTAATGCAGACACCCAATTTTCATTCCTGCACTCCCTTGGAGTTCCCTTAGTATGCATACCAAGTTCCACGGTGCTAGGTTTCATGGTTTTGGAGTTATGGAGGATAAACACTCACACTCACTCATGCAGATATTTATTAGTGTCAATTTATTGCTGGAAGGGTAGCCTTGAGTTTTTATCCCCCGCCATATGACGGAAGGGGGATATTGTTGTCACCCAGGTCGTCCGGCTGGCCGTCCGTCCGTCCGGGCGTCAATATTTATAGCTGTGAGTGCGATAACTCATAAACTTTTTGCCATATCGATTTGAAATTTGGGTCACACATGTACCACCTGAAAAGGAAGAACTTTATTGATTTTGGGCGTGGCCGGATCCAAGATGGCCGACTGGGGCGGCCATCTTGAAAACAATATGGCCGACGGGCGGCCATCTTGAAAAAAATGGTTTTTGTAATAAATGGAAAACCGCTTATCTGATTTTAATTATTTTTCAATGGGGGGAGGGGATTCCCCATCTCTGATGGTATATTTGTGTACTTGCCTCTGAGCTGTCTAACCTGGGTGTAAATCTCGGCCCAGGTATAAACTATTGCCCTGAGGTTTCACATGTCGGGCGATTTCTTCAATTTGTACAGTTCCTCAAACAGATGTTAAACCAGGCGTCCTGTTTGCTTGCAGTAGTTGGTTGGTTATGATGATGATGATGATATATATATATATATATATATATATATATATATATATATATATATATATATATATATATATATATATATATATATATATATATATATATATACATGTTGTCCTTTACGAAGAATAGGTGACTTAGTGCTGGCACCCTGGTTACGTTCCAAATTCTGGTCACCTTCAGGCGAATGTTAGGCCTAACCAGCCGATTTGTGAAATACTTGGGACAAAAACGTTTCTGCAGCCATCCCCATGGAATGGTGGGGATAATTGGAGCAGTTGTAGTTGTGGATGATTTCTGATAGATACCATTTCTCGTGTTTTTATTTCTTGTTGTTCTCTGTCTTCCGCCTGTTAGGATTCTTCAAAGGTTTTCCAGAGTTGCTGCAGGATGATACGTTTCTTGCGTCGCACTGGAGGGGAGAACCAGCGGGACAAGGCATTGAAAGACAAGTTCAAGTTCAACAAGGTACAAATGTCAATTGTGCTTGTGAGGTTTACTTCCTTATGACGTGGATTTTGGTACCATGTGTCAAGTTTTGGAAAGTTGACCCACCACTGCAAAACATAATACAGTGGACAATGCAAAATAAGTGCACATGTGCCTCCCTATTTGATTTCTCCATGAAAAATAAACACACATTAAAACATCATCGTAAGGCTTTGAAAACAAAATATTATCACTTCAAATTTCGTGTTTTATTGGTAGTGGTACATATGCTTAATGTCCGAATTTATTACACGTCTGGTACTGCACATGCCTGGTGTTGGCTTTATGGTTAGGGTGGTGGGCTTGGGATCCCAGGATCCTGAGTTCAAATCCCCCTCAGCTGTTGAATTAACACCAGGTGGGATTGACACGACCTGTCATCCTTCCGAGGTCGGCAAAATGAGTGCCAGTTTGCTGGAATCCTGTGTTGGAGTAGCGACCCACCCAGGATTGTGTCCAATAGCCAAGGAGACTGCTTAGGCAGTACCAACGCTCTTTACAGAGTATGGTCCCAATGGATGGTACTGTACTGGTACTTCCAAGAGTTGTACGTTCAAAACATTATTGTTCATGAAGGGTCGTAAAACAACGTTTTTCATCACGATCAATATGGACGCACCAGTGAAGCGTTGATCACACACCCGTAAAACGAAGATTGAGATTAAGTCGCGTTTTAAAACTCTTGTGAGAACCAGTAACAGACGTGCTATAAATTTGGACTTTGACGTGAATGGTGAAGAATGAGGAAATAATTGTTCAGAGTGCGAAACGTTTGAAGAAGATGGAGCTTTTTCGGCAGACATGGAAAACGAATTTGTTGTGGAGTTTAACCAGATATGTGCTCGAGGACTTAAAGTGTATTGAGTATTTGTTTCTGAGGTATGGACTTAAATTTTAATGATGTAAAAACTGACATCGAAGCAGCCGTTCTGAAGAACATTTACCATTATAAGCACAGGTCATGGCTTTTTGAATATGTACAAGTGTTATGTGTTCCACTAAATATTCCACTAAATATGTATATGTGTTCCACTAAATCAAAAAATAGGCGCACACACACACTTATCTAGATTCTACTGTATTCGGAGAAATAAAAGACAGTGAGTTTCATTATTTATTTATTTTTTGATTTATGATTTTTAGCTCGCCTGTTCAAAGAACAGAGAGCTCTCGCGATATCCCCGGCATGATCGTGAGCATGAGCGTGAAAATGTTAAAGTTTTTGGTGCAAGTTATTTCCTTTCTAATGTTTTTATCTACCACACTATTTTTTACTGATTACAATATACAAATACATATATTGCTTTAAAATTATTTGGATCAGACTTCACTGCAATGCTTTATAAAAAATATTATTAGACTCGTCTTTTAAAAATGATAAATGTATTGTTACGGCTGTGGAAATTCGCATTACACCATGAAGGGCCCGTAGGTGAGAAATCTCTAAGTACATGTGTATTTAGCCCCAAATCCGTTGTCTAGAGGGAATTTATGTGATTCATTCGGGCTGCAACGCTTTGAGATAGCCGTTTTTCTGTTCTATCTTTATTTTGAACCAACCACGTCTCAACCGCCATCACACAACAACCACCTTAACCACCACGCCAGCCATCGTCGCCAACTACAACCACGCCAACTACAACACCACCCTCACCTCTCTCCTTCTACGGCCTTTCCCGCACCACCTGTGAACACTGAGCATCGGGCTGTCTTGGGCTCGTTCAGCGGTACGCACCGAGCCGCAAGCGCAAATAGTGGCCTTTCCGAGGGAGAATTCGGATCGAGAACGCTACACGCCCACTTCTGATCCGCCCAATTAGCAAGTGCGGAGCAGCTTGGCCCCGCCTCCAGGCGTGTCTGTGTGAAATCGATATATGCAAATTCTAGGATCAGGGGAGGTTCACACCCACTTTTCCTCCGTCCAATTGGCGAGCGTGGCTCTGCCCCCGAGGTCATCCTGATCCGGATATTTGCATATTGTTTTCTCCTGCCGGCCTATAAAACGGCGAGCGCAAGGTGAATCATGGCAGTGTGGCAGTAGCAGTGTGTGTCGGCAGGGCAGAGTGAGTCGAGTCATCGGTTTGGCAGAGAGTGGAGTCGGGTGGCGAAGTCATCAGTGTGGCATCGAGTTGGGTTCTGCAGTCGGCTGAGGAGAGTTGCGGGAAGAGGCAAAGGAGCTCGGGTCCGAGGCGAGAAGGTCGGCGACGAGGTCGCGGTGTGAGATCGCTCGTCGCGGGACCCAAGCCAGCCAGCCATTCTCCTCCCCCAGGGCATCAACAATTCCCCCTTTCCCCCGTGCTGAGATAGTGCAAAAAGGGGGCCCCGTTCCCACCCCACTCCAAACGTCGTGCCAAGGAGCACGGAGTCGGGGCACAGCCACGCGGCCACATCTGCGGCTCGTCCGCCAACGCATCACGAGGACGCGGGTAGGACCCCCCCGGTCTCGTGGACCTGGCCGCTCCTCCAGGTCACGCACACATATTGGCCTCCAGGCCTGTCTGCCCCCTTGTCTATGAGGGTGGCTTCTTTCCTTTGTTTTTGAGTAAATGTGTGTTGGTGCCGTCTGTAAGGTAGAACTTTATAAGTGTTGCCGTGTGTGCGCGTAGTCGGTAGTAACTCTGCGTCATTGTTTCTTTTGTTTTAACTGCTATATGTGCATTTTGACTGTTTGGCTGTATATGTGTGCTTTCCGTGTGTCGCGTAATAAATGTGCATTGTGTGAACTGTTTTCCCATTTCGCTTCGTCTTTTCTTTATTGACCCTCCATCCTGCTTCACGTAAAGGGTTCGTAGTGGGCTTAATACACCTGGTAATTAATCTGAACCGTCCAGGTCGGCGATAACACCGCTCGGTTATCCCGATAGTACGGAACGGGCCGCCCAAGCGGCTCGTGTCCGGAGTCGACCTGCGGCGAGGTACGATCGCCCGGTTTACCATCCGCGTGGGTACTTAGGTAGGTAGAGTTTGGCGAACAACCCTATCCTACGCGGGTGGCTGATTGGCACGATTGTGGTGAGGTCGAAAGGCCCACCCGTGGCTGTCTCCGGGCGATAGTTCCCAGAGGGTCACGACTGAATTGTCCGTCCGGTGGGCGACGTGCCACGATCCGAGTTACGTGGCCGTCCGCACGCCGGTGGGCGCAAATTCGCAACAGTATAAACAGGCGAGCATTGGGTGGTTTTGACACCAACTCTCTGGTTATACAGTTGCTGTGGGCAGCTTTTATTTGTCATACCCATCAGCATGGCACGGTTTATTTGTTTGAGTGAATCGGGTCGATGCTTTCTTTACAGTGTGGTGTCTGGTCCGTACACTTTACACATGCAACGATCTCTTTCCAAATTATTTGGATGTTTGTCCGGTGTGCTCAGCACAGCTTGGTATTTTATGATGTTTGTTGTTCTTTCGAGGATGCCTTTAAGCATGCATTGGCTGTCTGTCCCATCTTCGCATGCTGTATTCTAGTTACTTCCACCACCGAAGTTGGACACACATTATGTTTTCACCCCTGTCTGTTTGTTTGTCTGCTTGTCTACCTGTTTGTGAGCAGGATATCTCAAAAAGTAATGGACGGATTCAGCCGACATTTGGTGGACAGGTTGAGTGTGTGGCAGTGACAAATTGATGATATTTTGGTGAAGATCTGAATCTGGATCCGATAAATTTTTTCAGCGATTTCACCATTAATTGACAGAGCTAAAATTATATGCTTGTATAACACGGTATCTCAAAGTTATGGACGGATTCAGATGACATTTGGTGGATAGGTGGGGTGTGTGACAATGTGGTGGTTGTCACCTTTTATGTTTATAATTGTCAGAGGTTACGAGACTTGTCTTGGCTTGAAAAGCATGTCTTTAATCCACGTAAAAACTGAAAAGGAAAAATACAGCCATCCATTACATGCCGCTACTTTATGGTGGCACAACGAACTTGCTCCATGCTTTACACAAAACCTACTGTGATACATTTTGCATCGGAATGATGCAATAATTTGCTTCAAGTTATTTCAAGAGTTTCAACAATAAATTGAGATTCAGCTTACCTCCATCCAAGGGTCGGGTATTCGAGAAAACATCGAAAATGGAGCCAATCAGTCCTTTCATTCATTGCGTGCAAAACAGTGTGGCGGAAAGAATGCGAATTCGGCATCCGAACACCACAGGAAGTCATAACACAACTTGCGTAAACAGCTCCACACAAGGACAAATTAATTCAATTTTGGTGAAGATCCGGATGCGATAATTTTTTCATTCATTCTTCACCATTGAAAAACAATATAGAGCACGATGTCTCAAGTTGTGGACGAGTTGTGCCAAAACTCGGTGGATGAGTTGCTGAGGTGACAAGAACAAGCCGATTCGATTTTGGTTCAGGTCCGGATGCAGATCCAGCCTATCCATCCATCCATCCGTCAGGGCCATACTCTGTGCAGAGTGTTGGTGCTGCCGAAGCAGTCTCCTGGGCTATTGGGCACAATCCTGGACGGTTCACCATTCCGTCGCAGGATACCAGCAAGCTGGTACTCATTTTGCCGACCTCGGAAGGATGACAGGCTGAGTCAACCCCACCTGGTATTAATTCAATAGCCAAGCAGGATTTGAATTCAGGACCCAAGGATGCCAAGCCCACCACTCTAGCCATTAGGCCAACACCATGCATATCCAGCCCATCAGTAGGATACAAAATATAAACTGTTCAGCCTGGCGGAGGTATGCGCTCTACTGAGTAACATTCTATTGTGTGTACGTGTTGGTGTTGGTCAGCACCCCTGGCCACACCCTCCATTTTGAGTTCCCATAGCTGTCCATTGTGGGGGATCGAATGTGTGAAACAGATTGTGTGCAAAACCTTTCATTTTTTTTGTGTGGTTCCATGCTTGGTTTTGTATAAAATACAGCTAAAAGTCCTTATCAGGAACAAGTCCAGTGAAGTCCTTTGGGTAGGTGATGTTGACACTCCATCTCAATCTATGCATCATGATCATGTGATCCCATGATAAAATTCAATACATGTTGTTGTTTTGTTCATTGGATACCCATATCTTTGTAATTAATGTAACAGTGCACGTCTCCCAATGACTTTCTCCTCTGTGTGATTTATATCCAAAGTCCATCACAACCTCTCACTGACAGTTAAAAAAGAAAAAAAGTACTGTTCTGAATTTGCTGCCCCCCCCCCGCCCCAGCCCCAGTCACGATACTTGATATTAATTTTTTATCCTTTATTTTTTATTTTGTGCAATTTCTGTCATTTTGAACATTTGAACTCCAGTTGGCCACCCTCCCCCTTCCGCTGCAAGCTTCACCGACTCATTTGTAGGCTTTGTGCTTTTGACACTGCAGCTTGAAAGTTCACTGTGCAATGCGGACGTGATCTGCATGCATCTCCATGCCCTTTGTCCTATCTTGCATTTTCAATTCCCACCAATGATTGATCAGAGACGGGATGTGTTTTGCTTGTTTGCTGTTCAGTCCACCCAAGACTATTTTTCTTCCTTTTGGTTTTGTGATTCTGGTTAAATGGTGGTTGTTTCAATTTGCATCATCGTTCTGATACAGCTGCACTTGCATCATCAATGGTTGATACTGCCTGTTGCTCTTCTGTGTGGTTGACTTTTTCCCTTCGTACTAGTTTTCTCAAACCTGGTGTTGGCTTAACAGTTAAGGTGGCTGGCTTAAGATCTTCGGGTCTTGAGCTTGAGCCCGCCTTGCCGTTGAAATACCATCAGGTGGGTTTACTCAGCCTGTCATCCTTCTGAGGTCGGCAAAAATGAGTACCAGCTTCCTGGTACCAGGGTCACTGCATCAGCAGCACAGCCTCACTTCCAGAAATGATGCAACCAGCAGCCAAAGGCTTTGCTGCATACCAAACAACAACTACTTTTCATGAGTGAGCTGCCATTCTTGGCATGTTGCTTGTTTTTAATGCAACGGTTTATGAAATATATATATATATATATATATATATATATATATATATATATATATATATATATATATATATATATATATATATATATATATATTTTCCCATTATTTTACTCATTTAAGTTTTGTCATTGTTTATCCCTCGGAATTTGACATTTGCAAGTTGGTTCCTACTTTGAGCATCGTGAGCTTTTCTTTTCATCGGAGCTTTTGTAAGTTTTTGTTTTTCTTAATAGTGTTGAACTGCAGTGTGAGTGTTTAAGAGTTTTCGTCTATGGAGAGCCGAGACCCTTTTTCTTGGCCAAGAAAAACATTTTCCCAAAATCCAAATTCCATATTTTGTTCTGGGCAGTGTGCAAATATAAACGCAGTATTAATGTTTGGATTATTATTATTATTATTATTATTATTATGAGTTTTGTCTGATAATTATTTGCACAACTGCAATGTATATCGTGTATGTAGTTATTATGGTTGTTAATCGGACTTTGTAGTTCAACTAAAAAGGGAAAGTCTCGGTTTCCAAACATTTTTCAAAAATCGAACTGAAGTATACACCTTTAATGACAGCCTATGGTATGTACACAAATTCTTTGTTGCAGTTTTTGTTTGCTCCATGTTAAGGTAGTACTGTTCTCGTTGTCCAGCCTTGAAAGGGAAAACGTTCCTCGTTCCTTTTATTTTGTTTAGAATTGAACTCCACTTTCTCTCCTTCCTTTCTCAAATAACATCTCTCAATCCTTGCTTTCTCCTATTTCTTTCCCTCCAAACCTCTTCCTCCTTTATGTCTCTCCCTCTTTGGCCTCGTTATTTCCCTCTCGACCTCCCCTCCCCCTGTCCAACACCCTGCTGCTCTTTAGTTCTGTGACTCACTGTCTTTACTTCATGCCCTACTACACTGGACCTCGTTTCAACCATTTCCATTCGTACTGAATAGGAAATGAACAATGGACAGTCATCTCAGCCTTGTCCTCGACCCATCGCTGCATAAACAAACCCTTCTGCTGATCACTTCAAGTCGTTTTATTTTGGCATCACGAAATAGTGTTGGAAATGTATTATGTAAAAGCATCCTTTATAATGTTATTTCAATCAACTTAGCTTATTTTGCATCAATAGCTTCTGGGATTGCAATTCAATGAAGTGACCAACTGCCAGACATTACCAGGTGTTCAAACTCTATTGTGATAAAAACTTTTTAAATGTCTTTAGTCTGCCGGAGCAGTAAAGACTTGAGTTTTGTATATTTACCGTTTGTCTGTCCTACTGGTCAGGCGAGCATTGTACATCAAGATCCTATCCTTTGCTCTCATTCTATGTGCCCTTACTTTTACTTTGGTCTCCTTTTTCTATTTCATATGCCTGGTGTTGGCTTGATGGTTAGAGTGGCGGGCTTTTGGATCCTTGGGTCCTGAGTTCAAATCACGCTCAGCTGTTGAATTAATACCGGGTGGGGTTAACTCGACCTGTCATCCGTCCAAGGTCGGCAAAACGAGTGCCAGCATGCTGGTATACTGTGTCGGAGTGGCGACCCGTCCAGGATTGTGCCCAATTGCCAAGGAGACTAATTAAGCAGCACCAACGCTCTGCACAGAGTATGGTCCCAATCTCCTCCTCCTCTATTTCATAGAAAAAAGTTGGTGCAGGTTGACTGTGTGTAAAAACTACAGAGCCTTTTAAAATATAATATTGCTTATTACCTCCACCACCAAAGGTAAAGGAGGTTATGTTTTCACCCCTCTCTGTCTGTTTCTGTCTGTTTGTGATATCTCCAAAAGTTGTGGACAGATTCAGATGAAATTTAGTGGGCAGGTTCAGTGTGTGACAAGAACGAACTGATTAGATTTTGGGTAAGATCCGGATTCCGATCCGAATACCAGAATTTTTTAAAGTGAATCTTCACCTTTGAGAGATAGGGCCAAAAACGATATAGAGAACGATATTTCAAAAAGTTGTGGACGGATTCAGCCGAAACTTGGTGGACATGTTGGGTGTTTGACAAGGAAGAATTGATTCATTTTTGGTGAAGATCCGAATCTTGATCAGAAAAGTTTTTTTTTTCAATGATTCTTCACCATTGAGAGATCGGGCTAAACTAGTACCGAGCACGATATCTCAAAAAGTTGTGAACGGATGAAACTAGGTGGACAGGTTAGGTGTGTGACCACGAGGAATTGATTCAATTTTGGTGAAGATCTAAATCTGCATCTGGATACGAGAATTATTAAATTTTTTAGTGATTCGTCACCATTGAGAGATAGGACCACAAACGACACATAGAATGATATTTTAAAAATGTATTGGGATCAGGCATTACGTGGTGGAGGTATGCACTCGTGGATTTCGTGGATCAGGCATTACATGGTGGAGGTATGCACTCATGGATCTCATGGATCTCGTGGATCAGGCATTACGTGGTGGAGGTATGCACTCTACTGAGTGCCCTTCTAGTTATTGTTTTTTGTTTTTTTCTTCTTCGTTGCAGTTCAAAAGGACAAGTTGTGTCTTCATTTGGGATCTTTACCATTATAAATGTATACTTGTGATATTGTTGTGGGCTGGGGTTCGGTGTGGATAAACGACCACTCGGTGGAGCAGTAGAGCCGTCTCCCGCTGAACACCCGTAATTAAAATGTCGTCACCCCGGATAACTCCGGAGTCGACGGGCCACTTAAAGGACCCTGATCGCCAATTCTCCGACTGCGTGGGGTAGGGTCAATAGCCAAATTTCAATATACCAAAGTACCCACGTCGTCAAATTACAGGGGAAATCACACCCTCGGCCAACTCTGTCCGAACCGAGTCGCAGGTACCGACTTGGATCCGGCGTAACCGAGCAGAGTTACCAGAGCCGCGTCGGTCCCAATGACAACTTATGGCACCAACGGCCTTACTATTTCTCAAGCACGAACCATGCTCGGCCAATGAAAAAAAACACGGACGAACTGGAATATTTAACACGGGGGTTTATTTACAAACAATAACCGGGGAGGGGAGCACACAAAGCAGAGTTATCACGAATAAAAGAAATACAATTTACAAGGAACGGAAAGCACTTAACAGTTTCTACTTACAGGAAAACACACACACACACACACACACACACACACACACACACACACACACACACACACACACACACACACACACACGTCTATTTTCGGTCCTCAGTCCAGGAGAGAAAAGCGAGCTGGGGGACCAGAGCCTGGCTGGGGTACCTTCCCGCCTCGTGCCATCACACCGACTCCAAACCACCACGGTGGGTCTCGAACCCACGACCCAAAGTCCATGGCCCACGATCGAGACCAAGCCACCACGACCGCAGATTGCTTGAACCACGACCACCACTGTTCAGTCACCATCACCACGGTGAGCCACCGCAAAGGACCACAGACCGCTCGAACCACGACCACCACTGTCTGCCGTCCTCTCGTTTTTACCACCACTCTCTTGAGGTCCGAGCGATTTCTTCTTTTGCCACTCTACTCCCGATTGGACGGTGCGTCTCGGGTGATGTGTCGAGGCATCTCGCAGGCCCGCCCCCCGAAGAGTTTCCGTAGTAGCTTTCGGCACGCTGGCCTCCCATTGGCTGGGGCGCGCGTGCGATGCTCGACCTTGGCTCATTGGGCAGAGGAAACGCTCCATGCCCTTTTTTGGAGCGGGGCTCCGATCTGAGGCGATGGAAGCCCCGCCCACGTCTCTGCTCCATACGCATGCGCGCGAGGAGGGCCGATGGTGGCAGGAGCGAAGGAGGGATGTTGTTGTTGTAGTTGATGTAAAAACCTAACTTAAAAATAACTTGAAGCGCACACACGAAATTCCCATTAGACAGAAGGAGGGATTCTAACTATAAACACATACTTATCGAAATAACTAAGCTTAGGGACTGCTGTCTGTTTGTGTGCAAATGGCTGCCAGATTCGTAGCAATATCATTACAAAATATTGACTTGCCAAAGTATTTATTTGCATTTGCAAGAAAAATATACATATGGGGGGGGGGGGGGATAAAGCACTGGCAGCATTTTTGAGATCATATGAATAACCGAGATAATTATTCATAATTAATTTACCAAAAAGCCCATGTATTGGAAAAGTATTGATGTTTGACAAATTCAGATTTTTTTTTTTAAATCACAAAATGAAGTTGTCTAATTGCATTGTTTTACACCAAAAATCATAGTGACTTGAACGGGAATGCTGTCCACAAATCCTGAGATGTCAGGCTCGAGACCAGTGAATAATGACACACACTGATGTGACAACGGAGTTAATGTCTCAAAAGGTCAACTCGAAAGCATCTCGAAATGCAAAGCCCATCCACGTCCGCTTTGTACTCAAACGAAACCTGACGAAAACGATAGTTAAAATTGTACATTCCACTCTTTATTCTCCACAATGTCATAATATAGGTTAGTTTTATTTTTTATTATCTCTTCTTCTTTCGGCTGCTCCCGTTAGGGGTCGCCACAGCGGATCATCCATATGATCCGCATAGTGATTTGGCACATGTTTTACGCCGGATGCCCTTCCTGACGCAACCCTGGTCGCCTCTTACAACACAGGGATAATTTTATTTTATTTTATTTTTTTATTATATATATTTTATGTTATGGTTGTGGAAATTCACAGAGCACTATATTAGATCAGTTATGTCGATAAGTCTGTGTTCAGATAGATTTCTCCACCGATGTCTAAGGGATTTATTCGTGTAACCGGGCTGTGATCTTTGAGTTAGCCGCTTTTCTTTTACTATCTTTATTTTGGACCAACCGCCATTACTACCACCACAAAGCGCCATCAACCACAACAACCATGATCACCTCAACCACCAACCACAACAACCATGATCACCACAACCACGATCACCTCAACCACCAACCGCAACAACCACGCCACCTCAGCCACACCACCATTACTACCACCACAAAGTGCCAGCCACGCCACGTTAACCACAACCTTCACAACCACACCACCGCATTTCCATCTCAGCAATGGTTACCAGAAGCCTGGTTCGTTGAGGGAAAGCAGGCAGACGACCCTTCCCCTCCTCCCCCGAACAAATGGCGTCTCCGCGGCCAACACGAGAGATTCCACCCTGCGAGTGGAAAAAGACAAATACAGCGGCGAGGGAGCGTCCCCGCGGCCAACACGAGAGATTCCACCCTGCGAGTGGAAAAAGACAAATACAGCGGCGAGGGAGCGTCCCCGATTTGGAGGGAAAACGCTTCCTTCGAGAAGTTTCCCGCGCATGCTGGAAGGAGGGCGGGAGGTGAAAAGGGAGCGGGGCTTGGTGATAGAGGTGGAACGCGAGCGCGGGGGAGCTTGTTCTGAGGAGAATCGCGAGAAGGAGAGGGAGCTTTGTGAGCAGAGGGCTTTTCTGAGCTGAGGCGGATCGAGAGATCGTGAGCGAGGTGGCGCTCCAGATCGAAGGCGCTCTGGCTGGGTCGGTGGTCGTGACGGAGCCACCTTGGATCGTGTGCGAAGCCGGATCGTGGAGGACACGAGCTTGGGGAGCTCACCACACGGTTATGTTTTTCCTTTTTATTTCTTTCTCTGTGTGTGTGTGTGTGTGTGTGTGTGTGTGTGTGTGTGTGCGTGCGTGCGTGCGTGCGTGCGTGCGTGCGTGCGTGCGTGCGTGCGTGCGTGCGTGCGTGCGTGCGTGGCGCCGTCTGTCAGTAAACCCGTATAAGTGCATGTGAATAATAAATAGATACGGCTGCAGGTCTTTCGGCTCATGTGCTGTCCAATCCCCCCATTCATACCTTGCATACTGCTTATATGTTTCTTCATTGCTTGCGTCGTGTGTGGAAATTAATGTGCCTGTCTCAATGTAGCTGGTTGTTGCGTCCTTTTCCTTAATTGAACTGCCATCATTAAGTTCGGAATATTTGCAGGCTTTTTAATAGCCGATAAAGTGATCGGGTCCAACGGGGCTGCGCGATAAATACACCGCTCGGTATCCGCATTATGGAGCGAGCTGCGTACGTGGCTCGTTTCCAAGCAGCTTCCGTTGAGGTACAACCTCTCGGTAGCCTTCGCGCACGAATAATTAGGTAAATCGACAGTTCGGCGATCGGACCCTGTAGCGTGCGGGTAGAGTACTGACAAGGTGTGGTATGCATTAAAAACACACCCGTAGCTGGATTCCGGTGTTTGATCCGGAAGGTTGCGACTGGATTGCTCGTCTGGTGGGCGTACGGCCGCGATTCGGCTAAAAGCGGCTGTCCGCACGCCGGCGGGCGGAAATCAATAACAATATTATACCACAGAACGTATAACGAGGGGTGGGAGAGGGAAGCAGAAAACAGTGGGTAACACAGACATGAGGAGATCTGTGGCAGGGAGAGGGATGGGGTGGGGCACACAGGGTAACCAAGATGGACACTACAGGGATTTTCAGGTCCTTTCATGACAGATTTTCAGGAAGGAAAGCAGGGAATTTGAAGGAGGTGGGTTTGGGGTGGATTAGCATGGGTATAAAAGGTCATTGTTTTGGATGGGGGAAGATAAGAGATGGTGGTGAACAGCTGCTTTGAAGACCTGGTAGGGAGAATGGGATTGAAGAGAGTGGGAGTTTGCTCTAAAGGCAGGAAAAGAGGAATGACAGTGAAGAAGAGCAGTGATTCTTGATTTTGAAATTTTACCAGAAGGGGTTGCTGGCGGACCTTGAGCACCCTGCTGAAATATGGGGGGAGGGGGGCAGATTGCACACAGAGTGGGGGGGATGGGAGAGGGGGGCACAATGCTGGCGAGGAGACTGGAAGACAGAAAGATCACCGACCTTCCCGTGGTAAGAGAGTGAGAGACCCAGACTCAACTTCATCACTGGAGTTACCAATGATCCAAAATGCCTTGGTTTTCATGGCTTGAAGCTGAGAAAGGTGAGAGGCAGGAGCACCAGCCCAGAGGGGAGAGCATTCCTCCATCAGGCTGCTTTGTGCATGGTCAGGAGCTCAGGTGTGCCAAAGAAGGACTTTGCATGATGGAGGATGCCCATTTGGTGACTGGCTTCCAAAAGCTTGAATGGAAGGAGTTCTTCAAGTGGATTGTTGAGAAAGTAGATGGGGGGGTAAGGGGGGTGAAGGGGGGTAAGGGGGGGTGAAGGGGGGTGAAGGGGGGGTGAAGGGGGGTGAAGGGGGGTGAAGGGGGGGTAAGGGGGGGGTGAAGGGGGGTGAAGGGGGGGGGTAAGGGGGGTAAGGGGGGGGTAAGGGGGGGTAAGGGGGGGGTAAGGGGGGGTAAGGGGGGGTAAGGGGGGGAGGGATGCGGTTTCCAGACGGTTCTTTCGGAGAGACATAGTGAGAGTGACAGATTTGTCAGGATTGAAAGACATGTTTCACGTGTTGGACCAATTTGTGATTTTATCCAGATCTGCAGAGCGAATAAGCTGCTGCTTGCGGATCTGAGAGATAACAGATGGTATGGCAGAGGTTGGAGTTTTTACCAAATGGATAAAGAGGATTTTCGAGATCGTCAGATCATTGATGATCGTTTCTGCCGCCACTGAAGGTGGATGGAGGTTTTGTTTTCACTCCTGTTTCTCTGCCTGTGGGAAGGATATCTCAAAAAGTAATGGCCGGATTTGGACGAAACTTGGTGGCCAGCCATGTTAGTTGTGTGACAAGGACAAATTTATTAAATTTTGATGAAGATCTTGATCTGGATACAATAACCTTTTAAGTGATTCTACACCATTGAGAGATGTGGCCAAGAATAATATATAGCATGATATCTCAAAAAGTTATGGACGAGTTGTGACACATCCAACTTGTCCACAAAAACTTTGTGGATGAGTTGGCTCGGGAACAAGAACAAGAACAAGACTATTCGATTTTGGTTCAGGTCGGCAGATCTGGTCTATCAATTTGATACAATTATTAAATTCTAAAGGGTAATTCTGATGAGTTCTAAGGGGGTAATTCTCATTGGTTCTGAAGGGTTTTAAAGGGGGGTTCTAATTCTAAAGGGTAATTGTCATGAGTAGGACTCTCATTTCAGATGCACACCCAATAAAGTTTGATTTTAGTCCTCTTGGTGTGACATGCCAAAGTCTGGAAAGATTGTCAGACTGACGAAATAACTTGCCTCCCTGTACAATGTACACCTCTGATACAAACATCAAAAATGGGATGGTCAAAGGAATGATCAATGGCAATGACATGTAAACAATGCCACATCACTCTCGTACTTCCTAATGTTGCCACGCCGCTCCTGCTCGTAACGTGTCTGCTCACCACACACGACAAGATCTCTGTCAAGCATCATCTCTCTCTCACAGGCAAACGATACCACTTCATTCTCACTTTGCATACTCTGTCCAAGATATCCAGCTCAGTGGGGGGTGGGGGGGGAGGTGGGGGGCAGTCGGCAACATTGCACCTCTCCAGAACTACACGAGCACAATTTCAGTTGCATGAGTACTCGTGTACATCTATCAAACAGCTGGACATGCTGGTTGCGAACCCAGATTGACTTTTATGGCTTTATGCTCAATTCACTCCTTGCTCTGGAACATGACCGAAAGACGGTTGTGAAGAGAATAAAAAAAAAATTGAGCCACAAGCCTGAGTTAAGACTAAGGCTTGAGGAAGGTTGTTTGCCATGGATGAAATGCTACTTGAGTCGTTCTTTGTGCATATTTTTTTGGGGCTGACTCCCCCCTCCCCCCTCTTTAATTTTTTTTGCTTTTGCAATAATGGGTCCCTACCACCCTAACATAAATGCGAGCCAGTGTGTGTGTCTATGTTTACTTCTCCTGTGAGCCGTCTCCAACTCATTTAAAACCATCTGAGAAGTGCTTTACTCGCATCTTTTATCTGAAACACGTGACATCTGTGTCGAGCAGATCAATCTACTTTTTCTGTAATGTGTTTTTGAATTTCATTCTGATGGTGGCACATTTTTCATCCAAATTAACCATGTTGGGGCCACAGTTTTAATGCGGTTGCTGTGGCATGATTTGTGAAATTGACAATTGAATGGCAAAACATGAGTGTAAAAGTTGGGATTGTGGGATGAGTCGGAGAGACGGGAGGAGATTGGACAAAGAAAAAGGTAGGGTTAGGCTATGCATACTAGGTGTGAGGGGGTTGGCATTCATAAATTCTCTCATATTTGGAGGTACATAAATTAATTTGTCCTTAAGATCTGACCTCTCTACTTGTTTGCAGTGTTTCTGCAATTGACAATAATTGCATGGAGGCTTTGAAGCTTTGTGCCAATGTTCCTCAGTGCAGATGTAGTGTGGAGAAAATTTAGATGTTCCTGCAGTTGTTTTAACACATGATGTGCTTTGTTTTTACGTTGCTACATTACATTGGGATCCCTTTGTAAGGTTAGGATCTTGACCCTCCCCCCCTTTCCTCCCTCCTGTCTTTCAACCTTGGGAAATCTCTCCCTCTCTCTGTCTCTCTCTCTGTCTCTGTCTCTCGACTTTGTATGACGGAAGATGCCCATTCGGTGGCTGGCTTTGAAGCCCAACTTTGAAATGTGGATTACTCAAGAATGATCATGTCCAATAGTGCGACCCAGAAGTTTGAGTGACTGAACTTCCTCAAGAGGATTGTTAAGAAAGTATATGGGAGGGTTTACCAAATGGTTCTTTCTGAGAGAGAGAGAGAGAGAGAGATAGAGATAGAGATAGAGATAGAGATAGAGATAGAGATAGAGATAGAGATAGAGATAGAGATATATTTCTCATGATTGAAAGCCATACAGGTATTTCAAGTGTTTGACCAGCTTGTGATTCCATCAAGGATTGCAGAGAGGGAAGAGACTGCTGTCTGAAATATGAGAGATGTCACAGCAGAGGGTGGAGTCATCAGCAAATAGATGAAGGTGATTTTTTTCCTGTGAGCCAGAGAGATCATTTATGAAGATGAGGAATATGACTGGGCCAAGAATGCTGCCTTCGGGTACTCCAGCGTCGACAGGGAGAGGAGATGAAAGTATTGTGTTGAGAGCCACACGTTGGCTACGAGAGTTGAGGAAGTCAGTCAGCCATGTGTGGAGTTGGCCTTGGATTCCATCGACAGGGAGTTTGGAGAGCAGCCAGAGTGTATCGAAAGCTTGAGTTTTATGTCCAGAGAGATGGTGCTGATCTCATGTCTGACATTGAGGGCTTCCATCCATTGTTGGGAGAGTTTAAGAAGCACCATGTCCAAAATAGTGATCTGAGATGAGGCTGTTGGAGAAAAAGGATTTCCTACAAACTGTGATGGTGGATTCCATGACCTTGATGATCATTGGAAGTCGACTGATAGGTCTGGAGTTAAGGGGATTGCTTTTTGCACCTTTAAAAAAATTGTAATGGGATGATGTTGGCTTGCTTCCAACTCAGACAGAATCACCTTATTAATGTGGCTTTGATTTCCCCAAACTTGTGAAATTTGTTAGGGTTAGAATGCTTTGATCATTTGTGCATACTTAGTTATGAATTTAATTTTTTTTGACTGTGCCCCGAGGTCGGTTCATGGTTGGAAAGTCTCTTCAAAATCTACTCGACTTCAAGGCCACGTGCAGATTCTGTGCTTCCTGCCTGTGTGTTGGATTTAAATTATTGAGCACAGCGATAAAGACCAACTAGTTTATTAAGCTCCTTGCTTCCACCCTCCCTTTTCCTTTTGCCTTGATGTTTTCGCTGCGAGGAACGCCCATCCATATATTGTAATCGGCCCATGTGTGGAGCTGTCAGTTCGCCGCTTCCGCATTGTACGATTCATTTACTTCTGCAAGCGTTGCTGGGAGTGATTGCTCGATTGCCAGCTGTTAGCTTGCTGGGTGGCCCGGGTTCAAAGTGTGTCCTGCCTTTTCCTTCCTGACCGATTGCGAGACGCATGCTGACCTTTGTGGAGGCTGTAGTCGTCGGTAGGGGGATTGAGCTGCAGGCCTGCGGTGAGCCCAACAGCCATGATGCCTCTGAAACGAGCGACTCGCAAGCCGCTGGCTGTAAGTGCTACACCCTGCATTGACTTGTATGTGACCGTCAGCTGTTCAAAAGAGGCCGTTTGTAAACAATTGTTTGCTTGTGTTGATGAGCCAGGCAATAACTCTGTGCTGCCACTGGTATGAAAACAAGCACTTGGAGGTGGGTTCAAGGTATTCTTTGTTTTTCTTCTTTTCTTCCCATTTATGCAATTGGTGTTCCTGCTCGGTTATTACCAAGCAAAGTGAGGAATCCGTTTCTGACCTGCATGTTTTACAAGCACTCAATAGCTTGATCTTATCTGGTGAGAAGGTGTTATATAGGGGCTTTATCATCGTGTTCTCTCGTTCCGTTTTATATTTATTTCGCCTGCTTCCAAAAATAAAGCCTGAAGATGATGGTCACACAAAGTGCACCTCCTATTGATTCAGTGAATGGTTGGTTTCCTTTTTAATTGTTATACTTCTGCCACTTTTAAAACTCTCATTTATTTATGTTACTCGTTGCACTTTATATTGCAGAGTACCTTTATCGGTATTATGGTTTTATACACTCCGATCAGGCTTTACGTGGCATCGTTCCCCCAACTCGTACCACACCCAGTCTGAAGGCGTGACGAGTTGTCAGCATGGCGACTGCAAGCAACAACAAAAAAAATCAGTGTGAAGGGATTTCCAAGTGTGAAACTTTTTTGTGGGGGAAATGTACATTTTGCCTGTTGTTGTTGTTGTTGTTGTTGTTGTTGTTGTTGTTGTTGTTGTTGTTGTTGTCGTCATCGTTGTATTTTGCACTTCCTATAGCTGTTATTGTTTTGATTTTGATTGACCTCCCTCCCTCCCTCCTCTAAACACCCACTTCCTCAGAACATCATAATTATACGCTCATAAAATGTACTCTGTTCCTCTTTTGAAATGCAGTGAAAATATTGTTAGTTTTATTACAAGATTTAAGAATAATTTTTCCCACCCCTGCCTCCTCCCTTACTTTCTCCCTCTCCCATTTTCAGAGCTGTTTAAAAAAAAAAATGTATTATGGAATACAGAGCATCTTGTTATCACAACAGATGCTTGAGCTCTTTCGAATCCAGATTATCGGCTCACTTTTGTTGCTCTATATGAGTGTGCAAGCAGATCACCGCTGCAGATAGCTGTGTGTGTGTGACGTGCATCAAAGCTGCAGTTCGACGTGATGTCGCTTTGACGAGGAGTTACCATTTGAGCAACTGTTTTGGCAGCGATGCTCTTTGGATGCAATCATGTACCTTCGGGCAAGCCGATTGAAGCATTACCTGCCCCGAGTTTACTTTGCCATTTCTTTGTCATTTCTTTCTCCAACGACACCCTCTTGCAAGCCTCCTACGATTTCCTGGAAACGTTTGTTTGGTAGACAATGTTGAATGCCGCCTGAAATAGAAGTGACATTTTGATGACAATGTTGGAGACTATTTGTAACCTGAATCCGGTACTTTGCCAACCTTTTGAGGACATAAACGTCACGTCCAAAAAAGTGGAAAAGTGATTGCGAGGAGCAATCTTTATGCTCAGTTGCACACCCTCAACGGAACACCCCTGTGCTAATTTCTGAATTTGTTTGCTTTTTCGATTTTAAAATATTTTCATCTTTTCGACCACCTTTTGCGTAAATGTTTTTTTTTTCCTCCAAGTACCGAGAAGCCTGGTGACATTGTTGTACCCACTGTGGCTGTGCAGATAAACGCGGCCTACGACGTCGGCGGTTTTTATAAAGCTGTGGTCATTCTTCCACGTCAATTTAAACCTATCCCAGCATGCAAGTGGTTCATTCATGAAGACGACTGGAACGAAAACTTGAACTAATCTATAAAATGATACAAAAATGACTACTGAATAAGTTGCATTGACGTAAAAGGGAAGTTGTATTCTGAAGAATATATACATATATATATATATATATATATATATATATATATATATATATATATATATATATATATATATATATATATATATATATATATTTGAAGCATTTCCAAGACCCTGTTTGGTCATTCTATCGTGGAGGATGCAAGGTCCAGTGAGTTGGATTGAAGTAATTCCGCAACAACCAAGCCGTTTTTGCTGACTTTGCCTGTGTTTGATCATTTCCTGACCAGTCATGGCTGTTGTGCTTGTTCACAGAACCACCAACATGGAAATATTAATGGCAATAGAAAACAAGCTTTCAAACAAACAAACAAAAATATATGTTTTTTTTAATGCTCTATCTAAAATAACAACTGAGTATTTCAATGTTGAAAATGTGGACCTGCATAAAAGGACTTGTTTGGTGATGCATGTTGAATATTTGACAATTTCATTTTAATATTGACAATGCTTTTGGCTTGTAATTCTTTTTTTTTTTAAACCCCAACTTATATTTGTGTGGAGTTGACTCAAGTGCAGCAAAATGTTTTTACGCCTCCTCTGACGAAGTCGCTGGAGACATTCGGTGCTTGGGTTGTCCATGTGTCCATGCTAGGTTTTCGTTTTAGCGATAACTTACGAATGGCTGAAGGGATCTATCATCGATGTCAAACTTGCTACAAATATGTATAATGATGTTAAGATAAACTGATTAGATTATGGGATCAAGAGGTCAAAGGTCTGAGGGTCCCGTTAGGCAAAAATTCTGTCTGCTCCAACTTGTGAATCAGTGATGGGATTTCGACCAAACTTAGTATAAGTATATATTATCATGCAAAGATGAACTGATTAGGTTTTGGCATCAAGAGGTCAAAGGTCAGAAGTCATGTCAGCTAAAAATATGATACTTGAGAGCAGCTGAAGGGATTTAAATCAAAGTTGGTGTAAGTATGCATAAACCTCTGTCAGTGCATCCATCCATGAGAGATTATTTGTTGCTGAAAGGTCAAGGCTCAGAGGTCACATTAAAACTCCTGGTAATGTGATACCCTTGGTTATGCGATTTGAACTGAACCAAGTACTTGCACATAATCTACAGATTAGATCAAATGAGGTCAAATGGTCTTGAGGTTTTAGTTCAAAGTTAGAGTAAGGAAAGATTTAATCTGGATGGAGGCATATTGGTCGAAGTCATGATGTCTCGTTTGTTGTTTTGGGTTCAACATGACCATTTCATATTCCGGAATGCATCTCGTAGTAATCAATATTGCATATATGCCAAAATAGAATTTTTACCATTTATCCTTTCACCTCCACACGTTTTCTTGGTATTCCTCTTCTGTAACTGTGCTTGTTTGTACCAATCTCTCTGCTTTACAAAATGCCAATAGTTTAGTGATTGTCCTTCTCTGTTACCTTGAAGCATCACAGCTTAGTTCCTGCAGTGAATTGTTATACCAAGCATAAAATCTTCATCATTAGAATCTATTTTGGCGACTGGTTAGGTAAGGTTACTCTGATTTTCCAATAACTTCTCAGTTGCACCTGGTTATTTATTTATCAGAACAACATGACTTGAACAGAGAATGATAGAGGGACACGGTGCACCTATAAAATGATAGTCATCATCTGTTTATTTTTTTTTATTTTTTTTTTTTTAATACCTTGGTCGAGGCTCGTATGAGAGCTAACACACAACTCACAGCAAGGAGGCATGAGACAAGAGGGGCGGGAGTGGAAGGGACAAAACAGTGGGGAACAGACACATTAGGTGAACTGTGGAAGGGAGAGGGATTGGGATGGGACGGGGAACATGGCGAAGAGAAGATGGACATTTCAGGGACTTTCAGGAAGGAAAGCAGGAGAAATTAAGGAAGTGGGCTTGGGTGGATTATCGGGGGTAGAAAAGATCGAGGATTTGGATGGGGGAAGATAAGAGGTGGTGGTGAACAGCTGTTTTGAAAGCCTGGAGGGAAGAATGGGAAAGAATAGAGTGAGGAAGTTTATTCCAAAGGCGGGAAAAAAAGAGGAATGAAAGAGTGAAGATGAGCAGTGATTCGTGATTTTGGTAGTTTTACCAGAAGGGGGTTGTTGGCGGACCTTGAGCGCCCTGTGGAAATGTGGTGGGGACAAATCGCAGAGAGAGCAGGGGGGGGCAAGGCTGGAGAGGAGTCTGTAAAAGACAGAAAGACCACCGACCAACCTGCTGTGATTGAGTGAGAGGCCCAAAGACTCAGCTTCATTGCGGGAGATGCCGATGATCTTAAATGCCCTGGTTTTGACAGCGTGAAGCCGAGAAAGGTGGGAGGCAGGAGCACCAGCCCAGAGGGGAGAGCAGTACTCCATCAGGCCACGGACAAAAGCTTTGTAAGTGGTCAGGAGCTCAAGAGGGCCGAGGAAGGACTTTGCACGACGGAGGATTCCCAGTCGGCGACTGGCTTTTGAGGCAAGGTTGGAAATGTGACTTTCCCAGGAAAGGTCATGGCAGATAGTGAGACCCAGAAGCTTGAAAGAAAAGACTTCTTCCAGAGGATTGTTGAGAAAGTGGATGGGGGGGTTTTCTAAACGGTCCTTTCGAAGAGACATAGTGAGAGTGTGAGATTTGTCTGGATTGAAAGACATGTTCCACGTGTTGGATCAGTTTGTGATTTTATCCAGATCTGCAGTGAGCGAAGAAGCTGCTGCTTGCCAGTCTGAGGGATGACAGATGGTACGGCAGAGGGTGGAGTCGTCAGCAAAGAGAAATAGAGGATTTTCCAGAGAGTCCGAGAGATCATTGATGAAAACCAGAAAAAGAACAGGGCCCAGAACGCTACCTTGAGGAACTCCAGCCTGCACAGGAAGAGGGGATGAAAGAACTCCATTTAGGGCCACACGTTGACTGCGACAGGAGAGGAAGTCTGCGAGCCATGAGTGGAGATGGCCTTGAACACCATGGGAAGAGAGTTTGGTGAGTAGGGCAGGGTGCCAGACTGTGTCAAAAGCACGTGATATGTCCAGGGATACGGCTCGGATTTCCTGTCTGGCATTGAGGACCTCCATCCATTGTTGGGAGAGCAGAAGCAGCATATCCAGGGTAGAGTGACCTGGTCTGAAACCAAATTGATGAATGGAAATCAAGCCATTGGAGAAGAGGAAGGATTTAAACCCTTTACCGAAGGCTTGCAATCTTGTGTAATAATACGCTTATTCTGTTTTTGTCTTTGTGACAATTTTTTCTGAATCTACTCGACCAGGAACCATGTCATTATAAATGTCTTTGTCCATGGAGTTCCGGTTTTATATATAGTTTTTGTTCCATTGCCAATGACCTTTTATGCCCTCCCCCCCACCCCTCTTTAAATAATTTACCTTACTTAAATGCTGTTTTTACTGTAGAATCTTGATAATGGAATTTTGCGAGATTGTGAATGAAAACTACTGTCATTATTTATTTTAACGGTGTGTCGTGTATATACGGTACACATCAGGAAGAAGATGATTGGTTTTGGGCTGTTTATTGGCACAATTAGGCTGCTCACGGTCACTTGAGAGTTGCAGTGCCATGGGGTTTCCCCATATATTGCGGCATTGAGAGTTAGACATGCATCCGTGATGGGTCATGACCTGCAGGAGCCATGCTGCTGCTGCTGCTGCTGTTTTGATCGCAGTTTTTGTGAAGTCGGTGATTGCACATGATGGGGAGGGGAAGGGGTTTAATATTCTGGGGTTTTGATGAGGTAATGAAGACTTACGTAATGATCAATGTGGGAATGCCCTTTTGCTTTTATTAGGAGGAGAGGAGGAGGGGATGACAGGGGCAGAGGGAGTAAAGATGAGACACAGTTGGGAGGGAGAGATTGAGACTTTGGGGGTTGTGGGGGTTTAAGGAAGATTTGGGAGATGGGGTTAAGGAGGAGTTGTGGTTGGGAGGGGGTTGATGGCTTGGGGTTTGTTGTGGTGGGGGGTGGGCAGTTGAGGACTTGAAGTCACATTTTACCTTGTACGTATGTTCCTCGCATCCCTGTGAGCGCCCTAATAATTTGGTTAAAGTCAGGAATTATTCTTACCAATTGTATCAGTTATTTGAGGTTTTATTGATGATGATAAATGTCAGTGTGTGTCTCCATCTGTCAGTCTGTCCATCTCCTCCATAACTCCAAAACCATGAAAGCTAGTGGCCCCAAACTTTGAATGCATACCAATGGAGCTCCAAAGTGGCGCATGAATGAAAACTGTGTCTTTGGGTTAATTTAAACACCACTTTTGAAGATAATTTAGGGCATGCTCATCACGGAAAATCAAAAGAAGTCTTACCAAGATGGCGGCGCGCCATCTTTTTCAGCTATGTCAGCTCGCGAAACTGCCATTTTAATTTTTTTTGGAATGTTCAACAATCTCTTGACTTGGAACAGGCTGCAATGGTTTCTTAATGATGGTTTTTATTTTTTCACTTTCCTCACATATCATCGATTGCCTGATCATTATGCTTATGAACGCCCGGATCCGCCAGCGTTTGTGGCTTTATTTAATTTCCGCACATCCCGTAACCGATAGAATCTATCGATCTCAGCCAAATTTCAAAATTTTAACTTCTTTATTGACTTAATCAGCGGTTCTGACTGCGAGAAAGTGTTCGCATGTCCAATTGGGACATCGCTTGACATTCCGTACATTAACGGGTGCATGGTGTTTATATAACTGATCGGCAATCGCTCATCATTTGCCAAGCCAGCCATTCCTTATCAACCATTTCATTGGAGTGCTTGCTTGAGTGCTTAAGCCACTTGGCGAGTGCTCGACACTATTCGCACTGTCACTGAAAGTATTGATCGACTTGAAAAAAGTTCATGGCCGCCCCGCCTGCGTTTGGCCGTGTGGTGCCTCGTACGGTGAGCCGGGCGATGGTTCGCTCGCTGCAAATGTGAAATTTTATTTTACGCCATGTTTTGCCTTTTTGTACAATCTTCTTTAATTATACGACCCGTCACTTTGACAAAGATAGATACATATTAAAAATTAAATGTTTCGTTTTTTAAAAGTTTTGTTGGAGTGTCGTGCTTATAACATCTCTGGAGTTAGGAAGGCAAAATAAATTAGATTACAATGCGTAAAATATGTTTTCACTTGTTGAAATAACAAAGTAATGAATCGCCACATCACGGCAGGATAGCCGAGAGGTCCGCATGCTCCCTCTCAATGTAATCAGCAGGCTAGCCTGGGTTTGATTCCCGACCCAGTTATAAATTGTCATCTGGGTGTTTCACAGGTAGGGTGATTTATCAATGTGTGTGCCATCTCTCAGATGGACGCTAAACTGGGCGTCACATCTTCCGGAATACCCTTCACCTCTCCTCTCCTCTCGTCACTCTCCCTCTCCCACCCCTCACCCTCTCTCTCCTTGCTTCCCCACCCCCCCCTCTGTTAAGTACTGACGGTTTAGTTTTCAATTTACCAGGTAGATAGTGTGGATTTTAAATGCTCCTGCCTCGTTTTACAAAAACCCGGCGGTTGCTGAAAATGTTGCTGTTGGGACGTGTTTTATCGCCCTTTCCTTTTCCTTCCCCTCACGCTGCTTTCCCTCCCCGCCCACTCCTGCTTACCTCCTCCCAAACCACATCCCCTCTCCACTTCTCCCTTCCCTCCTCTTCTCTATCCCCCATTATCCTTGCTCTCACCCCCACCTCCCAGCGTGTATTGCGATGTTTGGTGAGGCGTTGCTCTTCCCTGCCTTCCCAGATCCCCCCCCTTCCTCACCTCCAAGCTCCCCTACCCCTGTTGTGCCCCCTCCTCACTCTTTTCTCTCTTCCTCTCCCTCCTCTCTCTTCCTCTCCCTCTTCTATCACTCCTCTCCCTTTCTCACCCCTCTCCCACCCTCTCTCTCTCTCCCTCTCTCTCTCCCCCTCCTCTCCCTCTCTCCCCCTGCTCTCCCACTCCTCTCCCTCTCTCCCCCTGCTCTCCCATCCCTCTCCCTCTCTCTTTCTGCTCCCCCACTCCTCCCACTCTGTTAAGGGAACTGTTAAGGACTGACTGTTTCGTTTTGAATTTGCTATGGAGATCTTGTGGGTTTTAAATGCTCCTGCCTGGTTTTATATAGAATCCAGCAGTTTAAAAAGAAAACGTTGCTGTTTGGGCACGTTTTATCACCCTGCCCTTCCCCTCACTTCACATCACCTTCCCTTCCCCTCTCGCTCCCTTCCCTTCCCCTCTCGCTCCCTTCCCTTCCCCTCTCGATCCCTTCCCTTCCCCTCTCGATCCCTTCCCTTCCCCTCTCGCTCCCTTCCCTTCCCCTCTCGCTCCCTTCCCTTCCCCTCTCGCTCCCTTCCCTTCCCCTCTCCGGAGTGTATCATGACGTTCGGTGAGGCTTCGCTCTCCCCACCCCCCTTCTCCTCACTCTTCCCCTCCCCCCTTCCAAGCTCCCCCCTTCCTCACCCCGTCTTCGCTCCCCAACCCCTCCTGTGCCCGCCTCTTCACCCCCCCTCCGTCCCTCCTCCTTCCCCTCCTCCTTCCCCTCCTCCTCCTCCTCCTCCTCCTCCTCCTTCTTCTCCTTCTTCTCTCTCTCTCTCCCTTATTTTTCTGTCAGTAAAGTGACGGGTTATGTCTGCTAGTCTGGGAATATTTGCTGAATGTGGTGGATGTCTATATTACATAATTGCTGGACTGAAGTGGTTCTGCCTGATTGGTTACCTCATTCTCAAAGCTTGAGCAAGTGTTGTAAATCACAGCTTGCAAAGGATATCCTCTGATTTATTTATTTTATTTCTTATTTTATTTTGTGGCTTCCAGCCCAACTGGATGCATCAGTTTGATACATTGCAGTGGACTGTGTTCTGAAGGACTTTGTGGCAAATGAAAGTTATTTTTTTTTAATTTTTATTTTATTTTATTATGTTGTTTGTTGTGTGAGTA
Source organism: Eptatretus burgeri (assembly GCF_056783735.1). Classification (NCBI taxonomy): domain Eukaryota; kingdom Metazoa; phylum Chordata; class Myxini; order Myxiniformes; family Myxinidae; genus Eptatretus; species Eptatretus burgeri. The sequence goes on along the minus strand of NC_140962.1, from coordinate 6,229,616 downwards.
TTAAATGGTATGTCCTCCATCATTGACTTGGGAATGCCAAACTTTCCTTCCAACATCTCCTATTCCTCCAGCCCACTTTGCTCCTCTCCAATGTTCTTGTTAAAGTACAAATATCTCTGGCAGCTGTTGGAGAGGTTCCCCTGGGCCACAGAGTCTGATGTCCTTGCCAGTCATCCGGAATGAATTGTAATCAATCTGCCCTCTTATAAAAGTATTGGTCCTCTATCTCATCCGCATCCAATATTAACTCTGCTTGGGAAAACTTTCCTTCCGAAAGGGAAAACGTATAACGTATAAGGGAAAACATATATATATATATATATATGTATATATAATATATATATATACATATATATATACATATATGTATATGTACATATATATATATATATGTATGTATATATATATATATATATATATATATATATATACACATACATATACATATATATATATATATATATATATATATATATATATATATATATACATATATATATATGTGTTAATAATTAATTGACAAAATTGGTGTCAATTAATCCTCTGACTTGTCTACATAATATTGTTTTACCAATAATTTTGTATCTCATGATGGACATGTTAAAGTTCACGATTGTATATCTTTTCAACTATGAACGTACTGGTAGGAATGATGTAGAATTTGAAATACTTTAATGCTTCCATTTAAACATGTCCAAAAAAAACAACCCCCCCCCTCCCCCTACACACAAAAAATAAATCCCCACCTCCCTACCCCATTCATTGAGCAGTATATTGCCGGAAACCCAACATTTTTTGGGGGGCCAAATGTAACATTTTAGATTGGTGATGTAATAGACACTTGGTAAAATGGTGGTAAAACCAGTTGAACACTGTAGAACACAAATCGCTTTCATAATACTTTCAAGAACCTCCAGTTTTTCAGCACTTCGATAAGTTCTGTCCGGTGGTGTATGTAATGGGAAATGTCGAGCTGCCCCTGGGAAGTGGCTATGACATGCGAGAAGGTGCAGTGTCAGGGTGAAGAAGAGGCTGCAGATGTGGCTTTGTGTGATGCTGATTGACACAGTGTTTCATGGTGACCAACAAAGCCTCCATCTCTTAAAATGAACTGCTTCAGTAGCACTAAACTTCCAGATTAATTTTTTTATACTATCTTTGGATTCATTATTTTATTAAAATTGAAGTCGATCCTTGAACACTGTGTGGGGTATCGTGCTCTTTGAACTCTCTAGTTAAGTCTGTATCTGTGTGCTCCCATTCCATCCCCTCCCTCATCTCAAATGGCACAACTGACTGCACTTGAAATATGGCTGAGTGTCTTCACGGTGCATTTTTTTTCATGTAATCTCCAAAGCTCATGTCCTTAAACTATCCATCTTTTTCTTCACTTTTCTCCCTGGTCCTCACTGCCTTCTGGCCTCACTTTTTTTCACTCAAGAATGTATCGAAAGTTCTGGCCAGCCTTGACCTTGCCTTGTTGACAGCCCCAGATGCAATCAGCACCCATCCTCTCGAGCCATGCTCAACCGCTCTTGCTTATCCTATGTCTGCTCTCTTCATCCTGTCCTTCACATTAGGCTAACTCTCCTCCACTTGGAATACAGCCTACACCATGCCAAGTCACAAGAATGGTGCAAACACAGATACTCTCAACTGCAGGCTAGTTCGCTTGCTTTTGTTAATCAGGAAAGTTATAAAATCTACCATTGCAGCTTACATTATCTTTCCTTTTTTTCAAATGGCCTGATCTTTGGCCATCAGTTTGGATTTTGTCCTGTCCATTCAACTGCATTGACTGCTGCTGCTCTCTCACCAACTGATCAAGGCCATGGATCTCAAGCAAGAGTTTCTGACTGAGTGTTTGAACATATCTCAGGTATTTGAGGCCCTCCTCTGTTTGCCAAGTTTTCTGCAGTCAGTCAATGCAGTAACTTTCAATGGAATCCTCTTGTTTCTTCTCCCAGTGGAGGCTGGAATGGTGCGTTCCTAGTAGACATTACTCTGTAACCTCTCCGACGCTTTGGAAAACTTATCCCGACAGATCACTCCACAATTGCACCGTACAATTCAAAATCCCCCAACAAGCCGACAGCAACCACTCTATGCTGACCTACAAAGGATCAGATTTTGATTCAACACTTGCAATAACGTATATCAATCCAGGCAAATCTCGCATTCTCACACTCTCTCTTCAGAAGGGTCATCAAAGAGCTTTGTTTAAGCAATCAATCACTGGAAGCAGTTCAATCTTGTGAAAATCTGAATCAAATAATCACCTCCAAACTTTCTTGGGCAGACAACATATCAAAGCCAGACTCAGACTAGGCATCCTTTGTTATGACAACTTCTTCCTTTGTAAAACATTATAGAGCTTCTCGCAGCCAACAAGGCATTTGTCTGTCGTGCAATGGACTCTTGCTCTCCCATTTAGGATGGTGCACTCGCCTCGCACCTTTTCCTCCCGGGTGCTGTGGACTCGAGTTTTCAACATTGGTATTTCCCACACATAAAATGAAAAAAAACGGGACCTACTGCTCTCTCACCACAAATAGGTTGGTGGTGGGACCAACCTATGATGGTGCAACTACCTTTAGTCTCTGACCCGTGATATTTCACGACTGATCATTGATGTGGTCCCTTCAATGTTTGACCTTTATCCAAGTAAAACTTCTTTCCCCTTGCTTTTTGACCCATTTGTTTTCTACTGGATTTAAGGATTGTTGAGAAGCTGTAAGACAAATCATGCACACATACAGGAGATAATAGCAGATAGACAAAAACAGCAACTGAGGTTGATGGAAGTGACATCACTTCCCAGAGCACTTCTGGGTACCAGAAACACCATCTTTTATGATGCCACTTTTCTCTGCCCACTCATTGGGGCAATTGAGGAGGAATTTCCTCTTCCTCATGGATACCAACTCTACTGGGTTTGTTTGTGCTCTATCCATTAATTTGTGAGCATCAAGCAAAGAAGCAACATGTACCATTATTAAAGTCTTTCATGTGAATCGAATCTCCAACCTCCCAGGCTCAGAGCAGATGCTCGAACCATAATGCCACTAAGTCTGGTATCTGAGGACCCTTGATCATTCTTTGATCTTTGACCCCTAACTTTTGATCCAGTCACTTGCTTTATTACACTGTTCTCCCAACACCAACTTTTCCTTCTTTTGCTCTGATCGATGCTCAACTCATAGGCAGCACCTTGATTTGCTAGCTGGTAAATATGCTTTTATCAACACTGATTATAATAAATAACTGTGCCTTTTTTATTTTTATTTTTAAAATTGGTCCATAAAAAAAAAATACGTTTTTATTTTTATTTTGCTGTCTTTAAATAATCACTTTCTGTGCTTGTTTCCACAGACAGTGCAACATGGTTTCCCTCACCAGCCCAGTGCTTTGGCCTATGATCAAGTGCTGCAGATCATGGCTATCGGAACCAAGAATGGAAGCATCACAATGTATCCTTGCTTCTTGGGGGAATGGTATATAGATTTTCGGTGGTGGAGGCAATGAATGAATGAATGCACTATTACACCTGAAAAACAAACGTTCACAGTTCAACAGATTGCTGAAGAGCTCTTGCAGGTGATACAATCTCACAAGTGTGTAGAATTCAATACAGCAACACCAAAAGATAAAACCAATAACACCAATCATATCTGTACAGCAACACCAAAAGATAAAACCAATCACACCAACCAATTATATCTGCAACATAACTAACCCAAGAAAATTATCTCCGCCTGTGCCTCAGAACAAAGTTGCCATTTGCTATCTCCATTGATGCAAACACACCCAAAGCAATTCCAAAAAAGGTGGCCAAGGAAAAAAAGAAGTGCAAAGCATATGTTTCTGTCTGTCTGTCTGTGAGCAGGATATCTCCAAAAAGTTATGGACTCATTCGGACAAAATTTGGTGGATATATTGGGTGTGTGACAAGGACATATCGTGGGTTGAGAGACATAATGTTGGAACTGAAAATTTCCCATTTCCTGCAAATTGCGATGTGTGTAGTTTACAATATTTTAATCTTACTCAGATGAGAAGACTGGGTTTATATTTGCAGTTACAACAATATTGCACTGAAAGATAAATGGTGTTGAAATACATGAGAGCCATTTCAATTTCGCCAAAAATGCAGTTACAACATTATGTCTCTCAATCTGCGATATTGATTCCATTTCGGTGAAGATCCGTATCCACATCTGAGAATTTTTGAAGTGATTCTTCACCATTGAGCGATAGGGCTAAAAAAAATAAATAAAAACGATACGTAGGATGCTATTTTAAAAAGTTCTGGACGAGTTATGACAAAACTAGGTGGATGAGTTGGTTCGGTGATGAGCTGATTCGATTTTGTTTCAGATCCGGATTCAAATCCGTCCTATCGGTTGGATACAAAACGTAAACTGTTCAGCCGGGTGGAGGTATGCGCTCTACCAAGTGCATTTCAATTTTATTTATGCATCTATGGGGTGCATTCAAAATTTTCTGAACGAGATGCAACCATTCAAAATTAAAATGCCAACTTGGTTTTATTTTATTTTATTTTATAATGAAATACGAACCTGTATTTTTTTGTTTATGCTTGTATATATTTGTGTCTTGGGCTCTAGGCTGTCGGTATTGCCTCGAGGTACTCTGAGCTGTCTACCCTAGGTTTGAATCTTGGCCCAGCTATAAACGGTCATCCTAGTGTTTCACAGCGGGGTGATTCATCAATGTACGTCGTCCCTCAGATGGACGTTAAATGGGCGTCCTGTCTCAGGGTAGTAGTTTGTGGATGTTAAAGACCCCACAGTTTCCTTTGCAAAGAGTAGTTGAGTTATTGCCGGCATCATTGCAAAATTCCAAATTCCTTCACGTACTACTGCTGGGAAGGCAATGACAAACCTCTCAGTATAACCCTTGTTCAGGAAGCTGCTTTGGCAGCACCGCCACTCTGTGAAGAGTATTGTATATCAGAGATATATATATATATATATATATATATATATATATATATATATATATATATATATATATATATATATATATATATATCGATATTGCCACTGCAAATATTCATCCTTGGGGGTGAGGAAGGAAGGAAGGGAGGGGTAGGTGGTACTCTGATGCTCTCCTGGCCAGTTGCAGAATCAGTCAAGAGTTGCCAGAAACGTCTCCACATTTTTCAGGTGAAAAAGACAGAGTCCGGGAGCAGTTGGGTGTGACATTTGCACTCTTTACCTTGTAATTGAAAGCAGAAGGTGCCTTTATGGAACTGCAATGCTTTACATGTTGCAGTTAAACAAATTCTGGTTTTTATTTTGCATTTATGCTCTTGCCTTCTCTTCTATCTACCTTTAGATAAGATTTGTTTTGAGAAGGGTTTTTTTCAGCCTGACAAATTGGGAAGCGTAATCAAATCTAATAATGGAGCCAAGATGTGTGTCACGATTCCTATCTTGGTTCGACCATTAGATTGTTGAACACACTACATGGATCCCCGTGTTTCTGCTGCTCTGACGGTAGCAGCCTGGCTTTCGCTTCAGCAAAATGGCATCGGGGATCAAATTTCTGTTGCTTGAATTTTAAATTCCTGTGATTGGCCATAAGAGGTGGAATCATTACTTCCATTCTGTTTCTTTTATTTTAAAGGTCTCTTGTTCATATTTTACTTGTTTCTTTTTGCCCTGAATTGTTAGGGTTCTTCAAGATGCATGTCAAATTTTCCATTGTTTCACTTGGCTTGAGAATGAAAATCTCCATCATAACCTTTCTTCATTTGCTTTGGATCCTGTAGTATTTATTATTATTATTATTATTTTTTTTTTAAACGTGTTATCATTATGGGGGTTGGTGTGGTAAACTAATGTGTCAAAGGGCATTTTCTTTCATTGATATTCGTTGGAGGAGTAATTTATGTTCACAGTATGAAAGTGTGTGAGACTTGCTTAACTTTGTGTGGTTCCATTGTTTGGGGTTTTGTCTAAATGTGCCAAAAAGCCTTCGGCTTTTCTTTACCCACTTGTAATCTTATTCCTTGTTTTTCATGTTGTGAAGGTCATTTTGAGATGAAGTTATTTTGGGAGTGTTATTGTGGAGAACAAGATATGATAGTTCAAATGTGCACTTTTCATCAATTGCAGAATACCCCACATGCTATTTTGAAGATTTACCTTAACTGGTATTGTGCAGTTATGGAGCACCAGGTGTGGAGTTCGGCGCTCGGTACAAGGAAGTGGTCTCGATCATGCAGCTCCATTTCCTACCTGGCCAGGTAAGATTTCTTGTTCGGGTTGAGATGCATTGAACCTTCAATATCTTGTACAAAATATAGGCATGTACGTTTATCAATTTTATCCCGTGCACGTGAAGTGAAAAGCGGGGTTAAGAAATTTGTTCATGTCCGTCCATCAGTCCACAAACATCTGTTTATGTTTCAGGAACCACTTAATTTATGTTGAATACTGTTGGACTGACCCTGCTATTCACGGGGATACGTTCTTTAAAAATACTGCAAATGTCGGGGCATTGTTCCAATGGGAAAAAGGGGGATAGGTTCTTGACGGTTCGTGGTTCAAAAGGGAAAATAAAATGAAAATGCGAACACGCTCGTTAAAAACCATGAAAAAACCACCGAAATTATGTGAAGCACAGGGCCACGAATGTAGAAGCAGGTCACATTTTATCAACAGCGAATACATGGGGTCTGCAAATCTTCGAATAGCGGGGTCAGACTATTATATTTTGAACACGAATCGGAACGTTTATCGGAAAACAAACCTGCCATTTAACAGTACTTTGTCTTTTAATTTGTCCTGATTGCACATGTGCAGAGAGGTGTGAGATAATATTTTTCTACTCTGTCTGGCAGTTAAACAAAATTGAAAATCATTCCAAACAGGAAATCTATTGTTTTTAAGGACGTCATAAAAGGACACAAACAGGCACGAATAACCAATGTAATATGTTAGATATAGTGGTGTAATCGACCTTGCGTCAACAGCGGTAAGTTTTGGAATTAATTTATTCATACGACTTTTACAATCTTAATTTATTTAAATTGAATTATACACTTGAACTGTAGAATAGAAATTGCCTTCTTATCACTTCCAAGAACATCCAATTTTGCAGTGCATTACTTGGAAATGTTAAATAGGGTGGTTTGTAAGACTGCTTCAATAGCGCAAAACTTTCGGAATTTTTTTTCGTTAATTTGAATTGAAGTATACATTCAAATACTGCATGGGGTAACGTGTTCTATGAACTCTCATTTATACAGTATGCTATCGTTCCGAAAAAAAAAAATATATTGACGTGCTGAAATTTTGATTCTCCTTTCAATATTATAAAGCGGCCAATTTAGGATGTCAGAGTTCAAGCATTAATTGTGTAAAAGGAGTCGTATTACAGTATTAGTAAAATAGGCCAGAACCACTGAAATCAATACAGAGAGCACCAAGTAGGCTGAAAGTTGTGCTCAATTTATAGAAAACTTACTTTTATCATATTAGTTTTGCTGACGGGACTATGGAGGGACGGAGTGACAGACAGAGAGAGAGTTCGGAGTTCGGAGTTGAAAGGCGGGGGGAGGGATGGAGAGAGCGACACCTCACCAAAGGTCGCTATACAGTATTGTGAGGGGAGGGGTTCTTGACTTGCGTTTGCTACTCGTGGCACTTCTACCGAAGTGAGGGGCGGGGGAGGGGGTGGTGGAGCGTAGGATGGGATTGACTGAAATAGGGTATGTTAAAATGGCATGTTAATACAGCACATGGAGACTGGCCAAAGATGTCCATGGGGGATGGAGAGGAGGGAGGGGTTTTGGGAGGAGGTAAGCATGAGGGGAGGGCAAGGGAAGGGCGACTTAAAACGTGCCCAAACAACAACATTTTCTTTTAACCCGGTATAAAACTGGGTGGGAGCATTTAAAACACATGCTATCTGCCTAGCAAAGGCCTGCCTGGATGCATGCGTGCTCACCCATGCAGTGACCTTTGCACCCCCATCCAGTCGGCTCACTCCGAATTTGATTCGTACATGTTACAAGATGCGGAAGCTGTTTTAAATTCTAAACGAAACCGTCGGTCCTAAACAGTGTCCCCTTAACAGTTATGGTGGGGTCAAGATTCAGGGGGAGGGGTGTGGGGTGAGGTGAGAGGGAGTTTGAGGGTGGTGTTGGAGAGGGAGTGCGAGGAGTGGGGGTGGGAGTGCGAGTGGGCTCGGGGTGGGCGAGAGGGGGTGAAGGGTTGTGAGAGGAGAGATTGAGGAGGGGAAGAGGGTGCGTATTCTGGCAGATGTGATGTCCAGTTTAATGTCTATCCGAGAGGCGGCACACACTGATTAATCACCCTGCCTGTAAAACACCGCGATGACAGTTTATAGCTGGGTTGGGATTCAAACTCAGGCTAGATAACTTTTTCTCGCTCCGGAGATGAACCATGCTGTGGTATCGCCATCGAAACTTGAAAATCGACGAAATGTGACATTTTTACATGTACCTGTCTCTGCGGAAGTGACGGGTTGTGCAATGAAAGAAGATCTTCCAAAAAGTGGAAACGTTGTGTAAAATAATGTTGCACATCTTCAGTGAGCGAGCATCGCCCGACGTGCTGCATAACAGCACGGGGCCAAACACAGCCCTGTGGGCGCCGAACTTTGTTCAAGTCGGTATATATATATATATATATTTATTCACTATGCCTGGTGTTGGCTTAATGGTTAGGGTGGTGGGCTTGGGATCCTAGGATCCTGAGTTCAAATCCCACTCAGCTGTTGAATTAATACCAGGTTTGGTTGACTGCCTGTCGTCCTTCCGTGGTCGGTAAAATGAGTGCCAGCATGCTGGTGTACTGCATCGGAGTGGCGACCCGTTCAGGATTGTGTCCAATAGCAAAGGAGACTGCTGAGGCAGCACCAATGCTCTGCACGGAGTATGGTCCCAATGGATAGATGGATGGATATATTCCGGTGATGGTGCAAATATGGTAGAGCACTCGCTAAGTGGCTTAAGCAGTCAAGTACGCACTCCAATGAAGTGATTGATGAGGAACGGCTGGCTTGGAAAGTGATTAGCGATCGCCGATCACTCATATAAGCATCATGCACTCAGCAGGAGAGCTGTTGATATTGCCAAAATTCCTGGACAGGTTCAGACAAGTTGGGTTGGGTACATAACAGGAACAAGTTGACAAGTTGATTAAAATTTAGTTCAGGCCCGAATGCAGATCTGGCCTATCAGTGGGCAACAAAATCTACCGAGTGCCATTGCAGTACAACTTGTCACCTTTAACCTGTGGAATAAATATCTCACCTGTGATAAATGTGGAATGGAGACGCCCGGAATGTCAAGCAATGTCCAAATTTGACAAATGAACACTTTTTTTTTGTTGCAGTCGGAAATACTGCTGAAGTTGATAAAGAAGTTTAAATTTTGAAATTTGGTTGAGATTAAGAGATTCTCGAGGTTATGGTATTTGTGGAAATGGAATAAAGCCACGAACACTGGCATCTCCTTGCATTTATAAGCGATTGTACATGCAGCGATTCATGGGTATGATTTCAGTCAGATAAGTGGAAAAAAGTAAAGAAAAACTTTATCGTTAAGAAATCATTGGTTGTTGTCTGTTCCAAGTCCAGGCATTGTTGAGCAGTCCCAAAAAAATTGCGAATTAAATCCCAGTGAGGTAACCAAGGATGAGCCTTGATAAAGGATATTTAAATAAGGCTGTCAATTATCTTCAAATGGGTGTTTAAATTAACCCAAACACCTAATTTTCACTTGTGCACTACCTTGGAGTTCCCTTGGTATGCATGCAAAGTTTGGGGCCCCTAGGTTTCATGGTTTTGGAGTTGTGGAGGAGACGGACGGACGGACGGACTGACACACACTGACATTTATTGGTATAGATATGCAAGATGACAAATTTTCTCACATGCTTGCATTCGAGTTCTCATCTCAATTTGATTGCTTGGAAATAGTGTGTAAGAATCAATTCAAGATGATATGTGTGTGTTGTGTATGCTTTGTGTTTGTTTTGTGTTCGTGTTGTGTGTGTGAGTGCGTATGTTGTATCGACTGCCAACGCTGGCTAATTGTATTGTTGCGGTTCTACAAAAGGCAATGGCACCCAACATACAGTGATCCCCAGGCAGTTATTTAGTTTACTTTTGTGAAGTTAGACCTTCCCCTCATGTCTAGTGGGTTAACGGGATGAAGTACGTTGTGGGGGTCTTCTAACTATCTCCATCTCCTATTATGATTTCTAATCCATCCTTTCCTTTTTGCCATGCTAAAAATCTAACAATCAAGCATACACACCATGCAAATGCGATGAGTAAAAAGCACACGACGATGCATCCCATGGCTTGGAACCAACAAAGCACACGACACACTATACCGCACGCATATTGCGTGCCATTAATGCATTCAAATCTGCGTGCCAATTTCCAACCGGCATCTCGCCTTTCTTCATCCCTTCGCTCACCAAACCTCACCACTTCGACCACAAACTCCTCCCGCACATGGGAAAAATATTCCCACAACCCCCTCGTACCTCTGCATTACTACAATTCGCCACTATACAGAGGAGTGCTGCACGACTCAGGCTGTCCTCGGACCGCACGATGCGAGGCCGAGCAACGGATGTTAATAGCTCGACTGCATCTCACCGGGGATGTCCCGGGTGAGCACGCGGGATTGATACGATCCTCGTCGAGTCACCAGAACACAGCAAGATGGGCGGCGAGCAGGGGTCGCAGGAAGGGCGATCCGGGAGTTGGTACGGGGTCCAGGTGTGCATTTTGGCTCATGAGAGGGGGCCCGTGGGTGACGGGTGTGCATTGCTATTCGGCATTGACTGCATTCAGAGCACGTTCAGCGCCAGGGTGTCAGCTCATACCCTATGTTGAGTCGGGAGCTCCGGGCCGTGTCGAGCCGGATGAGACCATTTCCGACCCCAGGAGCCTGGCAGGGCGTGGCTCGGGCTGCTGTGTCCCAATAGAGAAGCAGGATTTAGGTCGCAGCACGTCGCTTTCGGGTTGTCACCACACCCTTCACCCGGGGCTTACAAAAGGTGGAGCCGCTTGCTCTCTTCTTTGCCTCCTTATTCTCTGCTCCTCTCGACTTTTCATTGGCTGCTCTTCGTTGCCTCTGCCCTTCACTGGCTCTTTGTTTGCTGTTGGTGTGCGACTGTGAGACATGCTTCTTCTTGAGCATCAGTGCAGAGCGCACGTTGCCATGAGCCCCGGCAAAGTGACTAAGCCGGAGATAACGCGCCACATCTCGAGGTGGGAAAGCTCAGGCATAGCATCCCATGGAGGTACACTCTTCACTAACAGACCTATACATGACTAGGTTAAGGCTCTTTCACCTCACGCATCCTCTCTCCTCTCTCTCTCCACTCCTCTATCCAGTCTCCTTTGGACACACAAAAGAGCATCGTTACTGACTCGCAATCCCATTTTCCTTTGGCATGACACCGCACCCACCCATATTGCACTTCACCACACCTCTCACTCTCACACCTTAGACACCACTATTCCTCTCTCCTACCTCTCCCGAAGCATACTGGGTTGCGTTGGTCTGCTGACCGTGCCAGTTATTGCGAGGCGCTTATCCTCATCTGCGCTCTTTCTCTCTGGGCTATGTCTAATCTTCCTCGGATGTATGTGTGTGTATATGATGGCGCCTGTCGTAGTTTAAGTTAAGATTGTAGAAGTTCTAATGGGATAAGTCTGCTCTCTGTCTGCTTTTGTAAATTGCTTGCCTTTTCCGCACCCCACAAATTCCTTGCTTTCCCTGCTGTACGTACCAATAAACCCAATTCACTGTGCCACATACCTTTCCTCACCTGATTGTAAATAAATGCTTGTATAGAAATGTTTCCAGCTTGTTTTCATCTTTTCCTTCATTGGTCCACGATGGTTCGTACTCCATTCGAGCCAGGGCGTTATTCCCCAATGATCTGTTTTCTAGCAGTTACGCTCGGCTGCATCTGATCTGATCTGGGTGATCTGGTTTGAGCAAGGCGTACCAAGGGCATGTCCCCCGGTAATTAAACCATTTGACCTTTGGGTAAACGGTCTCAGACGGAGGATCCTAAGTCGCGTGGTCGTGTTATTGGCGTTCACGTTCGAATAGCGACCCACCGCATCGCAAAGTTATTCGTGTGCGATGGCCTGTGATTCCGGAGAGTCTGATGGGAACCCGAGGTTTCTCACCCCTTCGTGGTCTTCTCGCCCCCGACCCCGGGTCGCGACAGTATTAACAGGTAATGGTACGGACCAGAAGAATCTCATCCATGGATATTTGTCGTATTCCTATATTTCCGTGTCTGATTTGCATTCAGGAACAAAATAGTTATGGTTTTAACAGTTTAGAAATTTCTACTCTCGTCTAAATGCTGAAAATTATTTTTAAAAGACTATTTGCATTACAAAATTCATGCTTGCAACAGCAGGTTAAAAGTGCCCACTAAGAAGATCCGAATCGGTGTAAACACTAATTGAGACAGGGGGAGGGGTCTGCGGGCAGATGGATGGGGGGGTGGAGATGGAGGGGGTCACCAAAAAGTTTGTTGATGAGGAAGGGTTGGAGAATGGGTTGGTGAGTGTTAATGAGAAGAGAAAGTTGTGGGATGAAATGAGAAATTGATTGTGTAGATCAAAGTTACACAAAACAGCTGAGCTTGGTGTACATTGAGATAAAGCCCTGGTCTTACTGCAGCTCCACATGTTATTTGGGGAACAATTGGCTCATCTATCTATAATTCCAGCTGTGTGTGTGTGTGTGTGTGTGTGTGTGTGTGTGTGTGTGTGTGTGTGTGTGTGTGTGTGTGTGTGTGTGTGTGTGTGTGTGTGTGTGTGTGTGTGTGTGTGTGTGTGTGTGTGTGTGTGTGTGTGTGTGTGTGTGTGTCCCCGCTGTTTCTCGACAACCACTGGTACCATCTAATTGAAACTTGCCAGGTATATTGCTAGGGACCTGAGTATGTGCCTTTTCAATGTTTGATATTAATCGGACAAGTGCTTCCCAAGTTATGGCCATTTATTTACCAACCAATGACATGAGACGTTGCTGCGTAGGCATGGCCGATGCGGAAGAGATCCTCAGCCGCGTTGCCCATTACTGGTTACAACGTACGGACTTGCTGTATTCTAATAATTTCTCGATTTCTTATGCGCATTTATAGATAAACACAATGCCCCAATCCAGTCGTCGTTTCTTTTACGTCGTTGAAAGTTTTTTTTTTCTTTTTCGTACGGCCACGCACGTACGGCCACGCAAGAGTGAAGGAATGTCCTGTGTGGTTGTTGAGGGAGGTAAACTTGATTTTAATTTGGATTTTAATTAACTCTGTGTGTGTAAGTATCACAGCAGTTGTTACTTCAATGAAAGCGATAATTCGTGGAATGCATTCAGTACGGGCACGCACCACTTCCGGATAGTGATGACTTACTGTATTCTTATAATTTCTCAATTTCTTATGCGCATTTATAGATAAACGCAATGCCCCAATCCAGTCGTCATTTACGAGAGTGCAGGAATGGACTGTGTAGTTGTTTGAAAAAAAAAAAATTTGGGGGGGGTTTGCACGTACAGCCATGCACGTATGGGCACGTACGAGTTGAGTACAAGTTATAAATAATTTTAAACAAACAATTGAATATCATCGTCTCTCGTATTGTATGATGCAGGAGGGAGGTACAGCACTGCACAACGGAGTTCATGCTACCTTACCTTGAAGTGATTTTGTCATGTTGCATTTTCCATGATGAAGTATGCTTTCATTATGCTTCAATATAGATTGTCTTGTTAAGTGCTTTTATTATTATTATTATTATTATTATTTTTTTTTTTTTATACTTCATTTCTCACCAACTTTAAGTTTTTACTCATTTATTCACACGTTTGGTGAGTGGAAGCGCACCATTCTATAAAGTAGCAATAAAATTTTGAGACGAATACTAGTCTGCCTCCGTTAATCTCATCTTTTTTTTTTTTTTTTTTTTTTAAAGGGTCTTGCAATTTGTAAAATATTTTGACAAAAATGTTCATAGCTTGGCATGTTTTGGTGGTTGGTCAAGTTTGTTGATTTGCTAGTTTTTACCTCCATTTAATGGCCATTGTATTGTAGCATTACATTTTATTTTGTGAATTATTATCATGAAGACTTTTTGATTCATTTTTTAATTAACAAGAAAAATGGGACTTCTCATTTAGGGTCGGATTGTGGCGTTGCTGGACAACAGTATAATCAGCCTATGGGAGGTGCTCGACAAGGGTGGCCAATCAGAGCTTACCCATATACAAGACTTCACCCTTCCATGCCAGCCAGGGTGAGTTTGCCATGCTCTCTCTCAAATTCTGCCATGGCCTTTCTTTTTGGTGTTATTATTATAATATTATTATTATTATTATTATTATTATTGTTGTTGTCATTTTAATCCCATCGACCTGCTTTCTTGATGAAGGATGTTTTTCTACTTTTGCGAGGTCAGTATTCAATAAGTAACTGCATCAAAACTCTGAGGCTGTTTCTTCGTAGTCAGTAGATCAAAGGAAATATTGTATACAAGCACATATGTGTCCTAAATTAACAGGACTTGAAGTTGTGTTTTGCAACAGTGTAGGACAAGTATTGGGCTTTCCCCTGTGCGCAGTGCCTTTGTCATCTTGGCAATTGTACTTAACAGCAAATTGCCTTCAAATTATTCTGCTCAGAGTACAACATTGCTCAAGTGTTGCAGATATCCCAGGACATAAAAGAGGCTTTTGTGCACTTATTGTACTAGTCTTCCAGGCTTTGTATATAAATATGTATATATACACTACCGGTCAAAAGTTTGAGAACACCTCCATTTTTCCAGTTTTTACTGAAATTTAAGCAGTTTAATGTTTCAATGTAACTTGAAATTAAAGCACAGAACAAATAAACAATTGCAGTTGAAAAAGAAATCATGGAATTGTTTTGTTGAACAAAATTTAATCTAAAATTTTAACTCATCAAAGTAGCCACCTTTTGCAGATATATCATCCGAACATACTCGTGGCATTCTTTCTACAATGGAAATCAAATATTGTTCGGAAAGTTCTCCCAACACTGTTGCAGAAGTTCTTGTTACTTGTTCTCTGAAACCCATTACTTGTTCCCTGAAAAGGGCCT
Source organism: Eptatretus burgeri (assembly GCF_056783735.1). NCBI lineage: Eukaryota > Metazoa > Chordata > Myxini > Myxiniformes > Myxinidae > Eptatretus > Eptatretus burgeri. Next base: position 6,214,455 of record NC_140962.1, on the reverse strand, counting down.
TTTTTAACAACTCTGAAATTTACATTATTTTTCAGTTTTTGGTAACCTAAACTTGTTTTTTTTTTAACCTCTGGCAGTTTACCGCTTAGCTTTGTACCATTTCAGGTTATTCACTGGACTTGAACTGCTTAAATTTCAGTTAAAACTTGAAAAATGGTGGTGTTCTAAAACTTCTGACCGGTAGTGTATATATGTATATTCCTACTTTGCATCATTGTATTTTGAAGGAGAGAGGAGAGAAGAATATTGTTGGCAAAGAGTTGCTTTTGCATTTGAGAACTGCTGTGTAGTGGTTCTGCCAGGGATGTGTTTTTAAGTCTATATCCAATTGACCATCTGCAGTTCTGAAACCCATTGTAAGAATGTATGATTGTGTACTATATTATCTAAAGGATGCTTTATTTAAATGGACCCCAGTGCCCTGCCCAGCGTATCCCGACCTACGGCATTGTGCGTATCTGCGACGGGTGACAAACTCTACATCGGCTCGGAGGCTGGGTCGGTGCATGTGTTACAGCTGTCATCTTCCAAATTCGATGATGTGCTGTCTCAAGAGGGAGCTCTTCAGAGGTATCATTCTTCTCTGTGTAGAATTTGTTCACAAAATATATTCAAGTAACCCTTAATGTTCAGTTTGTTTTTGTTCAATTTGCAGGCATGGGTAAATAACATCTGCCAGTGTTCTATTTTAATGTTTGTTTGATGTGTCATGATTTCTCTCTTCAGTTGTACCCTGTAATTATTTCATGTTTTGCATGGGGCAGAGGAATTGGGGTCGAGGAGGATTGGAGGGGAGGGGAGGTTGAGGGGAGTCTTTTTTATTTTTATTTAAAATATTGTGTTGGCGGACTCCAAAATTCACGGGGGGGGGGGGGGAGGGGTGGATACATTCATGGAAAATGCCGCACATTTTGGGGCATTTTTCAATCGGAAAAATAGTTTCTCGACGGTTCGTAATTCACAAGGGGAAAAATCAAAATTTTGGTGAAAAACAATGCATGCGCCAATGAAAAACCATGACTACGCGAAGCACATGGCAGGGGTTTCCTTAGAAGCCGGTTACCGGCTACCCGCAGCCGTCTACTCGGAGAAATAATGTCAAAGGTCGCCGCCTACTTTAGCGCCGATTTTTTGATTTTTTTTTGATTTTTTTTTTTTTTGTCACCACAAAATCTCTACACCCCTGTTTTGAAATCCGAGACGAAAACACATTAGTATTTCGATAAGAGCGGGCTTACTTTTACTGTTAGTACTCTCGCCAGGTCTAGCACAAACACTGACCGAAAAATAACACAAGCAGCTAAAACACGCCTCCTGCAAATGAGAGTTCTCTGCTTTAGCCTCGTTTTGGACTGTTGGCCTGATACCCTGATACCATACAGCAATGACCTCAAGAAAATAAACTTTGTAGGCCTCGCAGTTCTGGTGCCGAAACAATGGCATCGAAATGAAAATCCCTGTTTGACATTGGATTTTCGAAGAAGTCCAAAGACATGGGAGGTAAGCTTCTGGCCATCAGTAATTGGTCTAAACTTGCACTCTCGCGAGTGCGACATTGTTGTTGTTTCACGAAACACGTGTTTCACCTAGTCCATTTTGAGCTTTTGTCAAGTGATGCGGCTCCAAAATACACGGTCATCCATTGTGCCTTTTTAATTTATAAAGTAATTAAGCTTAAAGCAGCTTTTGTACATGTTATTATTCGTGGCTATTTGCACTGAAAATTGCCGTTTATTCACTGAAGTGAAGGCCAAGTATGATCAGCGGTGAACTGGCCAACTGAATACTGGTACCGCAGGTACATACATGTACCATAGACTTGCGAACTTTTCTTGACAGTATAACAACACGATATTGTAAGGTGATGGTTTAACAAAATTGGGATTGTGACTGTGATGCAGTATTCACAATTAGACTGTTTGATTGGTTGACTGATTGAAGCTAGCTGACATCAAATAAAGAAATGATCAGAAAACAAGTGAAGTTAAATATATGTTTATCATTTATTTTCAAACAATAAACTAGTCTAAAGTTATTAGTTTGAGCTGTTTATTAAATCAAAACAAAACAATAAAATAATAATAAACAATATTTAACAAAGTAAAATGAAATTGAAGAGGGGAAATATGCATAAAATGAATGAAAGAAAATTTACAAATATAATACTTAGCTTCCCTATGCTTAAATAGTTCATCAGATATTTAGGGAGTTGTAAAGTTTAGGTGTTGTCATTGTTTGAGGTGGCCCTCAACTTCTGGCTTATGGTAGGCCCTTTTGAAAAGCAGTTTCTCACAGTGATGAATGCATTTGGACTATTTTCAGTTACTCCACTGCTTAACATCCAAACAATTTTCATTACTATTAGTGAGCACATTTCATTACATTAAATTGCATTACATTACATGATAATATGAGAACTATTTCATGTCAGAAATCATGCTAAAATGCATCTCCAGCCATCTAGGATCCTCCGGCTTCCAGGGCCCGCCTTGGGCCCTGGACGCCGGCCATAGAGCTGCGCTCGCATCCCTCGCGGTGATGGTAACCTGCTGCTTTTTAATGGTAGCCTCCTACTCCAAAGAACAAGGAAACCCCTGCATGGCCATGAATATATAAGCAGGTCACATTTTATGAACCACGAATAGGCAGGGTCTGTGAATGGCGGAACCACGAATGTTGGGGTCCGACAGTATGGTACATTCACCTGCTCAAAGTTAAAATGTTGAATTCGTACCTTTATACCAAATAATACAATTTTATCGGTGTGTGCCATTGTCTTTTCTCAAATTGGTTCTTATTTTGCTGAAAACTTTTTCCACTACTGAATTGTTCAAAGTTACTGTTTTGGGAGTGGGGGTAGCTGGGGCACGAATATATCACTCGCACAACCCTGCACACATGTGGCGTGGCCTTGAATGAAAGATCAAATTACAGTCTTTGGTTGAATTTAAACCATGTGTGGGAAAATTACGTCCACACTAATCTAATGTTTCAACTAATCTTAATGTTTCCCTACTCCCTGTAATAATGATTCACAATACTAATGAATAACTTGCTAAAACAAATGATGACTAGAGCACAGACCACAAGAATGCCCCAATAAGATGACTCGGAACATGTACTAAAGCAATCATAAGACCACACTAAAGCCATGAGTCTGCATGACGAAGGGATCATTTGTCTCGTCAAAAATGCAAAAACGAAGAAAAAAAAGACAAAAACTTTCAATCTCAGATAGATAAGATTAACATTGGAAGGAAGATGCCATTTCTCCTCCATTGCTGGTGTAGCCACGGAGTGTTTGAAAATGGAGCCCAATGATGTGTTGCCGTCAGTGCACTGATATAGCATAGATCAAATAAAAAATAAATCATAGCATAGCCATTTCTCGGACCATAAATAGACCATAAATCAAAGAATAGGACTGTCTCAGTCTTCCTACTCTGCTGGTCTTGTCCATATTTTTCTCCAACTGCAACTGCCTGTGCCACAGACGATCTCTAATTCCATTGAACAACTGCAATCTCTTGCACAAGAATTGAAAAAGTGTCCCATCTCCCCACCTCCCCCCCCACACCCCCCTCCCCCACATCCGATCTGTTCCCTTCCCTTCCCAACCATATTACAATATAATCAGATGAGTCCTGTGCACGTGCTAAAAATCTCTCCCAATTCAATTTTTTTCGTGGGGTTTGGTGGCGGGGGGGGGGGGTTCACTTGGTGCTTTCCTGATTGTTCCAATTTTTTTATGAGTGACTAAGGTGTTGCATTACATTTGATGTGATATAAAGTTTTGTGTACTTTTGATGCAATATGAAATTATTTGTATATTATATATGGCTAATGCTTGTTGAGGTGAGATATTTATTCTCACGGTTAATATAAAGGTGACAATTTTGACAAGAATGGCACTCTGTAGAGCACATACCTCCACCAGGCTTAACGGTTTGCGTTTTGTTGCCAACTGATGGGCCGGATCTGCATCTGGACCTGAACCAAACTTTAATCGGCTTGTTTTTGTCACGTACCCAACCCAGCTTGTCTGAATCTGTCCAAAACTTTTTGCGATATCATGCTACATATAGTTTTTGGTCCTTTCTCTCGATGGTGAAGAATCACTTTTGAAATAAAATAATTCTTGTATCCGGATCTGCATTCGGATCTTCACCAAAATTGAATTAACTTGTCCTTGTCACACACCCAACCTGTCCACCAAGTTTCATCTGAATCCATCCAAAACTTTGTTATCCTGCTAACAGACAGGGGTGAAAACAAAAGGCTCCGTCCACCTTTGCTTGTGGAGGTAATAACACATGGTTTGTAGAGAAGGGGCTTTCACAAATGTTCTTAGTCTGGGTATGAAACTCAGAGGCTATACTATCTCAAGTGTCGTGCCCGTGTGTATCTATCTTTGTGTATCGCTTGTGCTTTGTCTTTTAAATGTTCCCAAGTTTGGACTACATCTGCCTGCTCATTGGATATGAATCATTCGAAGAACTTTGGATTTTGTGACATGGATAAATAGATGTTAAATTTATGGTGGTGCATAACATTGCATTTCAGATTAGGTTTTCTTTTCTTGGATGTTTTTCAAAACTAAAATACCAAACACTTGTTAACTCAAATTCATGGATATTCATTAATTGACCAACCCCACAAGAACATGGGAATAATTATCGCTGCTAATGAAGAAGAAGAAGAAGAAGAAGAAGAAGAATAAGTTGGATGCTAATGAGGGAGTAGAAATCGCTGTAAGGATGAAAAGTATCTTGGAATCGATGGAAAGAGTTTGGAGGTATCCTAACAAACAAGTATGTGCTAAGACCAGTAAGGGCAAGAGTATATTTAGTGTGACATTGTAATGCCAGCCTTATTGTATGGTCATGAAACTGACCATAAGTATGGAAGGTCAGTGAAGGATAGAAAGAATCGCTCGATGAGGATGCTACGATGGATGTGTGAAATTTCATTGAAGGATTAACGGCAGAGTGTAGATCTGAGAAATATGCTGAAAGAAATTACAGGATAGAGATCAAATTGAGAAAGAAGGCTTAGATCAGTGTTTCTCAAGGTGGGGCGTGGCAATATTTTGGTGGGGCATGAGGATTCAGAATTAATGAATCAATATATGATCGCTTTCATAGCTTTGCACTTACAAATTTTCAAATTTTCGCTTTGGCAAGGGAAGTATTGATAAATTTTCCTTCATCTTATTTAGTCGAATGTGGAGTTAGTGTTGTTACTGATTTGTTGCAAGTTATGAGAAATCGACTGAAAATCACGAAACGTGGTGATTTAAGGCTGAAACTGACAAAATTGGTTCCTCGAATCGAACAAATCTGCAGCCAGCGTCAAGGGCAGGGCTCCCATTTAAGTGAGTAGCAAATGAATAAATTTGCAATAAAGTTTTAATAAAGCCTTTTGAATACATATGTAGTATATACTGTGGTGTCTCCAATCATGGTGGGGCGTACGGTTTTTTTGAAAATCAAAGTGGGGTGTGGGACAAAAAAAGGTTGAGAAACACCTTTGGTTTGGTCATGTAGCCAGAAGTTGAGGGTGGCCAAAAAATGGGGGGGTCAATTTGATAACATTCAGTTATATTTGTCTGTGTGATCACTGCCATTATCCAAACACACTTGAATGTCTTCTTTCGTAATTTTCTGCATCGTGCTTCTGGGGATGCCCAGTAATACTGAGCGCTTACTGGTTGATTTCTTTGGAGATTGATCAATAGAAGTCTCAAGAACCTCAACATGTTTCAAGTGGGATACAGATTGACCACTTTATGGCACATCAAGAACACAACCTGTTGTAAAAGCTTTTATCTTTCCATTCTCGCAAAATCCTTGGCGTTGGTGCATCCTTTCCAAACTGTTCAAGAAACGCACGCCTGATGTCTGGGTCTTTGTTTGGTCTGTGTGTGTTCGTACATCCACACCAAGGCTACAAGCCTCTCTTCAATACTGTATGGACTTTGATCACATCCTAAATATGAGAAAAGAGATTATTAATTGTACACTGTAAGAATAATTTTTTTATCTTCCTTGACAAAAAGGAACATTCATCGTCTACTGATCCCCCACTTTGGAGCCATCCTATACAGAAAATGAACCCATTAAGAAGATCATGAATTTTGAAACAAATGGCAAAAGATGAAGAGGTAGGCCAAAGAAGACATGGCAGGAAAAAATGAGGTCTGAAGAAAGAAGATGCAAATGAAAGAACCACTTGTAGATATGTCATTGATTCGGATGTCATCAATCGACCAAACCCCCTAAATAGGGGAAAAGGCCATCAAACGAATATTATTATTATGATTATTATTGTTACCTCCGTCACTGAAAGTGGAAGGAGGTTGTTTTCACCTCTGTTTGTCGTCCAGTTCCACTGGATCAGGCATTGCGTGGCAAAGGAATGTGCTCTACCGAGTGCCCTTCCAGTTGTTGTTATGTTTTCACGTGACAAGTATTTTCTCAACTTGTTAAATATGAACTGTTAAATCTGTTTTGTGAAGAAATTTCCACTCTTTGGTTCAAATTATAATCGAGGTGAAATTTGACTGAAGGAGGACGTGACGAGGACTGAATTTTTTTCAGTTTCTTTTTTTTTTCTTCAAAAATTTGACTTTTTCCTTGAGGACTGAAAAGTTGATTCATGAGCAGCCAAAAGTGAACAACAAAAAAACAAAACCTGCAACTCTGCTTAGTTTTTCTTTTTAAGATTATTTTTAGTTATTGTGATAGAAAACAGCCATACTGTTATCTTAGGTAGACAGACTCCTTTCCTTTTATTGACAGGTGAGTTCTTTGTTCGTTCTTTTTTTCATCAAAACATTTACAAATGTTGTACTTGTGATCAACACTATAACTTGGCACAAGGACATCAAGGTCTTTTGATAACCTTGCATTCATGATGACTGCATTAAGCATCACCTGTCTCATACTGTTTTATATACCTGGACAGGTATTTGTGTAACAATGAGAACGATTTAAAGAAACACATCTTGAGGTTTCTGCTACTAATGTGATTTAACAGATTTCAACACCTCATAAACCTTTTAATAAAAACTTTATTCATTTTAGTTGCGTCTTTTAAACATTATAATGTTACCTCCGCTGCCGAAGGTGGACAGAGGTAGCATTTTCACCCGTCTGTTTGTCTGTAAGCAGGTTATCTCAAAAGGTTGTGGACGTATTCGGACAAAATTTGGTGGGCAGGTTGCGTTTGTGACGAGGACAAGCTGATTATATTTTCGTAAAGATCTGGATCCAGATAGTAGAATTAACAAAAAAAGAGAAGTGATTCTTCACCATTGAGAGATGGGGGAAAAAACGATATATTGTTATGAATTCGGATGCCTTGTGCACACAGACAGACAGCCGTCCCCTATAGCTCAGTGAAATCGGTAAGTGTGTGTTTCTGGTTAGGGTCCCGTCCCTAGTCTAGTGGGAATTCAATGTTCATGCGCTGCAGAGTTATTTTGATAGTCAGGGTTTTCTTTTATTTTTACATCCACACCATCTTCGCTCTCACAGCAACAACACTCTGCTCGTGGTATTCTTCGCGCGCTCGCCAGCAAGCGCGCGCGTGGGCGGAGTCGAACGTCGGCATGGCATCCCTCCTTAGCCAATCGGCAAGGAGCGGGCGTCTCCCTGTTTCCAACTAAACACGATCGCCATTAACCACGTGGCCAGAGGTGAGGTGGGCGGAGCCACAAACTCCTCCGCTCGGGACTCCGCCCAGAAGGGTGGGAGTTGCCCCGCCTACCGTGCGCCTGTCCAATGGAGGGCGGCCAGGGAATCGCGCGATGGTTCCTGCCAATCAAGAGGCGAGTGGTCAGGGAAAGAGGCCCTCCCTCCTAGAGAAAAAGGTTGGTGATTTTTGGACGAACGGCAGAGATTCATCTCGTCCTGTCGCCGGCGTCTGCTCTCATCTCGTCCTGTCGCTGGAGTCTGGTTCTCCGTCAGCTCGAGCACGTCTGGTCTGCTTGAGCGCGGAACGCATCTCTCGACGCTGAGCATGGAACGCATCCCTCGACGCTGCTCTAGTCTGCTGGAGCGCGGGTCGCCTCTCATCGACGCTGGGCTGGTCACATCTTGACGCCGGTCTGGTTCGCTCGTCTCGTCGAAGACTGCACGAAGCGGAAAGGTCCCTTTTGTTTCGTTTGGGTGTGCGTCTGTCTGTGGGCCCGTCTGTAAGTAGAAATTGTTAAGTGCTTACTATTTGTACATTGCGTGACTATATTTGGTGTTAATTCTGCTCTGTGTCTCCCCTTTCCCTATTGTAAATAAATCCCCTGTTAAATGTATCAGCTCGTTTCTGTGTTTTCTTCATTGGTTTAACATGGTGCATGTTGGGGAATTAAAGAAAGCCGTTGTTGCCGTAGTGGTGTGCATTTGGACCGACTGGACCTCGGTAACCATCTGCTCGGGTTACGCACGGGTCGAGCACGGAAACGACTCGTCCCGTTTGAGTTCCGTCGAGGGTGTGAATACTCGGTAGTTCGCCACGTGGGCCTCCAGGTATTTTGAAGTTTGGCAAATAACCCCGTACCATGTGGTTGATTTATTGACGATTCACGGTCCTGTAGGGGATCCGTACCCTCGGAGTTGTCCGAGGGTGACGATCTAGATTCTGGGTGTTTGGTGGAGCCGACCCAACTGCTCCACCTTGCGGTCGTGCTCTCAGCCGATGCCCGGCTCCACAACCATATAGCATGATATCTCAATTAAGTTGTGCACAGATTTGGACGAAACTTGGTGGACAGATTGAGTGTGTGATGAAGACGAATCTATTAGATTTTGCTGAAAATCCAAATCTGGATCTGGTTTGGAGAAATGTTTTTTTATTTTTTTTAAATCTTGAAAGTGAATCTTCACCATTCAGAGAATGTGCCAAAAATTATATATAGTATGATATTTCAAAAAGTTATCAATGAGTTGTGACAAAGCTAGGTGGATGAATGGGGTAGCTGACAAGAACGAGCTGATTAGATTTTGGTTCAGCCCCTGATCCAGGTACAGCTTATCAGTGGGATACAAAACGTAAACTGTTCAACTTGGTGGAGGGTAGGTTGAGTGTGTGACAAGGACGAACTTGTATCAAGTCAAGCCAGATTTGATATGTGACTTGCTACAGGTACCATATAAACCTGCAATAACCTTTTTCATGATCAGGTTGTCGGCGATGAAACAGTCTTCCCCACCAGATTTTCTGGTGAGGAGGGTGTATGGATATTGACATCCAGCAGGATTACCAAGAAAACCTGTCGAAGGGCGGAGGAGATCCTTGTGAGCTAACGGCCATCCATTTCTAGTGCTAATCTGTATCTGCGGACGTCCTCCTTCAGTTCGGTCACTTTTTTAGGAGGTTGGCAGGATTTGCATGTCGGCCACCAAAAAGCACTGGATTCCACAAAACTCACAAATGCAAAGAAAAATGAAAACCTACTCCATGGGAGAACCTCCCGTGCTCGCAGGGCAGCTCAGCGGATGACGGGATTGGGGCAAAGCCTTCGAGACCCACATTCCTTGATGGGAGGAAAAGCACGGGGTAAACTTCCTGGTCAGATTGCGGTGGTGTGTGGCATAGTGGTGCTGAGGTGTCGCCCACCAGACAACTGTCTCCTTGGGTTCACCTGAGGCGGTCCCTTCGGGTGGATGCCTGGAATGTCCTCCCCCTACGAGAGGATGTCTGTCTCTGTTATCATCTGAGCTCAAGCGTTTGAACATCCACATTGCAGCACACTCTGAGGTTCGGAGACCACATAGTGGCAAGATCATGGTGGGTGGTCACACCTATATTGGTCTGGTCGCTCTGATGGTTACCATGCCCAAGGAGTTGCTGTAGATGTATCCATTAAGCTGATTCCAATGATAATTGAGGTAACACCGGTCAATGAGCGTATTATGAGACAAAGGATTCGTCACTCCTTGGGTGTCGTTTCCTTGGTCTGTGTATATGCTCCGACTGAGGCGAGTGATCTCACCATGAAGGATGCATTCTCTGCCACATTTGATTCTGTGGTTGTGCAGTGCCCCTAGGTGAGATACTCTTCTAGTCTTGGGCAATTTCAATGCATCGACTGGAACTGATAGGGGTGGTTATGAGACGTGTGTTGGTCCCCATGGGTCTGGAACTGTGAACCAGAACAGCAACAAGTTCCTAGACTTTGCAAGAAGCTGCTAGTTTATGGTTTCAGTGCCCACAGGCTCATCGCCGTACTTGGTATTCCAATGCTGGCAGTGTGGCAAAAGAGATTGACCATGTGCTCGTTGTTGATGGTCGCTGGAGGATGATCCAGAACTGTAGGATCTACCGGAGTGCTCAGTTCCTCAATAATGACCACATGCTTGTTGTCGCAATTCTGAAGTTGCAGATTAAATTTGGAGGAATGGTACGATCCCAGCCTAGGCTGGATGTTGGCAAGCTCAAGGGTGAGAGGGTAGCTGAAGACTTTTCGAACAGGCTGAGCGGGGATTTTTTTTTTGGGGGGGGGTGGGGTTATGGGTGCTTTGCGGAATCCTTAACAGTTTGGAGTGCCTTCAAGACCACCATCCTTGATGTTGCCGATTGAGGTATTGGACCACACTGAATGGTGAAGAAGAATTTTGTCTTGAGGGACACTGCAAACAATTCCCATTAAGCCTGGCCCTGCGACTCTGGGCAGAGCGGAGCTGTTCACGGAGTTGAGGTGTAAAACTACGTGCACTGAGGGTGGACAAGGAGGCCTATGTGTGAGCAATCTGTGAGGGCATCACCTGTGCTAAAGCATCACCTGTGGTCAAGTGATTCTCATCCTGCTTACAGGGGAATTCGCGCATTGTGTTCATCCAAGCCCATCCCTCGGAGTACGGCAGTTTGAGCAGAGGATGGTAGGCTCTTGACAGAGGAGTCCGAAGTGGAGGCCTGCTGGCCCGGTTACTTTGAGTGGCTGTACCAGACTGATCCACCAGCTGTCGACTTGGATGTCAGGTGGTTACTTCCCGATTGCTGACCCTCCAATCAACTGTGATCCACCTTTGTTTGTGGAAACACAGGCTGCGGTGAACCGGTTGAAATGGGGGAAAATTCCTAGGTTCTGTGGCATCCATCTTGAACTTCTCAATGTTGAACTTCTCAATGCTGGTGGAAATGCTGTACTCATGTCGTTGCATGTAGTTTTGTGCTCTGCCTGGAATACAGGCATCATCCCAACTGACTGGAAGAGGGGCCTTGTTATCCCTCTCTGGAAAGGGAAGGGTGATCGCCAGGACTGCAGAAACTACCGAGGGGTGTTGCTGCTCTCAGTGCCGGGCAAGGTGTTTGTTCGGATAATTCTTGATAGAGTTCGCCACCATCTGGTTGAGCACCAGCACCCAGAGCAGTCAGGCTTTACACCAAAGAGGTCAACGATTGACCGTATCCTTGCTCTTCGGGTCCTCACCAAATGCAGACGAGAGTTTCGGCAGGGGCTGCTTGCAGCCTATGTTGATATCTGCAAAGCGTTGAATTCAGTGAATCAGGTGAGGATTCTTGGTTTTCGTGGGGTGCCACTAAGACTGATCAATCTGATGTCTGAACGACACTCTGGTACTGAGAGTGCTGTGAGATGTGGTGATACCATCTCCAACTTATTTGCAGTTGTTGCTGGAGTTCGTCAGGGGTGTGTACTGGCCCCCACACTTTTCAGCACTTGTATGGACTGGATTCTGGGGAGGATATCAAAGAGATCAAACTGTGGTGCATCGCTTGGGAATGTCAAGATCTCTGACCTTAATTTCACAGATGATGTAGTCATCTTTGTGGAGACTCTAGATATCCTTTTGGGGGCCCTCGAGGTGCTGAATGAGGAATATGAGCCGCTGGGATTAGGAGTTTCCTGGGTCAAAACTAAGATCCTGGCTTTCAGTGACATATTGGATGTTGCTATTTTATCTGTACCTGTTTGTGGTGAGGATGTTGAGGTCAGGCAGAGATTGACTTACCTTGGCAGTTATATTCATGTCTTTGCTGGCTGTGAGCCAGAGGTCAATAGACATCTGGGTCGGGCCTGGGGAGTCGTGTATTCACTAGATCATGGGGTGTGGCACTGTTGATAGCTGTGCAGGACGACGAAAGTCTGAGTCTTCAGGTCCTTGGTGCTTCCAGTCTTGCTCTGCGGATGTGAAACTTGGACACTGACCAGGGATTTGAGACAGAGATTTAATTCCTTTGGTACCAGGTCTTTTCAGAGAATCCTTGGCTATCACTGGTCGGACTTTGTGTCCAATGAGCGGTTGCTGAGAGAGATTCAAATGAGATTCGTTACCTGCATAGTCCGTGAGCTTCAGTTGCGGCTGTATGTACATGTGGCTCAATTTTTCTTCACCCTTTTCTTCACTGTTGAGAGATGGGGATAATGTAATATATAGCATGATATCAAAATGTTGTGGATGGATTTGGATGAAACTTGGTGGACAGGTTGGGTGTGTGACCACAACAAATTGATTCGATTTTGGTGAAGATCCGAATCCAGATCTGGATACGAGAATTGTTTAGTTTTAAAAAGTGATTCTTCACCATTGAGAGATCAGGTCAAAAACGATACACAGCATGATATTTCAAAACCGTATTGGGCCCGATGATATGTTCTCGTAGATGAGGAATTGCATGGCGGAGGTATGCGCTCTTCCGAGTGTCCTCCTCGTCAAATGTTTGGTGATCTTTTCAAACATTTGAACATCTGTGAAACTTTAATTCCACAAATGCTCAATGATTTTTATTTCAAAAAACTATGTGCTTAAACCCTTGGATTTCATCTCCACAAACAACATTTGACGACGATAGCGTGTGTAACTTGCTGTACTCCAATTGTTTTCTCAGCTTACCTGAGGAGTATCGGGTAGGAAAGGCTCTTGGAGCTGTGGAGGCCATTCGAGAAGATCCATGTACGAGTACAAGCATTCTTATGGGATACACTCGTGGACTGCTGTTACTCTGGGATTTAAATCGTAGATGCTTGCAACGTTGTCTTCCAGGAACACAGGTTGGCAGTTCCTTCACATATCTCAGTTTGGCTTTTGTATTTATCATTGGTATGTTATTCTTACATCAAGCTGTCTTTGTCTGCTCTGTTTCTTGTGCAATCTTCTAAAATGACAGCTGAGCTGCATTGTAGTGTCTGCACACTGCATTTCATTAACAGCGTGTCTAGTTCCTCATTTCAACAAGGGAAAAATATTTTGCAACCAACAAAGATCACATTTCATTGAATTGTTGGCATTTAAGGAACCATCTGCTTTGGTTTGTACGAGGGCTGTACCGAAAGCTTTGAGCATGCTTATTGAACACTAAAACAAAGCTGCATGTAAGAAAACTGATATTGTCAATATTAAATGGACATACCACATTACTTTTCTACAAAATTTCCAAAACGATCCATGCAGTTCTACCAGCACTGCACGAGCTTAAAAATCCCGTTCAGGTCGAAGTCCTTTTCAACACTTCACAACCTGTTACGCATGGCTATCTGGACTGCCTCATTTTCATCGTGCTGGTCTCTCGTGTGATCTCTCAAGATCCCGAACAGATGGTCAGCCGAGGAGGCCAAGTCTGGACTGTGCGGGGTAGGTCAAGGGGGTGGACGGTTCCCCAACTCCCCCGTAAATAAACCGGTATGCATTACTCAGCATCACAGAAGGAGGTTCCCATAACTTTTCTGGTGGAGGGTACTCTTTTGGCCTTCTTCTTTTTTTTGACAATGTATGGTGATGTCATTCCATGCTTTGCTACTTGGTTTCTGTGTGGAAATGGTGGAACCAGCTTTCATCACCACTTCGCAGTCACAATACGGAACAGGAAGTCATCGCCCTCAGCGGCATGTCATTGAAGCAACTGTGATGACACGTCCGTACATGCGTTTTTATGTGCCTCCGTAAGCAAGTGGGGAACACACTGGGAACAAACTTTCTGAGAGTCCAAGGTTGCCATCATCTCCTTTACAACATGGTGTTCAATGCCAAGTTGTGCTTTGATCTCTCTAACCATCACCCCCTGGTCCTCACTGATGAGCGCATGAACTTTTTGCTCGTTGCGTTCAATTGTGGCGCTTCTTGGCCAACCACAGAGTGGCTGATAAGTGGTCATAAATATATATATATATATTCATATATAATCTTATCCAGCTGAGTGTAGTCGATTAGGTGAGAGTTGATACAATCTACCCAGCTTGAAGAGGAATGTCAATTCCTACTTCCTACATCTTTGAGGTTATCTTGCATTTCACCTGACTTCTGCGACTTCCTGTGTATTGGATGTTTTTTTTTTTGTTATTTTTCTCTTTCTTTTATTCTGTTTTGCTTTATCCTTATCTTTATCTAATCTTCCCTTAGGGCTTAGCCCCTTACCTAGAGTGGCTTAATGCCGTGTTTGGAAGGTTTTCCATTGAAGAAAAATGGATTGTGGGAACGCTAATGGTGGACATGCACAGAGTCTGTGTGTTTATTTTGGAATGGATAGATGGAAACATGTCTCCAATAACTCATGTTCTACTATATGCGGCACAAACATGTAAAATCCACTGATGCTCATAACTTTTGGTACGACCCTCGCACACAAGGAAATATAAATTATGCAAAACATATTTGAAAGTTGATATTATTTATGTATTACATTTCTACTATGCTGATTTAATATCTATCGGACATGTTTTGTGTTCCATTTTGATGTTCAGTTTCTTGGAGTTTTGATGCAGTTTCTTTAATTTAAACACTTTCATTTCACTTTCCTGGATCCATGGTTGAGCAGCAACTGGAGAGTGTGCACTGGTCTCGCAGTGGGCAGCAAGTGACATGTTCATATAGTGATGGCAGCTACCAGGAGTGGAGTTTGGATGATTCTGAGGAGCAGAAGGTTCCATCTCTGCTTTATGGTAAGATCCGACCCTTTACTTCCAGGAGAGTGAAGTCGCTGTTTTCTTCTTGTGAATAAAATATGCAAAGGTATTATGAGGATTTTATTGATTGGTTCATTTCCACAAGTGGCTGGTCGGGTAACCCAGAGGTATGGACACTCGCGTTTGAGCTGTCTTGCCGTCGTCTGATTGGAAGTTTAAATTGGCTGTCCCATCTGCCATTATTAGTTGGCGAACGTTAAAGATCACACAGTGTCGGCGAAGTCGGTGAGCTTTCGCCGACACTCTGGGGAAATTACAAATTTCTACCCTGACTGACTGCTAGGAAGGCAATGGCAAACCACCCAGCATAACCCATGCTAAGGAACTACTTTGCTGCACCAACGCTCTGTAAAGAGTATGGTACATATCATCTCATCTCCATTGTCATCGGTTTGTATCGTGAGCAGCAATGTATCTTGGAACTTTATTTGTACCTACTGATGGCAGTATTTTAATTATACTCAAATTCAACAGGAAACGGTGAAATAAAGGGGCAAAGTTGTTGATTATTTAGACCTTAGAGGATGATTAACCCGAGCAAAATTGGTTATCCGTGTGGATGAAGAACCAAGTTCAACCTGCCATCATTTGCAACACTGTTGTTTTTATTAAACTGACTCGCAGAGTGTGGGCCATCTTGTTCCAAGCATGCAACATGCTTTTCTGACACGTACCTTTTTTGGGCACCCTATAGGCAACTCACAGCTCCGTATAAGCCAACCCCCCTCCCCCAGGTTACGCGCATGAAGCAAAACCATACTTATTGCTTATAATTTATAACTCCTCACTGGATTGGAAAACGTGGGGACAGGAATACTGCACTGTAAATGGTAGACACTTGCAATACCCTCCCACACCTTGAGGCGGTGCTACACGATACACATTTACATAGTTAATTTGTCACCCCTCGAAGGACGACTTACTTCGAAGTCTTTAGAGTATTTTGGGGCCTTGGGGTACTTTAAGTTGAGTACTTCAGGTTACAGTTGTGGGTGGCATCAGGTCAGCTGTCTAATGCGTGAAGAGCAGACATGCATATGTACATCCATCCATCCATACATACATACATAATCACAAACACTTGCTCCATTATATGTAGATTTTTGTTTTTCATTATGAAATGTTCCTTTGATGTTATGTTGACCCGTGTTTGTAAACATGTTCATTTAGCCAGTCACGTAAAATTTTCTTCATTGTGCTTTCTGTTGTAGGGCCGTACCCTTGTAAAGCTATCACGAAGATCCAACGGTTCATCACAAGTGGGTATGTATTTTGTGATGTAATATATACATGTGCAAGAGGGCATCCACATGTTGATTACAAAAAGTGGGAAGAGGGGAGGAAGAAAAGGCCTAATTCCACCATTGTTTTGTAATCTATATATTTTGCATGATGATGTCCAGTGATAAATTTCCAACTTAAATCAATGTTTGTGAACATCTTATCAGGCAGCATTTTTTCGGTTATTTCTCCAAAATAAGGTCAGAGTGAGTCTTGATGTCTGGCCATCCATCATTTAACTTTGATTAAAACATCTCCTCACAAACTACCTGACCGATGGGGACAAAATTTGTGATGATTCATCAGGACAGCAAGGTCTCATGGGGTTGTGCCCCCCCCCAAATCTGGATGCACCCCCTAAACTAAAATATCCCCTATTGTTGCCCCAAATATTGGTATTTTATTCAAAAATCTTCTTCACAGAAACCACCAGACAGGTTGAGACCAAACTCACCACAAGGCATTGAGACCATGCCCAAACATGAAGTTGTGCTCCTCATGTCATGTATGCCTGGTGTTGGCTTAAGGGTTAGGGTGGCAGGCTTTGGATCCTAAAGTCCTGAGTTCAAATCCCACTCAGTTCTTGAATTAATACCAGGTGGGGTTAACTCTGCCTGTCATCCTTCCGAGGTCGGCATAATGAGTGCCAGCATGCTGGTATCCTGTGTCGGAGTGGCGACCCTTCCAGGATTGTGCCCAATAACCAAGGAGACTACTTAAGCAGCACCAATGCTCTGCACAGAGTATGGTCCCAATCTCCTTTCCTCCTCCTTCTCATGTCTGTGTCTCCCTTATACAGGGGGCACTGGGCCCCTCCCCGAATCCCTCATTTTCACTAAAACTTCTCCACAACTACCTGAGCGATTATTGAACAAATTTAGTACAATGCATAAGGACGGTGAGGTCTCATGGGGTTGTGCTCCCCATCCAGATCCACACATTTGAGAGGGGGTGGAAAGGGGTTTTTGCCTCGAATGTTGGTATTTCATTCAAAAATCTTCTCAGAAACAACGAGGACACTCAGTAGAACGCATACAACCGCCACGTAATTCCTGATCTAAGAGAACATATCAGGCCCATTACATTTTTGAAATATCATTCAATATATCATTTTGGGCCCTATCTCTCAATGGTGTAGAATTACTTTAAAAATTAAATAATTCTTGTATGCAGTTCTGGATTCGGATCTTCACCAAAATCGAATCGACTTGTCATGGTCACACACCCAACCTGTTCTCCAAGTTTCATCCGAGTCCGTCCACAACCTTTTGAAATGCCATGCCACATATTCGTTTAAATCTATCTCGCAATGGTGAAGAAGCACTTCAAAAATTCTAGTCGTCGGATCCGGATCTGGATCTTCACCAACATCTCATCAGTTTGTCGTTGTCACACACCTAACCTGCCCACCAAATTTTATCCGGATCTGTGCACAACTTTTTGAGATATCCTGCACACAGACAAGCAGGCAGACAAACAAACATACAAGACGACGACGACGATGACTATGAATTCAGTGACCGTCTTCAAATTTCAAATCAATTGGATGAAAATTGAGAATTTTAGAAATACCTCCTTAGTTGTTGACCTTAGACCTATGTTGAACTTTTGTTCTTTGTTGACCTAAAAAGCAATTGGCTGGTTGAATTCAGTGACCTGAAATGTAAATCCTCTTCAAATTTCAAGTCGATCGGATGAAAATTGAGGATTTTAGAAATCTCACCTTAGTTGTTAACCTTTGGCCTATGTTGACCTTTTGACCTCAAAAATGATAAGCTTCTTCTTAATGACAAACTCTACCATGTGGTGAAGTTGAGTGAAGATCGGTTTAAAATTGTGACCTGTAGGTGACAGACAGACAGGCACAGACTGAATTGACTGACCAATATACTTGAAAAATCTTCGATTTTGCAAGTAACTAGAAGGGCACTCGGTAGAACGCATACCACTGTCCCATAATGCTTGATCCACAAGAACATATTGGGCCCAATACATTTTTGAACTAGAGGGGGAGCACTCGGTAGAGTGCATTACCTCCGCCGCCAATACTGCTGGGTCACTTAAGTGACCCTGATATCCTATTCATTGTAGGTCAAAACGGATCAGACCCTACTGAACCACGATTGAATAAACTAAACTAGATCGACGCGCATGTAGAAATGCCAAAAAAAAAAAAAATCGAAATTTTTTTGAAAAAAAAATTGCAAATTTTTTTTTTCCTCTAACAAATTTTTTTTGGGGGGGGTTGGAAATCACTTAAATAAAACATGAAGAAATGCAAAAACAAAAATTCTAATATTTTTTCAAAATGGCCGCCATAGTGGCCATCTTGGACTTTGGACCAAGTCCAAAATCTAATGGCATGATCTTTGGACCATACCTAATCCCCCCCACCAAGTTTCGTCGAAATCCGTTGAGGAGTTTTTCCGCAATACTGTTCACAAAAAAAACAAACAAACAAACAGACGGGTGAAAACGGTAATCTCCGTCCATCTTCGATGGCGGAGGTTAAATATCATTCTATGCAGTGCGATATCGTTTTTGGCCCAATCTCTCAATGGTGAAGAATCACTTTAACAATTAAATAATTCTCATCTCCAGATCCGAATTCGGATCTTCACCAAAATCTAATCAGTTTCTCCTTTTCACACACCAAACCTGTCCACAAAATTTAATCCAGATCCGTCCACAACTTTTTGAGATATCGTGTACACAAACAGACAAAACAACAGACACAAACAAGAAGAAGGCGTCGTGCAGAGCTCGATACTTGCAAAATCCAAAAAACAAATTTGACCTCAAAAAGAGTTGTGGGTTGAATTCAATGACCAAATATGCAGCTCCTCTTCAAATTGCAAGTGAATCGGATGAAAATTGACAATTTAAAAAATTCAGCCAATGTTGACCTTTTGACCGATGTGGACCTCCAAAATAATTGGCGGTTCAATTCAGTGACCTGAAATATAAATCCTCTTCAGATTTCAAGTCATTCGGATGAAAATTGAGGATTTTAGAAATACCACCTTAGTTGTTGACCTTTTGGTCAATGTTGATCTCAAAAATAATTGGCTTGTTGAATTGAGTGACCTGAAATATATAAATCCTGTAAAGTGAAGTAAATATTTACACACTGGCTATTCTAGTTATTTTCAAAATCTCGGTTTATGGAAAAGCAAGGGGACAGGGAAAAAAGGCAAAATTGTATACTGCCAGGAAGGCAATGGGACCACAGCTCGATAAGCAAGGGAATGAATGGGCAGACAGAGGATAGACGACACGATGACCTGCAAGTAAGAGGTTTGGGTTATATCGGGTTAATGGTGGGAGAAAGTGGGTGGGGATCGCAAAAGAACTGTTGGTGTACTTCTTAATTTGTAGTCGAATGAAGGAAGAAGCCGAATGAACGATCTCCCGAAGGCAGTTGCACAAACAGGGGAAAATAGTGGAGCTGAATGGAAAGCATGTGTTTTAAGTGGTTACTGGAAGTGTACGTGTGTTCTCCAGGAGTTGAGGTTGGTAGGTTTACTGCAAGAGCAGAGATTGTTTGATTGGAGGAAAGTTGGTTAAAAAAAAAAAAATGAAATAGAGGCCATCAGACCTGTCTGTGATGAGAGGAACATGTATTGTGCTTCGGGCTCATCGTGGGAGATTCCAATAATGTTGAGAGCTCGAGATGCCATCAATTTCAGGAAAGACGCATGTTGTGAATGTGGGACCCCAGCCCATAGGTGAGAGCAGTACTACAATGAGCTAAAGGCCCTGTATCAAATGTGAGTAGTTGTATTTTGAGGAATTATTTGAAATATTGGAGGATGCCAAGTCTGTGGCTGGCTTTGGAGGGAAGCTATGCTATATTGTCTGCCTGTAGAGGTCTTGGCTTATGGTGAGGCCTAGAAAGTCAAGAGACTGAATCTCTGGATTTCTGGAAATAGCTGGATTTGACGATCCTTCTGAAGTGACATGGTGAGACAGATATTTTAGGATTGAAAGATATGTTCCATTTATCAGATAGGTCTGTAAAAATAGGACCACTGAACCTGTCGCTTATCTGGTCCATGCCCTAATGTTGTAACCCAAATTTGGTAGCATTCTTACTGGTGGGTCTGGAGAATATTTTTGAAGGGATTTACGTGATTTTCCCAATTATTTATTAAGTCCACCATTTTGACACACTTCCGGTCACGTGATCAGCATGACCTATGTAATTTAACATCCTTAACCTGGCCTAATGTTGGAACCCAAATTTGATGGCATTCTGACTCGTGAGTCTGAAGAAGAACATTTTTGAAGGAATTTGTGCGACCGCTATTTTAACACACTTTTGGTCACGTGATCGGCATTTCTTCTGCAATTTCACATCAGGACCCTGTCCTAATGTTTGTCACCCAAATTTGATGGCATTTTGACTGGTGGGTCTGGAGAAGATTTTTCAATGAATTTACTAAGTCCGCCATTTTGACGTACTGAAAGTGGCGTGACCAAAACGAGCTTTGCATTCCCTGTTTCCAGTTAGGAGCGGAACGTTGCTGCCAAATTTCAGCTGGATCGGCCCAGCAGTTTGACCGGAGAAATCAAAAAAGGAGACGAACGGACAGATGGTGCTTGCTTGACAGTATCTTATCTGGAATTCCAATTCCAGATAAGCAAATAATTTCCACATCAGCAGAGAGCGACATAGTTGCTTGTCTCCCTCTTGGTGGGATGGGGATACTGCATGACAAAGTGTGACATCATCTGTAAAAAGGGAGAGAGAGTTTTCCAATGCATTGGAGAGATCACTTATGTGGATGAGGAACAAGATTGGGTGTACACACACACACACTGCTTTGGGGAACTCCAGGCTCCAATGTGACCACGGTTGGACAAAAAAGGGAATGAACGGACAGACATAGGAGAGACCACAGATTTTTGGGATGCTTGTCTGTCTGGCTTGTGACGAAATGCCTCTACTCCAAGTGGAGGAAGTCAGAAAGCCAAGTATTAAGGCCACCTTGTATGCTGCAGACAACAAGCTTGGAAAACAAAGCTTTTGTCCGTAGCCTGATGGAGTACTGCTCTCCCCTCTGGGCTGGTGCTCCTGCCTCCCACCTTTCTCGGCTTCACGCTGTCGAAACCAGGGCATTTAAGATCATCGGCATCTCCCGCAATGAAGCTGAGTCTTTGGGCCTCTCACTCAATCACCGCAGGTTGGTCGGTGGTCTTTCTGTCTTCTACCGACTCCTCTCCAGCCTTGGCCCCCCTGCTCTCTCTGCGATTTGTCCCCACCACATTTCCACAGGGCGCTCAAGGTCCGCCAACAACCCCCTTCTGGTAAAACTACCAAAATCACGAATCACTGCTCATCTTCACTCTTTCATTCCTCTTTTTTCCCGCCTTTGGAATAAACTTCCTCACTCTATTCTTTCCCATTCTTCCCTCCAGGCTTTCAAAACAGCTGTTCACCACCACCTCTTATCTTCCCCCATCCAAATCCTCGATCTTTTCTACCCCCGATAATCCACCCAAGCCCACTTCCTTCATTTCTCCTGCTTTCCTTCCTGAAAGTCCCTGAAATGTCCATCTTCTCTTCGCTATGTTCCCCGTCCCATCCCCATCCCTCTCCCTTCCACAGTTCACCTAATGTGTCTGTTCCCCACTGTTTTGTCCCTTCCACTCCCGCCCCTCTTGTCTCATGCCTCCTTGCTGTGAGTTGTGTGTAAGCTCTCATACGAGCCTCGACCAAGGTATACAAAAAAAAAAAAAAAAAAAAAGCAGGATGCCAGTCTTTGTTGAATTGCTGACATGTCCAGGAAGACGGTCCCGGATGTCCAGGAAGGAGAGGTTCTGACATTGTGTTTGAAATTTATGGCCTCCAACCATTTCTGAAAGAGGAACAACAGCATGTCCAGCGTTGAGTGACTAGGAAGGAATCAAAACTGGTGGTCAGAGAGCAGGAGGTCGGCAGAAATTGTGGATTCCATGACTGCTTTTAATTGGAAGCAAGCTTACTGGTCTGTTGTTGGGAGGATCTGTTTTTGCACCCTTCTTTTAGACATGAGTGGTAGTTATGTACACTGACTTCTCAGCAGATTGGAGGTGTCTTAAGAGAAGGGTTACTGGAAGTTACGCATGTGTTCTGGAGGGGCTGAGGTTGGTAGGTCTGCTGCGAGAGCAGAGGTGGCTTGTTTGGAGGAAAGTTGGTTTAAAAAAACAAAACAAAAGAGAAAAGAGTACAGTTTTGCACCTCATATGATTCAGCAAAGTGATTTGGCAAATATTTTGAATGCGCCTCGTGTATGATACGAAGTGCATTCAAATATTAAGGTCTCCTAATTCATATTTTCTAAATGGGTGAATGTAAACTGAATGACAAATGCATGCATTGTTGGCATCAGATATTTATCCATAGTTTCTACACTGTGTATGCACTTTCTCATCTTTTACCACACACGCACACACTGTCCACTGAAGGCACCCCAGAGCCGGCTATTTTTGCAGATGTAAATGCAGGGTGTGGCAGAGAAACAGGGGTTTTTATCCCCCGCCGCGTGGCAGAAGGGGGATATTGTTATCACCCGGGTCGTCCGTCCGGCTGTCCGTCCGTCCGGCTGGCTGGGCGTCAACATTCATAGCTGTGAGTGCGATAACTCATAAACTGTTCGCCATATCGATTTGAAATTTGGGTCACACATGTGCCACCTGAAAAGGAAGAACCCTATTGATTTTGGGCGTGGCCAGCTCCAAGATGGCCAACTGGGGCGGCGTCAACATTTCTAGCTTGTGAGTGCGATAATTCATAAACTGTTCGCCATATCGATTTGAAATTTGGGTCACACATGTACCACCTGAAAATGAAGAACCCGATTCATTTTGGGCGTGGCCAGATCCAAGATGGCCGACTGGGGCGGCCATCTTGAAAAAATGTTTTTTCGCCATATCGATTTGAAATTTGGGTCACACATGTACCACCTGAAAAGGAAGAACCCTATTGATTTTGGGCATGGCCGGATCCAAGATGGCCGACTGGGGTGGTCGTCTGGCTGGCTGGCTGGGCGTCAACATTTATGGCGTCAACATTTATAGCTGTGAGTGCAATAACTCAGTCTTCGCCATATCTATTTGAAATTTGGGTCACACATGTACCACCTGAAAAGGAAGAACCCTATTGATTTTTGGGCATGGCCGGATCCAAGATGGCCGACTGGGGTGGCCATCTTGAAAAAAATGTTTTTTTGTAATAAATGGAAAACTGCTTATTTGATTTCAATTATTTTTCAATGGTAGGGGATTCCCCATCTCTGGTATATTTAAAAACTCAGTAATTAAATAAACATTTTGTATTTGCCATATTACAAATATACTGTTACGAATTCTGGCCCGCCTGGCGTGCGATCGGCCGCGTACCTCTAATAGCAGCCGCGTCGCCCACCGGACGGACAATTCAGTCGTGACCCTCCTGGAACTACCGCCAGAAGCCAGTCACGGGTGGGGGTTTAACCTCATCACAACCCAGTCTGCATTCCACCCGCGCGAAATAGGGTGAATTGCCAAATGTCGATATACCTAAATACCCGCGTGGGTAACCTACCGAGGGGTTGCACCACGCCGTAGGTCGGCTAAGGACACGAACCGCTTAAGCGGTTCGTTCCGTGCTACAGGGATAACCGAGCGGTGTTATCGCCGATCTCGACGGTTCAGATTCTTCTTTACTCGGGTGTTCACAACCCACTACTCATTCCTACTCATTGCAAGATGGCACTTTCAATGTGGTGAAAAGGGGACGCGACGAACGGGATACGTTGCACACAAGGACATTTATTTAAAGCACATATTGTACACACAACACAAGCAAGAAATAGAAAACAAAAGCAATACGACCGACTATAAGCAAGGATCAATTTACATGCACAGTTAATTACACAGTTTCTACTTGGCAGGACACGGCGCCACAGCATGCATACAAAAACAAAGAAAAACCCTCCCCATAGGCAGGGACGTAGACGGGGTTCGTAAACCATAGGCAGGGAGGTAGACGGTGGGCAGATCGCGACGTCGACTCCACACGGCCGTGCGTAGCCACCCCTGACCTCGGGCCCCTGGCGTGGTCGGCGAGCTCTCTCCGGCATTGCTGCTGGTGCTTCCACGACCTACGACCAAACAAGCCAAAGACTGAAGGGCAGAAGGGGCTTCAGGACCAGAGAGAGATAGAGAAGCCCAAAACGAAGGGAGGGAGAAGAGAAGCCCAAGGGGTGACCAACGCCACGAGACCAAAAACGAACGAGCCAGCATGAACCGCGAAGAGATCCAGAATGAACGAGCCTCGCATTTGTTCGCCTTTTGTAAAGCGGGGCTCCGCCCTTTGCCCCACCCCATCCCATTTCTGGCTCCACCTCCCTTCTGGAAGCTTCCCAAAAAGGGGCGTGCCCTCTCGCTCCCCCCTCCCCGCGCCGTGCGGGGGATGAGGAAAGTCAATTTTGGCTCGGGGCCAGGGAATTATTCCCCCAAAATCAGACCCCTCCTTTACATGACCTTTGACCCCCGCTCGAATCGCACCTCCCCCACACCAAGCCGGTGGAAGAACAGGCGGGAGAATCAGGCAGGAAAAAACCCCACAGGCTTCACGAGTGCTTTTTGTTCTGCCATTCGGAAGCGGTTGTTGAGAGCGATGTTGGTGGTGGTGGTTGTGGGGGTGGTGTGAGCTTGGTTGGCGTTGTGGTGTAGTTGGTGGTGGCGGTTCTTTGTGTGGAGGTTTGTTCCAATGGTGGCTCAAAATAACGATAGAAAAGAAACACGGCTATCTCAACGCGTCGCAGCCCGATGAATCACATGAAACCCCTTTAAGCAACGGTGAGGAACTATCTGCACATAAACTTAGCGTCATAACTGATCTAAGGAACCTTTATGGTGTATTGCGAATTTCCACAGCCATAACAATACCATCTTAAAGTATAAAGCATGCCATTTATTTATTGAAGATTGCATCTTCGAGGTGACCTCCGTCTCTGCACAGGGTATTCCTCTAGTCTTCCACGCATGTTTCCCATGACGCAGCGTAGCGTCTCCAAAGAAATTCCGGTAATTTTTTGACGGTATGCTATAAATGGCATAATGTAGACAAGAGGATGTAGGGTAACATAATCGAGTGAAGTGCAATTTTTCTCACGATACTGGTACCAAGAAAATCGCTTTTTAAAATCTCCTGTTTCTCTGCCCCACCCTTTACTTGTTTCACTCTGCATTTTTTACGTATTAATGGAACTTTTCGAAGTTTTTAACCATTATTTTTTGTCCCCTTTACATACGTTTCACCAATTAACAATGCACACTTTTTTTTGTCTGTGAGTGTGATTTGAAATAGTCGTTTATCAACATTTAGCGATAAAGTTTGAATCCTACCAATCCCAGGTATCTTACTCATTCCCCTCGCCCAAAGGAGAGAGTATTGCATTTGGGTATGTTTGTCGGTCTGTCTGTCTGTCTTTGTCTGTTTGTCCACACAGAACGCTCGTGTTTTTCTCCGCCACCGCTAGTCGGATTGAGACGAAATTTTCACCATTGGTGCGACTGCTCATGCAGAATGTTTTAATGATAATTATGACATCATAGGTCACGTGGTGTAGCAGCCATATTGGAAAAACGGAAAAACTTTGGACCTCTGTATCTCTGAAACCGCACCAAGGGAAAAATTGAAACTTGGCACACAGCAAGTACTCCGCATGGGGAATGAGTTTGATTTTTTTTTTTTTTAAATAACATCATAGGTGCCCTTGTTATGATGTCATAATTGCATATGTAGAACGCCAAATCTGATCGGTATGAAAATTTTTGAGGGTCATCGCGGGATAAAATGGGCTACAGAAAAATCTTTCATTACGTCATCAGTCATGTGATTCGGCAGCCATATTGGTAAAAAAAAAACTTCAAAAATCTTCTCTGAGGTGGCTGAACAAATCGAGGTGAAACTTTACACGTATGACCACCTGTCCATGAGGAACAAAAGGTCCACACATACATCATATCATATATATCGTAGGTTACATGGTTGGCAGCCATATTGGATTTACCCTAAAACCCATAAAAAATACACTACTCAAAAGAAGTCCTGGCGAGGGTCTGCAATCTCTGATTGCTCTATTTCTTGTTTAATATATGCGTTTCTCCAATACCAATATTGCTTCGGTAGAACAATGCAATCAACACGAGGTTGATTGAGCTATGCGAACCACTGTGGAAAGCAAAGAAAAACTGACATTTTGTGCATCAACAGTGAAAAGTTAATGCTCGACACATCAGCTTCTTGCTTCCCCTTGTGGTTGGCATACCTCAATGTATGGTCTGTTGATTTCATCCATTGTTCTACTAATCCGCTGACAGATCAATGCTATCCTTCTTGAGCAAGACTATTTATTCATTCTGCTCTGTGATTAAGCATGGCATAGAAATCTGAGAACTTGAGACAGCTTAAGATGTGATATTTGGACATAATCCAACTTGGAAGCCTGTTGTTGGCTTAATTATTCTGGTGGCTGGCTTAAGATCTTAAGGTCTTGAGTTCAAGCCGCTGTTGTTCTGTTGAATTAACACAGTTGGGTTGACTCAGCTTGTCATCCTTCCGTGGTTGGAAAAATGAGTACCAGTGAACTGATAACAGGGGGCATTGCATTAGCGGCACAGCTGCACCCCCCCCCCCCCAGAGAATTATGCAGCAAAGCAGCTGTAGGCTGCATATGACTAAATAAATAAATGTGGGACAGATTACCAGCTCAACCTTTTGGGAGAATCCAATCCCCGCTGGTTACAGCCTTTGAGCCATAAGTCCGCGGATCGATTCCTTTCCCAAGTGGGAGGCTGACATTGCCGTAAAGGCTTTTAAAGACTACTGCCTTGCACCATAGTAGTGCAGCAGCTGATACTGCATTTAGCAGTTGGCAGTTCTGTCTTTCACAGATGCCAACTGAGGCAAAATTAACTTTAACATCAAATTATTTTCAGCTGTAATTCAGAAATTTCGTTTTTTTTGTGCAATGATTCCTACATCGGAGGGAGGGATGGATGCTTGATGGAACCCCCATGTTGGTCAGATACCTTGTAACAATTTTACTGCTATGGTACGTGAGTTCATGGTTCCCTAATATAGTGAAGAGGTGATGTATACTGTATTTCAAAAAGTTTTGTTGTGGAGTTGTATAAAAACAATAAGTTTTGATTAAGCCTGTGCATATCTGTGTATTTTGCTGAATGTGTACATGGTCTGTTCGTTGATCATGTACACGTGTGAATGTTAAAATCTACCAAATAAACTCTTTGTTTTTGAAATTTAATTTAATTTAATTTTTTTTTTAAGTTTCATTCTTTTTTTTAAAGTAATGTTTTTTTGTTTTTTTTTTGCTTAACGGACATTAAATTTTTTTTTTTTAATCCAAAGTAAGTTTAAGATTTGTCAAAGAGTAATTATGTTACATTGTGATTCTTCAACATTGAGAGATGGGGCCAAAAACTATATATAGCATAATATTTCAAAATTTGTAGATGGATGATGGCAACTTGATGGATGAGTTGGGTAGGTGACAAGACTAAGCTAATTCTGCTTTGGTTCAGGTCCGGATGCAGATCTTATCTATCAGCTGGATGCAAAATGTAAACTGTTCAGCCTCGTGGAGGTTTGTGCTTTCCTAAGTGCCATTTGAGTTTCTCAATGTTCCTGGTAGACTGCAAGGAATCACAGTATTGAAACCATTCACTGCACAACTCAGACTTTAGATGTTGCAGCAAATAATAATCACTTGAGGTAAAGTCAGTGCTGTAAGGTGGGCAATTCGACTGTTCAAACACACTGGCGAATGACGGCCTCTGCAACTCTTGTCTTTGGAACCGGCACGTTGTTATGCAGAAGCAGAACACCATGCATCAACATTCCTCTGTTGGTTTTTACAGATGGCTTCACGAAGCTGGGCCAGGAAGTGAGCATAGTATTTAACAGTGATCATAGTTTTGTGCGGTATATAATTGATGAGTAACACTCCTCTTTATATCCCAGAAGATGTCGGCTGTAATTGTGCTGGCTGAAGACTGTGGGTGGAATCGGATGGAGTTGCCCTTTGCTTCCGCTTAATTTATGAATTTGTGTTGTTGGCTTCCTAGTCCATATAAATCTAGATCTCAACACCAGTAATCACATTTGATAAAAACTCTGGATCAGTGTTGAAGAGCTTCATCTACTCTCCTGGATTCCACTATCTGGTCGTGATCTTGCTTTCCGAAGTTTCGATGCACTCATCTTGCAGAAACTTTTGACATGCTGAGATGTTAATGGATAATTTTGTTGTTTCCAACAGTAATGCCAAACTGTCTTGCAAGTTTTGCAATCTTTATTTGGCCGTCAGATCTTATGATTTATAAATTTAGAGATTGTTTATTGACTGGATGCATGCATCTGATGGTCATCCACATCTGGGGTCTTTGTTTATCGATTCTCTGCCATTTTTTTTTTAAACTCAGCACATCTCGTCACTGTGGAATAATGAGGGTCATCTTCCCCTAACACAGTACATGCAACCTGGAGAGTTCATAGAACATGATACCCCATGCAGTGTTACTTCAATTTTACTTCAATTTTAATAAATTAACGATTGTTGAGAAAACAAATCTGAAAGTTGAGTGCAGTTGAAGTAGTCCTGAATATCACCCTTACACACCACCCAATTGAAGCTTTATTTAAATTGAAGTACTGCAAAATATTGGATTTAAATGAAAATTGTAAAAGTTGTTTAAATAAATTCTGAAATTCACTGCCATTTTACGCAGTCTATTACATTAGTTGTTTATGCCCAACACGTTATTTCATTACATTAGTATTCCATCGATTACATGAGTAACCCTAACACGTTACATTAGTTGTTTGTGCCTTGTGTACGTGTCCATTATTACACCCTTCGCCCTCTGAACCCTGAGCTCCTTGGACTTTCGGCTTCCCAACCCTGGGCTCCCTGAATAAAAATCCGGCCACTCAAGTTTATGGAGGTTTGAATAGTTGCCGGTAAATTGCTGCTCAGGTACATAGAAGTTTGACTCGCGGCTTGTAAAACGGCCACCAGGGTTCAAAGGGTAATATATATATAATATATATGTATGTATATATATATATATATATATATATATATATATATATATATATGTATGTATATGTATATATATATATGTATGTATATGTTTTGTGTGTGTGTTGATTGCAAGAGAAGAAAGGGGATTCAAGAGAATGTTCAAATAACCAAACAATTTCCTTGATTTCACCTGTTGGGAAGATACCACTAAAGATTGTTCAACACAGAATAGAAAACTTCATTAAGTGAGAAATTCCCATTGAGCAAGCAGGTTTCAGAGTAAGAAGCACTGGAGATCAAATTGCAAATCTGAGGTGGATCATGGAAAAGGCAAGGGAATGTCAAAGGAAGGTGTGTGTATTTTATAGATTATTAATAGGTACTCAGCAGTGTGTGGTGGTGTTCTAATCTTGTTGGCATTTTGAAGAAATCAAATTTTGTCTCTTTTCTATTTGGGGGGGGGGAGGGGCTGAAACACCCACTCAGGAATGGGTTTAGGGATCATTTCATATTACCTTTTTCAGGGCTAAAATGTTTTGGCACGACAGCGATTTAAAAAAAAAAAAAAAAAAATCCACTGTTTATGGGGATGGGGAGGGGAAGGTGGAATAGGAGGGGAGGGGGAGGTGGAATGGGAGGTGGAATTGGAGGGGAAGGGGGAGGTGGAATAGGAGGGGAAGGGAGGAGGTGGAATAGGAGGGGAAGGGGGAGGTGGAATAGGAGGGGAGGGGGAGAGGTGGTGAGGGGAGGGGAGAGGTGGTGAGGGGAGCGGGAGGGGGAATAGGAGGGGAGGGGGAGGTGGAATAGGAGAGGGAGGGGGAGAGGTGGTGAGGGGCGGGGAGGGAGAGAGGAGATGGGAAGGGGGGAGAGAGGGGATGGGGGAGAGAGGAGGAAGAGAAGGGGATGATGGAGAGAGGAGGGAGAGAGGGGAACGGGAAGAGAGGAGGGAGAGGAGGAGAGGGAGGGAGAGGAAGGGTGAGAGGAGAGTCAGGGAAGAGAGAGAGGGAGGGGAGGCTCTGAGGAGGTGAGGGAAGTGAGGCCAGGGTAGGGAGAGTGACACATCACCAAATGTTGCGATACATTGCGGGAGGAGATTGAAAGGCGACGGACAGCAAAGATAATATGTTGTGCTTACTGACTGAAATAACACACACACACACACACACACACACACACACACACACACACACACACACACACACACACACACACACACACACACACACACACACACACACACACGCACGATGGTTGATACTTTATAGACCTGGGGCGGGAGCATTTAAAACCCACGCTCTCTACCAGGATGTTAATCATCTTCAAAAGGGTTGTTTTTAAATGAACTCAAACACCCAATTTTCACTCATGCACGCCCTTGAAGTTTCCTTCGTATGCTTGCAAAGTTTCAGGCTGTTGGGTTTCATGGTTTTGGAGTTACGCAGGCAGACACACAAACGTGCAGGCATGCACGCAGACACACATTTAATAGTATATATTTGGTAACTAGTGACACAAGGTAGCTTCACCACCAAGATCCTGAATTTTGTGGTTGACCTTAGAACGAGATAGGTGTGTTAATTTGACATTCTCTGTGGAGTGACAGGGTGAGACTGAGATTTCCCATGATTGAAGGGCACGTTCCATTTATCAGACCAGCATCTCATCAATAACCTTGCTGGCATCTCTTTGGTGTTGGTGTCATCTGATCGTTTTTTTTTTTCACATTTTCTAAAAAATTAACCCCTCTAATTGTTAAGGATGCTTTTTCGAGGTATTTCTTCAAAACGGTATTATAAATTTTTTTAATAACGAACTACTTCAAATTTTCTAAACTCTTTCTCTGTTCTTCCATTTCGGCAGTTGTACTTTTGTTGTGTTCAGCGGTGGAATGCCACGTGCAAGCTTCGGTGATCGGCATTGTGTCACAGTTATGCATGAGCGTGAGCATGTTGCCTTTGATTTCACTTCTCGAGTCGTCGACTTCTTTACTGTTTCTGGGGCCAAGCCTGGCACTGGTGAGACTTGACTCCATTTTTTGTCTTTGTCCATGGTTTTTGAAAGAGGGATAACATGGCATTGCATTCATGGTGGTGTTGCACGTCCATTTGTGCTCTTCATTTTGTTTTGTGCTTATGGAGGGTATTCAATGTGTTTTTATTGCTTGCCATTGGTATCCTGATGAGTTAATATTATGATACGCTCACACACCTGGGTGTGGATGAACATGTTTGTGATTGTAGGACAGCATGGGGCTTTGCATATCAAAGTTTTGGGGGATCGTGATTTAATGACCATTGTGGGGTGTGTGGTTCTGGGGAGGGGCAATCAAATAGTTCTTTGAATGGGTGATGTCACACCTTCGAGCATATGTAGTTTATTTATTTTTGCTCATTGTAAACCTAGATATGTACTTGTTTTATTTTTGTTTCATTTGTGACTGTTGCCATTTGTTACCTCAACCATCGAAGGTGAAGGAGGTTATGTTTTCACCCCTTTATGTCTTTGTTTGTTTGTTTGTTTGTATGCAGGATATCTCAAAATGTTGTCGACGGATCCAGATTAAATTTTATGGACAGCTTGGGTGTGTGACAAGGACGAACCGATTCGATTTTGGTGAAGATCTGGATCCAGATCCGACTACGAGAATTTTTTCAGTAATTTTTTGACCATTGAGAGATGGTGCCAAAAACGATACATAGCACCATATCTCAAAAAGTCGTGGACGAATTCGGGTGAAACTTGGTGGACATATTGGATGTGTGACAAGGACGAATTGATTAAATTTTGGTGAAAATCCGAATCCGGATCTGGATACAAGAATTATTTGATTTTTAACATTATTCTTCACCATTGAGAGATAGGGCCACAAACGATATGTAGCACGATACCACAAAAATGTATTGCGCCTGATATGTTCTCGTGGATCAGGCATTATGTGGCGGAGGTGTGCGCTCTACCGAGTGCCCTTCCACTTTCATTTGTGACTTTGTTGTTTCAGAATATAATCCAGAAGCTTGCTTAGCTGTATGTTTGTGCATCTTCCTAAAATTGAGAATCACATTGCAAAAAAAATTATGCAAGGGACGTGCCAGCTCTAAATAAATCCATTAACTCATTGTGGCCACGTGTGGCGAAGGTGCACCCTTGTATTTTGCAGTAGCCATTTTTCAAAATGGCTATTGACATTAAGCGTGGATGCAAGTCCTTTGAAGATGTTTCCAAATGACGACAGCTAGCATAAGGGACAAGCTCACAAACAGTTTCCTCGGTCAAGGCATTAATCATCGATGATCGAATGTGTGAAGGTCACGCATGAACACCCATTCAATTTGGAATTTCTGAAAGCAGCATTTTCTCCAGCATTCAGAAACACTGGCATGTCCAGGGTCCCAGGATCATGGGTTCCCCAAAACCTCACCACTCCCGATTGGCAGCAATCGGTGGTATCATGTCTCAAGATTTTTGAACGATTCAACACAGTTTATGCCAACCTTATTACTCGTTTGATAACTCGTGACGAGTGGTGGCTTTAACACCAAAATCCTGAAATCAAATTGTAATCCTTGCAATGGAAGCAACGGGAGATCACTGACACCCAAACATTTTGTACGCATCTCTCTGCCAGCAACATCATGGCTTCATTTTTCTGAGAAGCCAAGGAATAATGTCTGATTGAATATATAATATGCCTCAAAAACTACAATTGCAGGAAGCAGCATGCCGCCCTCATGCAAAAATTGAAACAGTCCATCAAGGACAAATACCAAAGGGTGATGACCTGAAGTGCATTTCAGAAGATGAAGATCTTCCTTAATAAAAATGTGCTCCTCTGCAAAGCCTGTATTTCATTCATCACCATCTGTGACTAGCTTTGAGCAGTTTCATGACCACTCCTCCACTCTCCCCTTCCACCTGGCTTGATTCCCAATTAGCTGACAATGAGGTGCTGACCGAATCATTTGAGACATGGCTGAAGGAGCAATCTAAAAACTTGTTTTTACTGCCACAGTGTTTGAAAGAGAAATGGAGCAAGTGCATTGAAATTAATGGATGTGTTTTTTTTTTAATACATTATCTCAGGCTTGTCATGGAGCTGTCACGCGCACACACACACGCTCACACACACGCTCACACACACGCTCACACACACGCTCACACACACGCTCACACACGCTTACACACACATACACACACATACACACACGGACATACCGACGAACATCTGCAAAACAACACAAGAGTGTTAGATGAGACAGCCACTGAACTTGGGGGCGGTGCCATCACTTCCCGGAGTACTCTGGGAAGCATCGACGTCACCACAATGGCACCTCTTTTCTCACCGTACTCAATGGGGCATTTCCTCATGAGGAATTTCCTCCTCACCATGGATGCCAACCTATGGGGATTGTCCATGCTCTTAACCTTTCAAATGCTGAAGCAAGGAAGCAGCACGTACCATTCTTTAAGTCTTTGGTGTGACCCCGCCGGGTTTGAACCTCCAATCTCCCAGACACTGAGCAGTCGCTATAGCCATTGCACCACTGAGTCTGGTGTTATTGAACAAGGATGACCACACTGCGGTTACAACCTGTGACAAAATCCAGTAATGGGCCGTTTGGGAAATGTGCATTTAAAGCACTCTTAGAAGATGAAGACTGCGATTGGGAAACTCATATCTAATGTGCTATTAATAGATCAACTCGACACCTTTCATCCATGTCATCCTCCACCACGGTTATATCAGAACGAGACGATTCGTCAGTCATGGATTGTTTAACACCAATATGGGGCCATTCAAAAAAATAACAATGCTATTTATTTATTATCTATAATGGAGGCGCATACCATGCATGCTGACGGGCTTGATTAAACCTTCCTAATAGTTTCTATTTGACATTGATTTGATTTTTTTTTTTTGTGGTCCCTTATCCTGAGTAACATTCAACCCAAACAAAACCAAAGGAAATCTGATGCAACAAAAACCTACCCTTTTTGCCTGCTCCACCTATTTGAAACCCTTGAATATGTAATTGTTCCTGACATTGTGATATTTTTTAAAATTTCTTATTGTTATTATTATTATGATTTTTAGACACACTGAAAAATCCTGCAAAAATTTGTGTAACCTGAGCCATTTGATATGCATGCTCACAACTGACGTTTGCGATGCCTGAAGCTTCGTCCTTGGTAAACTAGTATTCTTGTGAGCTTCTTGCACCACAAGAACACTTTCCACCATCCACTCTTGGTTGATTTGTCATGTTGGTGTGTTTACGGGCATCTCCACTCCCATGAATGGCTCTTCTTCGACCTGCCCCTTCCACATGTTTTCCACATGCTTCTTTCCACATCAGGCTCATATCAGCTATCACAGTCTTATGGTATCGAAAATGGATTATAAATTGGGGCAGCACATGCTTGAATCCGACTCATGCCCACTTTAGTTTTATTTTGTTCGGGGTGAGGGTGTGTTTCTCTGAAGTCCAGTCATGCGTGTGTCCATGTGTGCTTGTGTGTATGGGCTTTGTGTTTCAGCTCCTCTGAATATATACTTTTTGATCTAAGTTTTTGGTTTTTAGCTGCCTGACCAAGTCATGCCATGATGTACTGATCGTGCCAGTGCTCTACAAATAGTAAATTGAATAGCACATGCATACAGTACTGTGCATGATAGCCATTTTTGCATGCTTTTCATTATGTTGTGCTCCATTGTTTAGTTTCTCCAGCCTTAAAATGGGTCACTTAGTCTTCAGGTAGATTTTCCCATTTGTTAAAATTTTTTTTTTTTTAAATCACCTTCATTATTGGCTGTTTGTATAATTTGACCCTCAACACCTTGGCCCAAAGGACAGGGCAAGTTTATCGGTGATTATAAACATCAGCCTCCAATGAATGGATTTCTTGTGATCCTCCTGGATATCCACATCTTGCCACATGCAAACTGTGAGAAGATCATTAGAATAAAAAAAAATTTGGAACGATTGGTGCTTAAAAATGTTACAAAGTGTCCCCTTTCAGCCTGTCCAGAGAAAGGAGAAAGAACCGTGTAAACTTTTTTTTGGTAGTTGGCTGAGAAACTATTTAAGGCTTGTAGAACCGAGTAATGTATGCTCATCATTTTTCAAGGTGAGCAGGCGATTATGGTTGTAAGAAAGGCTTGTTTATTTTTATTAATTTTCTTCCTTTAATATAACCCAATTTCCATTTGCATTGATTATGTATTTTAAAGAATGAGCTAGATAAGTAGCATCACATCGAAAATGCACTTCTTTTTTTGTTGTTGTTCAAATCCACCCTTGAAAATGAGTCATTTTATTCTGGGGTGACCTGGGGGGGGAGGGATGGTGGTGGAGGTGGAAGAACCCCTCGTATTTGAGTCTTCCCTGGCTGTGCAAACCCTGCAGAATAGAACAAACATTAATCTTGCATGAGCAGAAAGCTACCTTGATCCTCTTGAAGAACTGGTCAACTATTTTAATTTGGAGATGTATTATTTTTCTTAATTTTTTTGATATTTGAGTTTTTTTTTGCCAGGTTCTGTCTGTGGGAATGACATGTTGTAGAATGCGTACATGTCATTCCATGGAACGTGTACAGTGTGTGGGCATGTCATTGCGTGGACTGTATCCGCTGTGTGGGTGCATCATACCGTGAAATGTGCTGTGTGGGCATGTCATGCCAATTAATGTTTATTTGGGTCAGAATTTATATTTAAACCTTCCGAAATGCCACTGCTGTTGATCCTGCCACCATGTTCTTAGTGTTGGATGAACCTAAAGTGCTGGTTGTCCTGGTGGAGGAAGAGCTCGTTGCCATTGACTTGATGGCTCCTGGCTGGCCCAGCCTCACACCACCTTACCTTGCTTCACTGCATTCTTCTGCAATCACCTGCTCGCATCACGTGTCTGCCATTCCTTCAAAGCTTTGGGAGCGCATTGTGGCATGTGGTGTTCAGCAGAAAGAGAAGCATTCATCAGCTGTAGGTTTTGTGAATCTATTAAATGTTTGTTTTATGATAAAGTGAGGTTAACATCATTGCTGTTTGGTAAGGTTAATGATGAGGCTGCCACAATGATGTTATAATCTACAATGTAACCCATTCTTTACACTATACAGAGTTCTACAATGCAACCTCACCACCCCACCTCCACTCCTCCCAGAAATATTTTTTGTTCACGAAATTAAAGATGTCATGCAGTGGCATTCAACTGATGGAAGTGGAACTTCCAACAGTGGCATGCAACTTCCACTGGTGGAAGTGTTGAGGGGCTCTTTACCCACTCTGTGGTCAGACATTTGTAAAATGGATCCAAAAGGGATTCGTTGACTGAATATTGCTTGGTTTTGGAAGTTCAGTTTATTTTCAAAGCTTTTCAGAGTCCAGCTGGCTTTCTGCCTTAATGCTGAGATCATAAGAAAAAAAAAGTCTGAAATATATTGTTACTTTTTTGGGGAGGGGGTGTTAGATATTTCCATAGAGCAGATAGGAATGTATGGAATAGCATGGTCCATGTATGAGTAGTTGGCCCATCTTGATGTAGTAAGTAGGGACACGTTATCTTAAGGAATGTTTTGTTTGAATGTGCACCATACAGTGGGTGGTGTGTGGAAATAATTAGTTCAGGATTATGGTAAAGGAAATTGTACATATAACCTCCATGTAAACCTCTCGGAGGCTGGGGGGGGGGGCGTGGGTGGCGCTGGGAGACTTTGCAAGAGAGGAAGAGTGCCGTAGCTATGGATTACCTCGGAGTGATGGATCGTTGCCCAGGGAGAAGAAGATGGAGCCTGATCGGGCATTTGGGGTAAAAGAGAGAGCAGATCGTCAGAGGGGAGCGAAGACCACGACAGTGAAGGAGTCCGTAAAGTCTGAGGAGAAAATGACTGCCGACGAGCGTGTGTTTGAGGAAAAGGAGAAAAAATTGAGGAGAATAGTGTCTGAGGAGGTCGTCATGCCTGCCTGCCTCTGCCTCATTTCATCGCTCTGTGTCAGTTCATCATCCTGCCAGTCTCCTCATCGTCCTGCCTTTCTCATTGTCGTCCTTGTCCCTCCTCATCACCTGCTCGTGGCTGCTCTGCGCCCATCCTCCCCTGCTACCTCCAGAGCTGAATCCCCCGGTTTTTGTCCCTTTCCCGTCTGTGATAAAATCTGGTTTGTGGTGCCGTAGATTTTATTCACATTGTATATAACTATTAATTAATCGCATTTCTTTCCTTCCCATCCCAACCCGCCATCGTCTCCTCGCGATCACTATGCCTGGTTCTTTTTATTTGCTTCTGGTTTGGGAATATACATGTTGGTTTTAAAAAGAGCTAAGCTTCTCGTGTTTCTCCTTACTACCCATGAGCACGTTGTCCGCCATAATTCAAAACGTCTCTGCAGGAGTTTAACCTGTGGAACACTGTGGGATTTTAACCTCCCGCCATCATGAGCTCCACATTAGTTGAGCCATTGCCGATACAATGTTACTTACTCTTCGACAGATTTAAAATATAGCTTGCGCTGAATAAATTAAACAGCTTGCTATATTCATTTTAGCAATTGTTAGCATTTTTTCTTCCATTTTATATCTCTTACCCCATATCCTCTTCACCTCCTCCCCCCCTGCCCCCCCCACATTCTGAATGCCTGGTGATAACTACACAATGAAGTACATTTTATTGTAAGTAAGTTGTCACCGACATTTTCATGCAAATGTATACAGATGATTAATTTTTTAATGATTTTATTTATTCGGCATGGTGTCTCAGCACGTCCACATGCAGTGTCGTCCACTTATTGAAACTCATCGTTCTTCATCTCTCCTTTCCCTTGTGTCCATTTGTGCTTCTTCATTTTGTCTCACTGTTGCAGTTTATTGGGTCACGGCCTGTTATTTCGTTTTCAGTTAGCCAATTTTCACGTGTCACTGTGGTGTCTGTACACCCAAAGGGGAATTCAGTTTAACAAAAATTTATTACGCACAATGCCGAGGCAGAAGCAGCCAATCGATGCCCAGGAAAATCCCTGAAAATATAATCAATTATGTAGATAATGCACAATGCCAAAGACAGAAAAATTAGGAGCGAATTTTAAGAACCAGCCAACACTTAGAAAAATGTACATGAACATGAAAGACATGGGCCGTGCTTGACGTGGTTTATCTACATTATCGTTTCGAGCAGTGGCACAATGGATATAAAAGTGTTGACAATACAAATCGACGAATCGATTGGCAACAAAGCCAATGCAGTACTCAAAAACTACATTCTAATAACAAATTAAATTTATTTAACAGCTCAGTGAAATGATAGCATATGAAGCCAAATCCTGCTGATTATGCTACTGTGTAATTTATATGTACATACCGGCATTGAATGGTTGCAAATCCTGGAAGCGCCAATGTATCAATTTAGTTTTTATGCAGAAACTGAGAAAACTATTTGAGTACTTTAAACCAATGATACAAATATGTATGTATATATATATATATATATATATATATATATATATATATATATATATATATATATATATATATAGATATATATATATATATATATATATATATATATATATATATATATATATATATATATATATATATATATATATATATATATATATATATATATATATATATATATATATATATATATATATATATATATATATATATATATATGTATGTATATATATATATATATATATATATATATATATATATATATATATATATATATATATATATATAGACAATCTGACAACAAAAACAAAACCAAAATGCAGTAAATTACAATAAAAAGCCAAGATTAAGTCCAATTATAAATAAACGATCCACAATATGTTCTTGTTTTGTGTGTGTAATTCTCCACAGACTCCTTTTCCCACAGCGTAATTATAAAAAGTAGTAAAAAAAAAAAATCCAAAATGCACCGCTACTCGATGCACAAGGAATACCCTCTCTCCATACCACTAATACAGCCAATGCTCTCGGTCATGTTAATCACAGCTTCTTTGGATGAGCATTGCTGTGAATCTCGATCTTGATCGCTGGCACTAAATATTGAATGAAATTCCATCGAACAATCTCTCGGGAGCCCAGTGAAAGTAAAATTAGATTTGAAATTTGGCACACACTGTTGAAAATATTCCCTATGATATAGTCACTGTAAATAAATACAGTAATAACTCCATTTACGAATCCTGTAGGAATGAACCTCTTTATCACGAAGCTGGATGTGGAGAAAAAAAAAACAAACAAACCCAAAACATTATCAACAGCCAAACAGCGAAGAACTTCACCAGTCTTCCTCACCCAGGCCCAATCAGAGGCGGGTGGGATGAAGAGTGAAGTGGCGTGTGGTTGGCTATCGCATAGTCCACCTTAAAGACCATTTTAAACCAAACAGACAGAGTGAAGGTCCTCTGTGCAGCGATCTAGTGACCTAACTGCTACGAATCCAACACGCACACGGAGCAGTGTCATTGAGAAAGTTGAAAACGTCGTTTGGGTGGACAATGT
Organism: Eptatretus burgeri; assembly: GCF_056783735.1. Taxonomy (NCBI): domain Eukaryota; kingdom Metazoa; phylum Chordata; class Myxini; order Myxiniformes; family Myxinidae; genus Eptatretus; species Eptatretus burgeri. Next base: position 6,174,673 of record NC_140962.1, on the reverse strand, counting down.
GATGCAGCACCACATGTCACTCAGGCACTGATAATGCAAAATGCACTGAGCCCATTTCATTATTTCTCAGCTCAGGAAGGTGAAGAGTTGACCAATATGTTTGTGACTTCCCTTGGATGGTTCTAGAAATTCAAGAAGCAAACCAAAGTTCACAGTCTTCGCTTCACGGGTGAAACTGCTTGTGCCAACATCAAGGCAGCAGAATAATTTCTGTAGTACTGAAGGCCGTAGTTGAGGCAGGTGGTTACCATCCAAATTTGGTGTTTAATGTGGATGAGACATGGCTGTTCTGGAAACATTTGCCTTCCAGAACTTTTGTCTCCCAAGAAGAGAAGCGAGCTTCAACAGAGCTTTGTTGCTGAGACATTGCCCCAGGCCACTCTTCAAACATCGGCTTGTTTCAAACATGTATTCCTATGGAAGTTTTCGTCCACCAAACACAATTTTGCTTCTGCAGCCTATGGACTAGGGTGTTATTGTGAACGTCAAGGCTTATTACCTGGGGCGGACATTTAGCCAGCTGGTCAAGGCTAATGAAGGTCGGCAACAGTCTATCAAGGACTTGTGGAAGGTCTACAACATCATGAAGGCGATCAACAATATCGGAGGCCTGGGCAAAAGTGACTGTCACCGTCTTCATGGTGTTTGACATAAGGTCTGGCCCAACATAGTGAATGACTTTGTTGGGTTATAGTCCGAGGTTCCGGTTATTAGCCCTGACCTTGCACAAATGGCACAGGTAGTGGGCTTAGAGGAAGTCGACGATGTGCCGGAGCTGCTGGATAGCCACGGGGAGACAGCAACCAATGAGGAGCTGCACGTGCTGGCTGAGCAGCGGGTTGAACAGGAGTACAATGGAGACTACAGCGTCTTCGATCACCAGTGTCGAGGAGCTAACAGCTTGGCTCCTCGAGAGATTATTGACCATAAAGGTTTTCTCTGACTGCCTGAGTGATGTCTCTCATGCAATTTCATGCAAAAAAACAAAAACGTGAGCAAATTTGGAGAAACTTTATTTTTTACGCTGAAAAATCATCGAAGTACATATGAGATTGTCAATAATAAATGAAAACCTCAAAAAAATATAACCCTGGTGTGTTTATGTCAATGTAATGCCTTGTCTGCATCTTTCCTTTAGAGGTGAGCAATGAGCATACATGGACATCATAATCAAGATTAATAATAATCCCCACGCTTTTTGAAAAAAAAAAAAAAAAACTTTATTTTAATCGACTCTCTGTCCTGTCCATCCGTCACGCTATCTCCTATACGGTTATACAGAAATTCACCAAACTTGGTAGTTGTGATCGCGACATGGCAAGAAGGTGCGAGAGCAGGGTCAGTTTTGGCCCTGCCCTCTGGGGAGCAAAAATGATTGCGGAGCAAACATGCACAATATTACGAAATGGAAATTTATTAAGTGCTGGACTCAGGCATTTGCATTACAACAGACAGATCGAGTGGGATGAAGACAAATAGAATTGTAGACAAGGAAGGACCATAAAAATACCAACAAATGCCATTACAGAAATTGTTTGTATTTTCTTTTATATGCAATCATCATTGGGGGTGGGCATGAAGTATATTGTTACGGTTCTGGGGGTAGATGGAGGAATTTCATAGGAAAGTTAGGATTGCATGGAGTTGCTTGGTTTGTGGACGTGTAGGAGACATCTCAATGTAAATTAAGTTGGGAAACTGTGAGCTTAAGTGTTCCGTGTTACCACATGGGGGGGTGTTGCTGTGTTAATTAGATAGGGATTTCATGACCAATTTTCCCCAGTATGTAATTATCCCCCTATGACCTTTCCTACGTTTTTTGTATTTACAAGCCAGTCATGAAAGAAGTGCGTTATTATATCAACAACGACAGCTGCATGTCCAAGCAGGTGAGAAGCCCTGTCTTCCTGGTTTTCATGCCAGCAAGGGTGGATGATTGAGAGGCGTAATGTGAGCAGGAAGAGGTTTTTGGTTTTGTTGGTTCACTTCGGGTGTGAGGGACATGATCAGAGACGACAAAGTTAGGAGATGGCATCTAAGAACAGGGCATTACGGCTGGCTTTCCTTCGACGCATGAAGATTTGTGATGGCATGCCATTCAGTTTCAAGTGCCGCCCACATCCCATGGATCGGCTTTCCACATTTTCCCAGTTGCCATTTATAATTTTGTTTCCCCCATTTCGCTGTCACTCGATTATATATTCACGTCTATTATATTATCTCTATAATTATATTATCTCTTATGATATATTATTATGATATATTATCTCTTGTTATTATTCTATTATATTGCATTGTCTCATATTATCACGCTGTTATAGGAAATTACACTGTCCAGGGTTGCTGTGGAGGATTTTAGTTGTGGAGGCTCGACTAAAATTGTATTTTTACCAAATCAAGTGCTTTTGGTTTTTTTCTGCTTTTTCCATTGATTACATGAAACGGAATGTATTTTTTGAGACAGAATTTATGATTTTTTTTTTGGACTTTTTTGAAGTCCAAAATCATTCACTAAATATTGAAGTTGAGTGCAGCTGAATTATTTTCATGGGATTTGAGGAGAAAGAGATTGTGATTGACTGTTCACATGTTGTACCTTTGCCAGGAGTGGCCAATTAATGGAGGAGTAATCAAGAGCCAACAACGGACTTCCCGTGATCTGCTTCTCACTGGGTAAGATTGGTTGATCATGTGTGCCAGACTCTCTGCCAATTGATAAATTTCCATATTTTTGCCTCAACTTTGGTTGATTTGCATGAAATATAATGCAGTGCTTCTTCTCCTCATTGTCGTCCGTCGTCGTCCATGTAGAGCGTTGGTGCCGCCAAAGCAGTTATTAGTCTACAATCCTGGTTGGGCTGCCACTCTGACTTGGGAAGTCAGGGCAGGAATTTGAAATTTGGCCATGATGCTGGCAATAGCTTGCCTACTCTTCATGAAGGATGCTGTGGGATCTTTATCATCCACCAACTAATGCTGGCAGACAGGATGCTCAATTTAACGTCCATTTGAGGGACGGTACACAAATTGATGAATCACTCTGCCTGTGAAACACCGGGATGACAATTTATTGCTGGGGCGAGATTCGAACCCAGACTAGACAGCTTGGATGTGAGTGTGTGTACCTCCAGGCCATCCTGCCAGCCTCACTGATGCCTTAACCTTATCAACCAGGCTATTTTGTGATTGGTCTGATCGAATGGTTATTTGAAATGTTTGCTTTGGTTGTTTATGCTCATTTAAAAAAAAAAAATCCCACTTTAATTTTCCACTTGCTTGTCTATTTAGTGTTGTACATTTTTTTTTTGAAATGAAAGGCAAAATGTTGTCTAGTGAGGAAATTATTTTGTACCAAGTTAAAATGTAAGCATACAGACTTTGGTTTAGCCATTTCTACTTTCATATCTTGCTGCTTATTAGTGTTCCTAAATGTTGTGGGAGGTATTCAGTGTTTGTTTTGTTATTGTTTTCTTGATTTGGAACTGTTGCAGGCACGAGGATGGCTCTGTGCGCTTTTGGGATGCATCTGGTGTCGCACTGCAACCATTGTATAAGCTCAGCACAGCCAGTGTGTTTGTGACAGAGGCCGATCAGCCTGAGCCAATACAGGAAACAGATGAAGGCCACTGGCCTCCATTCAGGAAGGTTGGTATTAATGTTTCTTTTTAAGTGGCTCAGTTCAACTTCGACTTTAAGTTTGGAGTAAAATCCAAAAAGCAGTAGATTAAAGCTTGAGAACAAAATGCATTTTTATTTTATGGCTTCATTGAAAGGTTGTAGTTTAACTGCCTTCATCTTTGCTCTGTTCCACTATTCTTTCACCACAAACTCCCTCAATCTCTGCATCAGGTTGGCTGCTTTGATCCTTACAGTGATGATCCACGACTTGGCATTCAAAAGATCTCATTGTGCAAGTTCAGTGGGCAGCTAGCATTGGCGGGCTCTGCAGGCCAGGTGAATTGTTGGAGCTTTTTGATGTTCTTCAATGGCCCCGTGCAACCGATGCATCAAGTTATTGAAGCAATTTTGTGCCACAGTTGAGCTCCTCTCCCTAAACATTTTCTTAGGTGCTGCTTATGGAGCTGAATGACGAAGCTACAGAGCATGAGATCGATACTTACACAATGGATCTGCTGGAGGAGAATGAAACTTTCCGCTGGAAGGGCCACGATCGGTTAATCGTACGATCGGGCTCCGTTCCACTGCCTGCTGGTTTCCAGCCACAGTTGGTAGTGCAGGCCATGCCACCAGCCTCTTTGACAGCACTGGCTCTGCAAGCTGAGTGGCATCTCCTGGCATTTGGAACGAGTCATGGTTTTGCCCTCTTTGACTGTCACCAGCGCAAGCCTGTGTTAACCAAGTATGTGTAGTGCTGCTTGTCTCTGCTTGTTCTTTTGCTGCCATGTTTTATCAGTGTGACAGAAGCAATGCAATGCAGGATTTACCTGTTTCCAGATGCACACTACACCCCAATGATGCACTTGCCTTGGAGGGCCCACTTTCTCGGGTGAAATCTCTCAAGAAATCATTACGTCAGTCTTTTCGTCGTATGCGCAAGAGTCGAACTACAGCTCGCAAACGCCCAGACCCGACTACCAAGGTATGATCACACCTGTGTGTAGCATACAAAGCTTTACATTGTTTTGGTTTTTTCATATATCACAAATATTGTGCAAGCTGAACTCGTCAAATAACAGTTAAAAATATTTGACTATGTATGGCTTTTCATGGTAACGTCACATACAATTGTAAAATAAAAGGACTTTTCCACTGGCATGTTGAGATGTGGGGTCAGGCAGTGCTGCCGCTGGCCCTGCCTTTATTATTATTATTTTTTTTTTTTCTGGGTACTTTTATGAACTATCATTTTAATGAAATGTTGGATGCTGGTGTTTGTTTGTTTCACATCAGCAAAAGCATTGTAATTTGAGATTAGTAGGAATCATGCCATTTTGCTGTTCTTGAAAGCTTACAAGTTGATCTTCAGGTACGCGAGGCAAATGCACGGCTGTCGGAGCAGGATCTGCCAAGTGAGGTGGAGCTAGCCCCTGTCCAGAGGCGAGTCGAGGCGCGTTCCCCAGATGATTCCTTCACCGGCATGGTCAAGTGTCTCTACTTTGCCGATACATTTCTTCGTGATGGTATTTTTCTTCCTGCAAATCTTTGAAAATACTTTGTATTGATTGGTTTGAATTTGTTTCTGAAGTATTTTGTCAGTGCAAGTGCATGTATTTGATAAGCTTGTTGTCTTAATGGTTAAGGTGGCTGGCATAAGATTCTAAGGTCTTGAATTTGAGCCCCTGCTGTACCGTTGGAATAACACCAGGTGGATTGACTCAGCCTGCCATCCTTCCAAGGTCGGCAAAATGAGTATCAGCTTATGAGGCAAACAGCAACCACAGGCTGCATTCGAAACAACAGCAACATGCATTTGATAAGCTTGCTTAATGGTGTTTATTATTGTAATTTTCAAGCTTTCATCAATTTTCAATATGTTTTGCATGTAATCAGTAATGAAGTGACCTGTAAAAGTATTCACCCCTCCAAAGATTTCACATTTTGATGCCACCTGAGCTTATTTCATGATTCTTTGAAATCAAACTTAATATCTAGTCTTCACAAACTACTCCAAGATGATAAAGGTAAAAAAAATGCAGATTAAATGTGAATCAGTTAGATTAACAGAGAAAATCAGATGATTCTCATTTGTATAAGTCATCAAAAGTAATCTTTGCCTAATTAACCCTAAATCACTTCAGGAGCACATTATTTGTTTGAAAGGTTACAAAATAAGTGTAATATGTTTCACCTGTATGTAATCAGTGGTTTAACTTATAAAAATAAGCTCCACATTATTGAAGGTGTTTTAAGGTGCAACTCATTTGGTCAACCAATAAGAAAAACAAGATCAAGGAGCTTTCCAAAGAAGTCAGATATACAGTTATGGGAGAAGCACCATTGAGGAGAGGTTTGTAAGAATATCTGTCACTCGTTATCCTTTTGAATACAGTGAGAACCATCATTAAGAAGTGGAAGACGTATCATACCACCCAGACTCTACCCAGATCAGGTCGCCCATCCAAGCTTGGCAGCCAGGCAATTGGGTAACTGGTTTGAGATGTCACTGTATATCCAACAATGATTGAAAGATCTGCAAGGATCTGTCTGAGATGGGGCTCAGTGTTCATCAAGCGATCAATATCCCGTTCCCTTCACAAAGCTTTCATCTATGGACAGGTGGAAAGAAAGAAGCCATTACTTGAAAAGACTTATTTAAAAGCTTGTGTGGAGCTTCTGAAAACGTATCTTGATAATACTGCACACATGTGGAGAAAGGTTTTGTGGTCATGCGAAACAAATATTGAACTTCTTGGTCGAAATTCAAAGCAGTATGTGTGGCGCAAGCCTGACAATGCATATCACCCAATCAACATCATCCCGATTGTCGAGCATGGTTTTGGCAGCAACATGGTATGGGGCTGCTTTTCTTCAGCAGTGACTGACAAGCTTGTTGGGACAGAAGGGACAATGGATGATGCAAAGTAGAGGAGAATCCTTGATGAAAACCTGCATGAGTCAGCCATGAATCTGAAACTATGAAGGAGATTCACATTTCAGCAGGACAATGACCCGAAGCATAAAGCTAAACCTCCACTGGAGTGGCTGAATAATAAGAAAATTAATGTTCTTGAGTGTCCCAGTCAAAGTCCTGACTTGAACCCAGTTGAACATTTATGGCTAGACTTATAGACTGCAGTCCATCGACGATCTCCATCAAACTTGTCAGAACTCAAGCAATTTTAACATGAAGAATGGACAAATATTTCACAATATCATTGTGCAAAGCTGGTAGAGACCTTCCCAAAAACACTCATAGCAGTCATTGCTGTAAAAAGTGCTTCCACCAAGTCCTGACCTTAGGGGATGAATACTTTACAACCAGTGAATTTTGATATGTACGTTTTTTTTTTTCCAGGTATTCACGACATTGTAACCTCTTTCAACTATACATAAGTGTTTAGTTTGATATCCTCTATGAATATAAAAGTTCATTGGGAAAAAGTTTCCACACATGGTAATTTGTAATTCATCTAAACGTGGCATTATTGGTAGGGTGTAAATACTTTTGCAGGCCACTGCATACTGCTCTGGGTAATGTATTGTCTCGTTTACTGCCCCCTGCCACGACTCTTTAAAAACGAGTCAGGTGAGAAGCTGTAAAACACCAAAGCAGTGGCTTCGCGGGTGGTCGGCTTGATGCCAATTTGGAGGCAATCGCATGCCGAGTAGAGACATGCAATTTTATTCTGAGCATGGGCTAATCCCGCACTAGTTATCATGATATTAACCTAAATTGCACCTTCAGGTATTTGTCAATTTTGCCAAAATGAGCAATGCCTAAGAGGTGGATTGTGGAGCAGACACGCACAGTCTTGTGAAAGAGATTTATTCAATGCAGGACTCGGGCACGAGACACAAAAACAGACTGATCTATCGGGACGAAGACTATCAAATAGAATTGTAGACGAGGAAGGATGATAATAAATAAGTAAATGAGAAAGATATCTTGCACAGCACGATACTTCCGAAATCCAAACAAACAATTGTTGCGATGGAAACAGCAATTTCACAATTCCGAAAATTTGACCCATCAAGTTTTTTTTATTTTTATTTTTATTTTTTTTTTAATCTTGCCAAAACGAAGTTTTTGCAAGATATGTTAGTCAGCTTGTATGTTTTTCTTTATTTTTTTTTTGTTTGTCTGTAATCACGTATAAAAAATTCTGCAGAGCACAGTTATCATTGGAAATTTTTGTAACTTCGCATATCAGAGGCCTATAGAGGTCCTTTTCAGCGCATAAAATTTTCAAGGTCAAAGGTCAAGGTCACTTTGTCGCAAATCAGGGGAGTCGACGAAACCCTTATTTTTTGAGTAATTTTGATCGGATCGTCTTCAAACTTCATGGGAATATAGTTCATGGTCTGGCGCTTAGCTGATTAATTTTTGGTGGCGATTGGCCTTGACCTTCATGCTTAGCGCCTAAGGTCAAACATATTTGACCCCAAGGTCAAATTTTCAAGTTTTAGGAACCATATCGTGTAGTACCTCAAATTGAACACCTCAATGAGTGCTTTCTAGATATGTCAAGCTTGAGACATTATGACGTCATTTGCTGACGTTATGAGGCAAACGCATATTTTTCATGGTTACTCTGTAGAATGATTCTCATCGGAATCTCTCGTAGGCAGATATTCCTCAAGGAGTTGCTCCTGGTGGATAGCAGCTCTGTTCACCTCAGTGTGACCTTAAAGAAGTCACACGTGGTCACCTTTTGGCAAGATACGGGTCACCCTGCGGGTGACTGGTTTATTTTTTGTTTTACGTTATCGATTGTTAGACAAAACATATTTGGTTTATAAATTTTCTACCTGTGGTCTAAATAGTTGTTTTACATATTGTATTTTGGATGGTCTTGATCTTGACCTTTGATTTACTTATTGAATAAATCTTCCTCACATATACACTACACATGTAATATGTACAAATAAACTACTTAGGTTTCAATTTGATATCTTGAAAACCTTTTGAGATATGGCAATAATAAAACTGCAAAACTTTTGATTGGGGTGAAATTGGTATTATGGAAACCGTTGACACATGAAGATTGATAAATCAATCATTCTGATGTTTAGTGAACCAATTCAGTGATCCAATCAAACCATTTCAGTGAATCTGATTTTTTTTATTACCCTGACGTTTGACTCTGTCAATAGCAGGGGTTTTCAAATTGTTTTCTCCTCCTCATCCTCCTCACATTTACGTCCTTGCTGTGATTGTTCGTCAGATTGGTTGTCAGACCATCCACGAGATTAGTAACCAATCACAGCTCGAGCGCTTCAGAGCTCCTGTCAATCATAGAGTTGGGCCACGCCCAGGCACGTGGTCGGTTCGTCTTCACCGTTTAAACAGTCACGCACAAAGGACATGTCTTCGTTAAGATATGGATAGATTTGTGTTTCTGTCATCTTTAACTGCAATGTCACCTTACATTGTGTCGTCAAGCTGACAGGACTTTGGATCTAAATTTATTTTATCGAATAAATCGACGTCATGACATACAAGCGGTGGGGGTCTCGCATAGTCGCCATCTTGTTTTGTTTGGTAATCGGCTCTGGAAGTATCATCAACATCATTTAGTAATCGACTTTTATTTGATACTCGATCATTCATGGTATTCATTCTTGTTATTTTTTTTATATTGTCTGGTAATCGGCTGCCCAAGTATCAACATCATTTGGTAATCGGCTTTCATTCAACGTCGGGGTCATTCGTGGTATTCAGCTTGTTAGTGAACCAATTCAGTGATGCAGGAAGACCAAATACTGCATTGGAGTCATCAGAAGAAACACAATAAGTAGTGAGCAAATCTGGAGTCATCAGGACGAACCTGGATAGGATTTGGGTTTCAGCTGCTACTCCTCTACCCTCATTCCCATCCAGGCGCAGCCAAGTGAGCCTCACAGAAAACCTTCTGCAGTAATTAACTTCTCCCTCAATATGAATATTTAAATCATAAATATGCAAATCCTGTTCAAATTTCAAGTCAATCAGATGAAAGTTACGATTTTAGAAAAAAAAAATTACCTCTTTATGGACCCAGTCAGACATTCACACAGGACTTTCACACAAAGCAGACAAGGGGTGACAATATCAATGGCACTGGTGGTTACGTCCTGTCCTCGGGCCTGCGACAGATGGTGTTGGGGTGGGAGGGGGCAGGGGGTTGTGGGAAATGGAGCAAACTTTATTGTATCCTCCGGGGTCTGTCAACCTGAACTTGCCATACCGTACTGTGCCGAGCTATCACCAGTTTGACAGGAAGGACAGATCATGTGACATCCTTATTTTAACTAACTTCTCTACAACACACAACACCACCTTAAAACGATGCAGAAAAACAGGATTACCTAACCGAACACAAAATCCTTGTTACAAGCGAAAATGATCTCTGCTAAGCGAGGACGCAGTCCATGCTCGGGTCTTACATTTTACTAACCTCCCTTGACCGCACACACACACACACAACAATATTATCATTTTCAGTGGTGATATTGAAATGCAGGAAAGGACTGAAGCAAAGCATATTGAGGTGGAGTGAACACATGTTCCATTTTACCTCATCAGCAAAAGAATATGTTGATTGATTAAGGGGAAATGACATAAAATGATTAGCTAGCTTAATGATGAAGTAAAAGTTCATAATAGATGCAATTATTTTTGGATACAAAATCTCAGCTCTCATAAGAGCTGAGATTTTGGATCCAATGCTGTCTGTAGTAAAGAGATTTAACGGTGCCCCGAGCCTAGCTTTCACAGGACCCTTCATTCATGATTAGCAAGGTAACTTTGCCAGCCCAGACACATAATCGATGGATAATGAGGGGTGTAGGGGGTTGATCATAAAAATGGAGAGGTGTGGGGGAAACCGGCTTGTGAGATCACATTCAGGCCCCTGGACTATTTTGATACACTAACATTGAATCCTCCACTTTGCTGATGGCAGTTGAACAACATGACTTGTATTTGACACAGTTTATTGACTGTCAAGATTTCCATTTTATTTTTTTATTCAAGAAACATTTACTGCAAACAACCAGCGTTAATTTTGATGCACCGCTTTAATACCGAACGTTGATATTCTTATTACATTACACAAGGATACACAAGGAAATTAGATGCAGGAGATGGCCATTCAGCCAATCATGCCTGTGCTACATCAACACCAAACCAATTTATTTCAAAAAGAAAAATGAACAGAATTCTTGGCCATGACCTCACAACACCTTTATTCATGTTATTTGTTTATATTGTTATTTATTCACACCACAAAGAAAATGAACAGACCAACTTAACATAATTCTTGCACACCTGATGTTATGGTCACTTAATCTGAAATGCTCTCCCACCTCCACCTCCACCATCATATTGGGATCTTTACTTTAAAGGTCTTACACTGCACTCCCCCCCCCCTAGATGGTGTTCTTTTTTCTCTTTTTTTAATCAAACTGGGTTAAAAAGCAATGCTGGATTCGATCTAGGAAATCCTCAACTTCTCTGCCCTTTCCCTGCTCCTGGACCCATTATATCCCTGGCAAGTTAAAATCCCCCAAAATCAATACTCTTCCCATATGCATTTTTGAATTCTTCATGTACTCCTCCTTCCTCCCTCTCTCCCTTCACACCAGGAGTCCTATAGAAGCATCCAACCAGTATCTTATGTTTATATAATCTCTAATCTCAATCATTGCCGAATCCTCCACATTAATTCCCTCCTTAATGTGTCACTCCTTTGTCTTGATGCAATGCTGTCTTTTTCCCAAATTGCTACTCCTCCTATTTACTCCTTCCTATCACACTGATTGATACCCCTTTTCATCTTCTAATCCTGTCCTCCAGTTACTTTCATTAAACCATGTCTCGATTACTGCAACTATATCGTACTCCAAAACTCTTGACATTGGTATCGAATAAGTTTAACTCTTCCCTTCCTGAAATTCCATTTTCTTGCCTGGCTTTACTAATCACAATTACATCATCAGTTCCTTCCTTAATAGCTTCCTTAATTGACCTTAAATTGACCTTCATTGACCTTAAAAAAGCCTGAATTCCTTAGTCGATCCCTTTGCCCATGAAATGATCCCACTGCCTCTTAAATGCAGAATCTTCCAGAATCTTAAACACCAATCTTCCAGCCATTGTTTGACATCTATCACCCTGCTCATAATTTCTAAATCGTTTCCTAACCTTGGGAGAATCCCAGAAAACATTACCTCTCAACACTGCTTTTAGCCATTTACTCAATATCATGTATCTATTTTTCAAAACCTCAGAGTAAACTTTCCCAAAGTCATTTGCTCCTAAATGTACCACAACCAAATTCTTCCTTCCATGACCGGATATGTCATTTACCCTTGTTTCAATGTCCCTCACTCCTGTTCCTTCAAAACTGCACATAATTCTCTGTCTGTGATCCTGCACAATGAAGAATCTACATATTTAATGGTCTCATCACCAACAAAACTTTCTCCCAGATCTCATTCCAACAAACAGTACCCATAGAAAGTCGACAACCCCTTTCAAATTTTTCACCTTTTGTTGCCTTGTAGCCTGGAATTAAATTGCATTAAATCAGACTTTTTCCACCTTTATTTACGCATCGTAACCCACAACTTCCAAGTGAAAAACAAATTTTACAACTTTTTGTTCCTTAGCCACTCCAGTGTAGCTTTGGCAGTGTGCTTTGGGTCGTTGTCATGCTGAAAGGAGAACTTCCGTCCCCATTTCAGCTTTCTTGCAGAGGGCAGCAGGTTTACCTCTTGGATTTTTCTGTATTTTGCTCCATCCATTTCCCCTTCTATCCTGACAAGTTCCCCAGTTCCTGCTGATAAACTCCCCCATAACATGATGCTTCACAGTAGGGATGGTGTTCTTTGGGTGATGTGCTGTGTTGGGTTTGCGCCAAACGTAACGTTTTCCATTTACCATACTTTCCGGTGTATAAACCACGGTCATGTATTAACTGCACCCCTGTTTTTCATCCTCAAAAAAAAAAAAAAACTTTTCTGGTGTATTAACCGCACCCATGTTTTTCACCCTCAAAATAAATTAATATATTGATTATTTTATTTTTTGATTGAGATCTAAATACGTTCGTACATTAACTTTGTACAGAACAAAGTGATGGAGGTATCAACATACTTTCTTCCATGTCTGCTTAATTTTGTCTAACAGTCTTATTTTCATTTTCAAGAAGTTGAAGAGAGAGAAGAGGATACCAACAAGTTTATTTATTTATTTATTATTTTTTAATATTATAAAGAAGATTTTTTTTTTGTTGCCAGAAAAAGGAAGGAAAGGGATTCATGCCAGTATCATACATATTTCTTGTGAATTTGTGGCCCTGAAAAGGGCTGTTTGGGTTTGATGAAGCTTTTCAGCTAAACCCAAGGAAATCCTCATGAATGCTTTTCTCGTTGAAGATGGCACGTAGCTCCTTGAGCGAATCAGGGTAGAGCAAGTCCCCGTTGCTGTCACCGTCATTTGCAGCCTCCTCCTAAATGATGCTGTCCTCTGTGCCATCCATGTTGCTGTTGATGCAGCATTTCAGAAATGCTCGCTTGATGATGTCTGATGGTATCTCCACCCACACCATGATGATCCAGCTGAAGATCATCGGAAGGTCGACCTTTCTCATCCTCCCGCTCTTAGTGTAGGTCTTCTCCCCACTCATTATGCAGTCAGACCAGCAGTAATGTAGCCCATCCTTGAACGGCTTGTTGATGGACACATCGAGGGGCTGCAGGAGCAATGTCATCCCGCCTGGGATGATGACTAGATCGGTGTTGGTCCGGCAGAGCAGTGCTTTGGTGTCATCAGTCTTGTGACAGCTGAACACATCCAGGACTAGCATGCTTCATCGTTGGGAGAGATGCCATCCGGCCTATGACTCCAGACCTAGCGCACCCAGTCCTGGACCAGTCCCTCGTCTATCCACCCCATCTGCGCACAAACAATGACGCTGGCTGGAAACTTGTTTTGTTTGTCTTCCTTTTCAACATGACACACGGGAAGCTTGCCACCATCTGCGGTGCAGGCAAGCATGACAGTGAATCGGACCTTCTCGTGACCAGTAGTGTTGATCGTCACATAGCGCACAAGCTTATTTGAGGTGTGTGCTCCATTATTAGACTCAAGTTCTTGAGACTAATTCTTCTTTTGATGTGAGACTAGGTTGTGGTGTTCTTTTATGTTTAATGATGTTTTCAGAGCCGCAAGGCTCTATGTACGCACACACCTAAACTCTAGGCGTCTCCGGACATTTCCGAGCATGGCTTTATTTAATTTCCACACACGGTGAACAAAATGTTGTACAAACTGTAAACCTGAAGCGATTTTCAAAATTTTAAAGTAGAATTCAGCTTAACAGCTGTTCCAACTGCTAAAAAGTGTTCATTTGGAGTATAATTGAAATTCAGCATTGATCGTTTTTAAGACTGATTTTTTTTTTCTTATACCCATGTACTAACCACACCCAAAACTTTTACCTTTTTTGCCGATTAATAAAATGTGGTTTATACACCGGAAAATATGGTAGGCCAAAAAGTTCCATCTTGGTTTTGTCAGCACACAACTTTTTGCCACACGGCTTCAGAATCTCCGGAGTGGTTTTTTGCGTATCTCAATTGGGACTCAAGGTGGGCTTTTTAAGTAATGGCTTCCTTCTTGCCCCCTACCATACAGGCCAGACTTGTGGAGTGCTTTGGATATTGTCACATGCACACAGGGACTAGTCTTTGCCATAAAGGCCTGTAGTTATTTCAAAGTTGCCATTGGCCTCTTGGTGGCCTCTCTGATCGGTCTCCTCATTATTTGGTCATCCAGTTTGGCGGGACAGCCTGTTCTCGGCAGGGTCTTGGTGGTACCATACACGTTCCACTTCTTAATTGACTGTGCTCTAATATGCAGCACAGTCAACATTCAAGGCCTTCAAAATATTTTAATTTACCCATCCCCTGATCTGTGCCTTTCCACAACTTTATCCCGTAGATCCTTTGAAAGCTCCTCAGTGCTCATAGTTGAGTATTTGCTATGAAATGCACTACCCAGTCGAGGAAACCTACATGAACAGCTGATTTTATTCTGAAATAATCAGAATCATGACAATTTAACACGGGTGGAGGCCAATTAACTTTGTGTGTGATTTTGAAGGCGATTGGTTATACCTGAGCTAATTTACAATTGCTATTATAAGGCGGGTGGATACTTATCCAACCGAGATATTCTCGTTTTATATTTGTAATTAATTTTCTGAAATTTGTTATTGGGTTACGATGTGTAAATATTGGTGGAAAAAGTCTGATTTGATGCAATTTAATTCTTGGCTATAAGGCAACAAAAGGTGAAAAATTTTAAAGGGGGTGTAGACTTCCTATAGTGCATATCTATTGCTCTACCCTCACCATTGCATGCACTCGCTGCACCCTCACCATTGCATGCACTCGCTGCACCCTCACCATTGCATGAACTCGCTGCACCCTCACCATTGTCAATTTCCTCAGCAACCTCACTCCACAACCGTAGCCAACTATTATCAAATGGGCTATTTCCAAACACTTCTGACAAGTTGTTCTATTCCTGAAGTGGCCCACATTAAGTATCCATCACATTTTATGTACTCTTCTTCATTTCACCCTCCCTCACCATTTATACCCTTTTTCTCCACCATGTCCCCAAGGCCCCACCTGATTTAAACATGAGGCCACACCCTGCCTCTTTCAATAAACTATGAGAAACACCTACGAAACTGTTACGATCCCAACTGCAGCCCATTTATAGATGCAAAATCCACAACCTCTGACACAAATCTGTCACAAAATATGCAAAACAACACAAAAAATGCTAATCTTCATCTGGCGTAGGAGCTTGCACAACCCCATGCGAACAGCTGGAAGTGACGTCTCCTCCCCCCCCATTTATTGTGACCTTCCCTCCCCCCACACACCATTTTGACTGCAATGTTTTCATTTAAAGACCTTGGCATCTTCTGAAAGGCACTATACAAATGACATTACTATGACTCATGGATATGATATTTCACTTTTTAAGGGTGTTTTTTATTTTTTTTATACATCAAATGTGGATTGTCCAAATGTCGGTCTTAAGTTTCTAATTAATGTTGTTTCCAGGTTCCCACCATGGGCCTAGTCTCTGGGCTGGCACGAATGCTGGTGTTGTCTATGCTTATTCTCTGGAAATTCCCACGCCAGAGCATCGAAATGAGCAGACAATACATGCACGATTTGGTAAGAGTCTGTGTTCCTTCTCCCCTTTCTCCTCAAGTGCTCTTGTTTTTTTTTTTTTTGGATGCAATGTTGAGGCTCGTGAAGGAGCTAGAGCAAAGTACATATCAGGACGTAACAGAACAAAAGGAATGCATTAGTAGCAAGAGGGGGTGGGGTGCACACCAAGGGTTAATATGGTTCGAAAAGATCATGGTGTGGATGGGAGATGATCTCAGATGGTGCAGACAGCTGGATTGAAGCCCTCAAGGGAAGAATGGAATTGAAGAGACTGAGGAAGTTGGTTTCACAGGTGGGGGAAAAACGGGAACAAATAAGTGGAGGTGAGCAGTGATTCTGGATTTTGGGAGATTCACCATGTAGGGGTTATTGGCAGAATGTGTACCCTGCAGAAACTTAGAGGAACGGGGGGTGGGTGGGGGTGCATAGGTTGGAGTCATCAACAGAGATGAACAATATTTTCCAGAGAGTCAGTGTTGATGAAGATTCTCCAGCCTTAACATGGAGAGGAGATGAGAGGATCCGGTTGAGGACATGCATTGGCTGTGAGAGTAGAGGAAGTTGGGAAGCCAAGTGTGTCAGTGGCCTTCAATGTCTTAGGTAGAGAATTTGGAGAGCATGGCGGGGTGCCAGACTGTATAGAATGCTCGTGATATGGCCAGAGAGATGGACCCGAATCTCATGTCTGATATTGAGGGCCTACATCTATTGTTGGGAGAGCACAAGCAGCATGTTCATGCGAGTGACCACGTCTGTATCTGAATTGATGGATTGACATGAGGCCGTGAGAGAAAAGGAAGGATTTAATGTCAACTTCGATGATGCATTCCATGACCATGCTGATGATTGGAAGTAGCTGATGAGTTTGTAGTTAAGGTTATCGGCTTTTGCACCATGTTTATTTATTGTTGTGATGTTGGCTGACATTCAAGATGATGGAATATGACTTAGGTCAAATGATAAGGTGAGAAGAGCAGAAAGAGGATTTTCAAGAGCAGTAGAGCAGGTGTTTAGGACACGTGATCTGATGCCGTCTGTTCAAGTTGCAAAATCAGAGTCGAGCATGGTTGATAACTTCTCCACCTTCTCAGGTGCAAAAGACAGTGTCCAAAAGCAGGTGGTGTGACTGGAGTGGGTGCATAGAGTGAGTGAGGGGTTGGGGACAAGATGTCGAAGCAAACACAGAATTGAGTCATTCGGCCTTTTCACGAGTCATTCGACCTTTTCTTGTGCCATTTGAAGTGAGGGAAGGGATGGAGGGGGGAAGGCATAGTCCAGACAGACTTAACAAGGTGCCATTACATCAGGTTTTGCAGGAAGAGGACAAGTTTGAAAGATCAATAAAGAAAGTCTTTATGGCGTGAGTTGAGATTGCCTTCTGTCAGATTTGCCTTCCATGAAGAGAAGGCAAGTTGTTTCAAGGCAACTGCCTCACCACAAGATTCAGTGTGCCATGGGCAGGATAATTGGTGTGACATCTGAAGACTATATAGGATAGATCTGTGCATAAGAGAGAGCAGGTTTCTGTGGAAGAATTCCCAGGCAGTTAATATCAGGGGCAATAGATGTGGGAGACTCGTCCTGAAGTGAGACGGCAGCGTTCAGTCCTTGCCAGTCTGCCTTAGTGAACTACCTGGCTCGCGAGTGCTGATGTAGCTCTGAGAATAGTCATTGAGAATTGCTGGACAGATGTCCTCTCACAAGCACATGATGTCCTCTCACAAGCACATGATGTCCTCTCACAAGCACATGATGTCCTTCTCCTTTGTCATCAACCCTTCACTGTACTGGAATGGGATGAATTGTTGCCCCTGTCTTCCAGGCAAGGAGATCCAGCTTATGCACCGGGCACCTGTATTGGCACTTGCCGTGCTCGACGGTAAAAGCAGTCCTTTGCCGGAGCCTCTTGAAGTCTTGCATGATTTGGCGAAATCTCCAGACTTGCATGGCCATCATTCGCTGCTCATTGTCTCCGAGGAGCAGTTCAAGGTTTGTCTTTCCTGCTTCTTGATTTAATCATTTGTTTTGGACCTCAACCTTTTGTTGTTTTTATTATTGTTGTTGTTATTTTTGGTTCCATAAATTTTCCAACTTCATCCTGCCATCCCTGTCAGTATATTTTAAATTGGCAAACTTCTGAAGGAGATGTAATTTGCCAGCATTTTCTGTGCAGGTGAGGGGTGCTCAAAATCAAGTCCAAGAAGGCCAGCTTTTTATTTTAAAATGTAGTTCCTTTCTCCATTCATACTTCAAATTGTCTATGCGATTACTAACACACACACACACACACACACACACACACACACACACACACACACACACACACACACACACACACACACACACACGATTATTCAATGAATATTCTCAGAGCTGCATCAGAATTTTGCGGAGGCATTGATCTTGTGAAGGGTGTAAAACAATTTCTGGAGTGTTGAAAGCTCACAAGAGAACAGTGAGCTCCATAATTAGGAAATGGAAAGCATATGGAACTACCCAGACTCTTCCCAGAGCTGGCTGTCTGACCAAACATAGCAACCAGGCAAGAAGGACCTTGGTGAAGTTGGTGACCAAGAACCCAATAACCACTCTGCAGAACTACAGAGTTCCTTGGCTGAGATGGGAGAACCTGCCGGAAGGGCAACAGTGTCTGCAGCACTTCACAAATTTAGGCTTTATGGGAGAGTAGCCAGATGGAAGCCACTCCTGAGAAAAAGACACATGACAGCTTGCCTGAAGTTTGAAAAATGGCAAGTGAAAGACTCTGAGAGCATGAGGCAAACGATTCTGTGGTCTGATGAGACAAAAACTGAACTCTTTGACCTGAATGAAAAGCACTACGTCTGGCGGAAACTGAGCACAGCTCATCACCTATCGAACACCATCCCTACCGTGAAGCATGGTGGTGGCAACTTTACGCTTTGGGTTACTTTTCAGCGGCAAGGACTGGGAGACTTGTAAGGATAGAGGGAACAACGAATGGAGCCAAATACAGTCAAATCCTTGAGGATAACCTGCTTCAGAGTGCAAAAGACCTCAGACTGCGGTGAAGATTTATGTTCCAACAGGATGATGATCCCAAGCACACAGCCAAAGCAACAATGGAATGGCTTCAGAGCAAGAATGTGAAAGTCCTTGAGTGGCCCAGCCAAAGCCCTGACTTGAATCCCATTGAGAATCTGTGGAAAGACTTGAAGATTGCTGTTCACCGATGCTTATCATCCAACTTGACAGAGCTTGAGCAAAGCTGCATGGAAAAATGGGAGAAAAATCCCCAAATCCAGATGTACAAAGCTGATACAGACATTCCCACAGTCTCAAAGCTGTAATCGCTGCCTCAGGTGCTTCTACAAAGTAGTGATTCAGGGGGCTGAACACTTATTGACACAAGACATTTCAGCATTTCATTTTTAATTATTTTGTAAAAATTTCTCAAAACATGCTTTCACTTTGGCGTTGTCGGCAAAAAAAAGAATTTTTAAAAAATTTATGCATTTTAAATTCAGGTTGTAAAACAACAAAATGTGACAAAAGTCGAGAGGTGTGAATACTTTCTGAAGGCACTAGGTGCATTGTCATAAGGGAGGATTGCACCTTTGCTCTTGCATTCTTTGGCATTTGTCCTTTAATTCTGCCACAATTGTGTTGCAAGAGGCCTGGTATATGATGCCGGCTGGGTATATGATGCCAGCTGGGTATATGATGCCAGCTGGGTATATGATGCCAACTGTTACCGTCGATTGTGAGTGCTGATGTTTTGGTGAGCTTATCTTGTTCAGGCCTCAGAGGTGCCTAAGTATTTGTGCATGGTGGTGAATGTGCTGCTTTGAGAAATTTCCAAGTTTTGTGGGTATTGCATGCAATGATCTTACTAATCCCTTAGACTGGGTAACAGTTTGTGCTTCAATCACATTTGTCAGCCATTCTGACTTGGAGTCATCTTGGTGATTTATGTCCGTCCTTTTGGCGACTGTATAATTAAGATGCACCTTCGCCACACACGGCCACCATGCATTGGTGTATTTCTTTGAAGTTGGCACATTCTTTCTTTAAAAATTTAATGATAGTTATTTATTTCAAATTTGTATGATCTGCAGTGATATTATATTGCAAGCTTCTGAATTGTATTCAGAAACAACTGTCAGATTAATGAAACTAACGGTACTGTATATTACAAATGCACCTTTATGAGCAAGAACTATAACATTTCTCCGACGTGCCAACACTGACTCTGTTCCTCGGACTTTTTGACCATCCCTCGTAAGCACTTGTTCAGACTTTGTTCTTGAAAAGCTGTTTTTTTATTTTATTTTAAAACTTCAGGAAAAGCATTGATGAAAAAGATGCTCCTACAAAATGAACATCATTGCATTTCAACCTGCAACATTGCAATCTCTATTTCCCAGATATTTATGCTGCCCAAAGTCAACAGCAAGCACAAGTTCAAATTGACTGCAACGGAAGGTTCGCGTGTCCGCAAGGCATCACTTGTTTGGTTAGGTACACCAGGTGGAAATTTGGCGGGCACCAGTGGCATTGTGACCGGAAATGATGAGGCTGTGGAGACGTGCCTCATTTGTCTTACGAATCAGGGAGATGTGCATGGGTACAGCCTTCCAAGCTTGAGGCTGCAAGCTCGCTTCTCCTGTATGCGCAAAGAGGATGTCACTGGTATCAGCTCGTGTGTGTTTACTCATACTGGACAAGGTAAACCATCCTGGGTTTTTGTTTCTCTAAAACACTTGCTGCAATTTTTCCATGGACATTGAAAGCATCGATATTTGTGCTCATGTTGTTAATTTTGTACCATCGTTTGTCTCCACTTGAACGATTTTGTTGCTTTATGCAAAAATGACATTTTTAGGCCACAAGGTTTAAAATTGCAAAAAATCAAAACTTCTAGATATACTGAGCTTTGTGTTTGCAGCAGTTTTTGATAACGCAAATATGTTGTGCTCTACACCAATAGCCTGTTTTCTCCCATCTCTGTTGCATCTTCATTTTTTTTTTTTTGCCAACCAAATAATAATCATTATATTTATTTGTTTATTTTTTTGCTTTCCCTTCTCCCGACAGGCTTTTATTTGATTTCGCCATCGCAATTTGAACGTTTCTCTGTGTCAGCTGCGAGCATCACGGAACTGCTCTGCTCTCTGCAACCCCGTGAGCCCGAGGCAATCCATGCCTTCCCGTAGGTGGCATCATTCATTGAAATTATCTTGAAGTGGGGAAATCAATTCTCAATGTCCAACTTGGATCTTTGTATTGCTTTTCCTTATTTATTCTTTCTTGAAAGATGAATAATTGCAATATTGTTTGTTATGAAGTGCCTGAGCTTTTTACAGTGTGTAAAGTGTTTTAAAAGTATTTGTCGACGAATCTGCTGTAATGTTGGTTTTGAGGTTGACTTGAATCACTTGCAGGATTCCTGAATATTCACCAACTGTGAACAAGGTTACACCTGAAGATGCAGTTGAAAGTGAGAAACCCTCCTCTCCCCACCCCCCCCCCCCCACCCCCAGACAAATTGCCCCCACCTCACCCCCTCCTCACCCCAGGACAGATTCTTTTCAATCAAAGTTAACTTTTGTGTTTGGAACTTGCTTGCATACTACTGATGCCATTTGGGTCGATGCTAACTGTGCACGCGCACCAGCGATAAACATCCTTTCACTCGCACACATGCACTGATTTTCCCACACACGCACTGCACAGTTGCACATCGTGCGTGGCTTTGATGCTGCAACACTTCCGCTCCCCACGTGGTTTCGGTGCTACAAGCACGTCTGCTCCCCTCGTGCAGAAGCACATGGTTCTCAAGACGGCCACATAACCTCCTCAACAGTGCCTCACACCGAGCTGTTTTTGAGTTAGAGTTCAGATCGTGCATGCTTGAAACCCGCTTAAAGCACACACGTAACCAAATAAGCATGCATGCACACACCCCACAGAGTGTCATTTGTGTGCATTTGTACTACGTCCATGTGTGCTATCTACTACTTATTGCTTTGTTTTCAGCAGTTGCCCACTATTAGTATATTTATATAAATATTTGTCATGAAAGCAGATCACACAAAATAGTGTAAAGCAAAAAAACCCTCTTCACTTGCAGCAACTATTAGTATATTTTTAGGTCATCTCTACCGAGATGACCTAATAAAGCCGGACCAAATGTCCGTCCGTCCGTCAACAATTTTCTTTCCGATCTTGATGAAACTTAGTATGTGGGTAGAGGTCGATGAGTGTTGCACAACGATATAACTTTTGTCCGGGTTCAACGTCACGAAGTCACGTAAGTTATAAAAATCGCCATTTTCAAAACCTATCTCATCTGCCATTCTACAAGATATTCAGCAACTGTTTATTGATTATGATAGTAAAAAAATATTGTCTTGTATCTAACCGGACAGATTTTTGAATTTCCGTCCCGTTTGGCCGCCATGTAACCTGGAAGATGGTCAAAAACACCTCCCAGTACAAAGAAACCTTTTTACTTCCGATCTTGATGAAATTTGGTATGTGGGTAGAGGTCGATGAGTGATACCCAACGACATATTTTTTCCCCGGATTCGAGGTCAGGGTCAAGGTCACGAAAGTTGTGAAAGTCGCCATTTTCAAAACCTATCTCGTCTGTCATTTTAGGACATATCTGACAACGGTTCATCGATTATGATAGTAAAAAAACATTATAGAGATGACCGTCACCCCCACATGGGGGTAATTTTTATATTAATATTTTGTCATGAAAGCAGATTGCACAAAACTGTGAAAAAGCAAACTATGTACGTAGTAGCCGAAAAAAAATAAATAAGTAAAAATAAAAGGGACTCCTGTGAACTGTATATTGGCATGGTTTGGAAAAGCAGGTTGGAGAGCACAGCATTGCACTCAATGAAGTTACACTTTCTGCACATTTCGTAATCTTTTCTTCGCTAAACATAATTGTCTGAACAGTGGAAAAATTAAGCTGAATGCTTTGCTATAATAAATACACTTGGTTGTAAAAATCACTAATTTGTTGAAATTTTCAGATTTCACTGCAGATTTCAACTTATTTAGTCCACGAGCTCTGATTCTCAAACCAGATATACTATTTTGATTATATACTTTTAATTAGTTCGTATGAGTACCATATTTTCCGGTGTGTAAACTGCACATTTTTATCGACAAAAAATTCGACCGTTTAAAATTTGAAAATTGTTTCAGGTTAAGAATTTATGCAGCGTTTTATTAACCGTGTGTGGAAATTAAATAAATAAATAAAATGGAGACACCTGGAGTTTCGGCGAGTGGCGTATATAGAGCCTTGCAGCTGAAAATGCCATTAAACACGAAAGAAGAAGAATAAGAACACCTGGTCTCGCATCAAAAGAATAATTATTCACAATAACGGCGCACCCACCTCAAATAAGCTTGCGTGGAAAGCTTCCTTCGTATGTCGTGTTCAAGAGGAAGACACTGCCCAAAGACAAGTTTCCAGCCAGCATCATTGTTCGTGCGCAGCAAAATGTGTGCATAGATGAGGGACTTGTGCTGATTATCTTTTTACATGCATCATTTTGTACATGAACATGCGATGCAGGGTAGAATTGATACACAAAGCTTGTTCCTTACATGCTGACGCTATGCTGGGAAATGCTGGATAGTGGGGCGTAATTTAAAACTAGGAACAACCAATCAACCCTGAATACTTTTCTATACGAGGCCAGGAAATGGATTTAAAAGGGAGAAGAAGAATATCACTCGAGTGAGGAGCCACGTGGGATGGTGAAGCTTCAAGAAGTACCAGTGCTGCTCAGTTCTTTTGGCTTCCTTTGGTTCTCTTCATTCTTCCTAGTTCTCTTTGTTTTCCCTCGTTTCTATCAGCGGTTCCTAACTTGCTTCCCATGGATTACTCGTGTCGACCAGATGAACTTTCTTACTTTGCAAGCCTTTGTATTTGACCCAGGTTTCGAGGAACATTAGCTGCATATCGGTGGAATCACCACAGACAAGCTTTCTTATTTCCCGGACTTGGTATTTTCATCAGTTGAAAATCAACATTTCGTGACGTGTTTCCTGCCAGGATTTTTGACCTGGATTCCGAGGCGCATTGGTGACATGCATCTTGGTTGAACTTTCACCATTACTCCCGTCACGACATTGACTGAGCATTATGTTGACTGAGAGACTGCAGTCATCCCACCGCCCTCCTATCCCAAGGTCAACCTTCCAATGATCTGCGGCTGGATCATCAAGGTGTGCGAGGAGATACCATTGGACATCATCAAGCGAGCATTTCTAAAATGCTGCATCTCCAGCAACATAGACGGGTCAGAAGATGACGACATTTGGGCGGAGGAGGCTTCAAATGATGGTAACAGCGATGTGGACAGCAACGGAGACTTGTTCTACCCTAATTTGAACAAGGAGTTACGTGCCGTCTTCGACGAGGAAAGAAAGCATTGACGAGGATTTCCTCGGGTTTAGACGAAAAGCTTCATCAAACCCAAATGGCCCTTTTCAGGGCCACAAATCCACAAGAAATATGCATGATACCGGTATGAATCGTCGTACAAGTGTGCCCCCAAACTTTTTTGAGGTTCTGGTTTTTGAGGCGACGGTTGGTTCACTTGGGGGTCTCTGCCGACTTTCTCAAAGATAAGTTTCCGGTCGTTGTTTGTTTCGTTTTGACTTTATTTTATTACCTCCATGTTTGCTGTGTGTTCCTAGTTCGGTTTTGTTTCAAAATTTATACTATTTTGTGAGTTTTTGTCGATATTGTTATATGGGGGTTCCCTGAGACCTACCCGTCTTCCCTTCTCAGTGCACGATCGATTTTATTTGTATTTTCTCCCTGTTTCCATCAATTCACATTTTCTCCACTTTTCCCACCGCCCCCCTTTTATCCCTCCCAACTACATGCTCTGTTTCTTGTCTTAAAATAAATAAATAAAAAATACAACAAAAACCCCCCTTTTCCCTCTTACCTTATTCCTCACGTAACCACGTGATTTCCTGTACCGACTCTTCTTCATCCTCCTTCTGCCTACCTACCATCTTCTTTCTATTTTAGCCGATCCACATTCACCATATACCTTCACAATTTATTTATTCAACCTTTCCTTTACCCATTCTAACCTAATGTTTAAAAATCAATCAAAAATTTAAAAAAGATTTTGTTCTTCATATCTTTTTACTTCAAAACTTCCACCTCCCTTAGGCCTAAGTCACATTTGGCACGGCAGCCGTAGGGTCTACAAAATCTACGGCCACTAGCAATTGTAGGGCGGCCGCAGTATTTCCACGGTCACACAATGTAGCAGTCACATATGTTTTTTTTTTTTTTTCGGGGAGCCGCACGGGGTATTTAGAAATTGTGGAGACCGAAAACGTGGGGGTGCCGTACGGTCTTTGATTTGATGTCGCACAGTGACCTGAGGGCGTCCCTGCGGCGGCCATAGAATTTTCAAGGCAGACGCAAGGTAGCCTCACGGTGTCCGCAAGGCGACCGCAGGTCCCCCTGTGTCTGAGACAAGACTGCTCCCAATCCTTCCTGGCTTGCATCCGTGTCCAGGGTATACATCCCGTCATCGGTGGGGTACGCTAATACGGGTGTGGATGTCAAACACCCCTTTAATTTGAGGAAGGCCTCCTGGCATTCCCCTGTCCAATGAAATCTCAACCCCTTCTCCGTCAACCGGTGAAGGGGCCTGGCTATCTCCGCAAAGTTTGCCACGAAGCGCCGGTAGTAGGAGCAAAGTCCCAAAAAGCCCCGTACCAGTTTAACAGTTGTAGGTCCGGGCCACTCCTCCACCGCTGTAATTTTTCCGGGGTCGGTCTTCACCCCCTCGCGGCCGATCACGTGTCCGAGATAGGCCACCTCTGTCACGAACAAAGTGCATTTCTCTGGGCTCAATTTCAGCCCTGCCTGCCTGAGGCGCCCAAACACCGGGTCCAAATTGGCTATCTCCTGGGTGAATGTTTTTGCATGTACCAGGACGTCATCCAGATATACCAGGCATGATTGCCATGGCATGCTGCCCAGTACACGCTCCATCAATCTCTCAAAGGTGGCGGGGGCATTACACAAACCGAACGGCATCACAGTGAACTGATACAGTCCCTTCCCTGTGGAAAATGCCGTTTTCTCCTTCCCAGTCTTATCCATCTCCACCTGCCAATACCCACTCTTGAGGTCCAAGGTTGAGAACCATTTGGAGCCTGAAACGGCGTCGAGGGTCTCGTCAATTCTCAGCAGGGGATAGGAGTCTTTGAGTGTGACGTTGTTCAACTGGCGATAGTCCATGCATAAACGCGTGGTCCCATCCTTCTTTTTAACCAGCACAACCAGTGACATCCAAGGACTTCCCGAGGGCTCAATGACACCTGCATTGAGCATCTTTTAAACCTGTTCATCAGCCTCCTCTCTTTTGCTCCATGGGAGCCTTCGAGGAGGCTGACGGATAGGCCGGGCCACATCGGTGTGGATCTGATGTTGCACCAGGCCCGTACATCCAATATCCTCGGGTGACAAGGAGAAGATCCCCATGTGTCGGTCAACCAGTTTGTATAAGGCCTCCCGCTGGGTATCCCCCAAATCTACACTACTCCGATTTACCATCTCACAAATGGGACCGGGGCAATTCCTAATAAAGTCTGGAGACTCCCTCTTGGGCCGGTCCGGCTCGATGTTATCGTCCCTCAGTTCTGAGACCTCTATCACTGGGGTGCAATCTGCCACCTTCGTGCCCCGCCTTATTGTGTGTGGTTCTGTGCTAACGTTTATTACCCGGACGGGCACAATAGGCCCGTCGGTATTTACCAGGGTGCGGCCCACGATTAAACCCGGGGTTGATTGCCCTGCCAGTAGTTCCGCCAGGCCGCAGGAACCCTGCCACGTTGGGTGTGCTCGCCACCTGGCCGGGACCACCGGCTCGGCACCCGGGGGAATGACCACGGAGTTGGGAGCCTCCAGCTCCACTTCTCATCCGTGCTCACACCCCCTAACGCAACTCCTCACCACCCAACTGCATGACCCCCCCGGCCCAAGTCGATCTTACAACCACCGGCCGTTAGCACATCCAACCCTATTAGACATGGGTCACACACCTTCGCCACCCAAACCTCTGTCCTTGTTTTCACAGTGCCCAATTTAAAAGACACGAAACCACGTCCTATGATGGGGGCCGTTGCCCCGGTAGCCAGCTGCAAACTATGGTTTTGCAGACGGTGGATCTCATCCCAACCGTCTACACTCGAATCGAGGACCACAGGGCTGATGATCGTGGCGCTTGCTCCTGTGTCCACAACGGCGTCTACCCCTACGCCGGCAACTTTGCACTGAATTGTTAAGCTACCATTGCCAATTTGGCCAAAATTGATGACCTGTCGCAGTTCTGAGGGCTCTTCTCCGTCCGAGTCTGACGAACATGGCCCTACATGTTCGGCACTTCTTAGTTTCCCGGGGACTGGTGGAGTGGGGGGGGGGTGATGGTTGGGCCTGGTTATCCCTATTGGCCCGGGGTGGAGTTGGTGGTCTGGGGGCCGTGGCTCTTCCCTTCGCGGGGGCCTTTCCCTGCACGGGGCGTTACACTCCCGTTGCAGGTGGTCCCTCTCGCCACAATTATAACACCTCCTCTGGTAAGGTGTTTGCCTCCGGTACGCCGAATTATACCCCCCTCCGTCCCAAATTGGGGTACTCCCTGATGGCCCATCCCCCGCCCTTCCTCGGCCCGACCGCCTCGGTCCAGATCTTGCCAACCGGTTATGAACCGCATTCTGGACCATCTTCTCGATGCTCGCACGGTCGCCCATGGTCGTCACCTTGGCTTCCCTCGCATCGTCGTTCATGGGGCCCACCTGCCGGACTGCTACCGCATGCCGACCAGCCCCTCCAAACGGTGCTCTGGCTGCCTCCCAGCAGGCGGCGTTATCAGCCGCCTTCTGGAGGTTCTCCGGGCGCCATACGGTCAGCATTGCCCCGACATCGGTGCCCCCTATCGCTCGGAGAAAATGGTCCAGGGCAATTTCCTCCCGGTACTCCGGCGGCACGTTGGCGTGCACGATCCCCACCAAGCGGCGAATGTCGTGTGCCAATTCTCCCAGTGGTTACTGGGAGCGTCGTTTGCGCCCATTGAGCTGAGCTTTAACAAGCTCGCTCTGCTGGTCCATGCCAATTCGGTTTTTTGGGCCGAAAGGAGATCCTCCAGGGTAATCCCCTCGCTGGGTACCGTGGTCAGGACTTCCAAGGCCACGCCACGCAGGGCCGCCGTGAGCTGTGCCACACCCTGCACCTCGTTCCAGCCATTGCCTCTGGCTACACACTTGAACTGGGCCATATACGCCCTCAAGTCCGTCTTGCCATCGTACGGGGATAGCGGCACCCTTGGTCCTGTTGCAGACCCCCCTCCAGTTCCCAAGCGACTCTTGGAGGGGTGTACCTCCCAAGTCCCAACGGTGCCTCACTCCCGCAGGGTCCGAGCCATTTGCCCCGGGCTCTACCACCCCTGTCCGTGTCTGTCCGTGCCCCACGTCGTCCCGCTTACTCTCCCAAGCCATTGGACTCGCACTCTGCACACCCACCGGAACAGTCATACTGGGTACCTGCCTTAGGCCAAAAGACCCCGCGGCCTCTACCCTCCCCAAGCTTGGCATGCTCACTCCCGCATTGGGCAACCCCCTACCCCGCCCTGTAACACCGGCCCCCCCTGAGCACGATCCGCCTCGAGGGGTATATCCTCCCCCCCCCTGTTCCCGAAGGAGGCCTCCCTGCTTCTCACACTGGGTCTTCTCCACACATTTCACCAGCCTCCTCTCCATTTCCTTCATTTTCCCCTCCATTACTTCATTTAATTCTTCCTCTATCGTCTCCAATGCTAGTTTTCCGAGGTCCTCTTTTACCTGTGCCACCTCCTTATCTGTCTTGGCTATTTTCTCCTCCGTCGTCTTAAACCCTTCTTTCGTCTCGCCCTCGTGTTTTCCTAATTGCTTCCCCAGTTCCACTGTCTTTTCTTTGTCTTTCTGCTCCATTTTCATAATTATTTCCTGATGTTTCCTTTCACACTCCACCGTTACGGCCTCCAATCCTTTCTGTGTCTCCGCTTTTACCTCCTGTCTCAGTTTCTCAACTCTCTTTGTCACGTCTTTATATCTTTCCTCGCAGTCCTTCTTCACGACTTCCAGTCCCTTTGTTAGTTTCCCCTGCTCTCCCTTTGATTGCCCTATTGTCCTTGTGTTGTTCTCCATTTCCCCCTTTATTTGGTCTTGTCCCTCCTTTACTTCCTTCAGTCCTTTCCCTAGTTTGTCTATCTCTTGCACAGCCATTTTTATTTCGTTTGTCATCTCTTTCTTACCCGCCTCCATCGTGGACCCCACACCTTTTATACTCCCTTTCAGCTCCTTCACCTCCTTCCGTATCGTGTCTATCTTCTGTCATTTTGTCCTGCAGGCCTATACCCATGCTCTGCATCTCACCCCGCAGTGTTTGCGTATTTGCCTCCATGTTGTTTTTTATTTCTTTCTTCAATTCTTCTTTTATTTGTTGCACATTCATATCCATTTTGCTGTTTATTCCTTTTCTTTCGTTTCCCATTTGTTGCGCATTCGTTTTCATTTCATTTATGGTCTGCGAAATCACGTCGAGTGCACTCGGCTGAGCCGATTCGGCAAGGATTGAGGGGGGGAGGGTTTTGGTGGAGGAGGGAAGGGGAGGTGTCATACACCGTGGCCGCTGCTGCGCCCATTTCGGGTTCTGGGTCCATTTGTGGGGGGAGAAACTGTTCCTGCACAATAAACATTTCCTGCTCGGGGATTTCGTCCTGGGCCATGGATGCTACCAATTCTACATCCATCTCTAATACCCCTGGCTCCCGCTCGCCTTGAGACTCCATCTTATTTCTCGTAAGGGATTAAATTTGGCTCACTCGTAATTTGGGGGGAACGGGGGGGTTGCTTCGCACACCTCTGGTCCGATCCCCGTGAATTTAGTTGGAGACCGAGGTGGATTTGAATCTCACTCCCGGACACCAGTGTTACGAGGAGGGGAATGGGTTCGTATCCCACGACCTGATGCCAATGTTGCGAATTCTGGCCCGCCCGGCATGCGATCGACCGCGTGTCGCCAAAAGCGGCCGCCTCGCCCACCGGAATGGACAATTCAGTCGTGACCCTCCTGGAACTACCGCCAGGAGCCAGTCACGGGTGGGGGTTTAACCTCACCACGATCGTGCCAATTGCCCACCCGCGCAGGATAGGGTTGCTCGCCAAATTCGACCTACCTAAGTACCTGCGCGAGTGGTCGACCGGGCGATCGTACCTCGCCGCAGATAGACTTCAGACATGAACCGCTTAAACGGTTCGTTCCGTGCTGCAGAGATAACCGAGCGGAGTTATCGTCAACCTCGACGGTTAGGATTATTTACCGGGCGTTTTAAACCCACTACGAAACCCTTACGTGATGCAAGATGGAGATTCAATATAAGGAAGTAGACAAAGCAAAGTGGGAAAACAGTTCACACAATGCACTTTAATACGGACACACGGAAGCACGTATATATCATGCAAGGAAAGAGTTCACACCGAATAAAAGGGGGGCAATTATTTACAACACTTAAACAGTTCTACTTGTTGAACACGGTGCCACAGCATGCATTCAACCCGAAAGAAAAGAAAGCCACCCTCACAGGCAAGGAGGCAGACAGGTCCGTATACCAAATGTACGTGGATCCTGGAGGATCAGCCAGGTCCACGAGACCGGGAAGGTCTTACCCGTGTCCTCGTGACGCGATGGCGGGCAAGCCGTCAATGTTCGCGCAGCTGCGCCCCGACTCCGTGCCCCTGGCGTGGTCGGCGAGCCCTCTCCGGCGTGCTCTGCGTGAGCGGTTTTGTTGGCCCCGCGTTTAGGGTGGAAGAGGAACGGCCCCCCCCCCCGGCACTATCTCAGCGCGGATGGGGGGGGAGGGAATTGCTGATGCTCAGGGAGAGGGGAATGGCTGGCTGGTTTGGACCCCGCGACGAGACGAGCGACCCCCACACCGCAACCTCGTTGCCGACCTCCGTCTCCACTTGACTCGACTTGAACTCGACCGGCCGCCTGCAACTGAACTCAACTGCAACTGAACTGAACTCAAAACCCAACTCAACCCAGCTCCACACCTGAGTCGCCTTGCGCTCGCGGCTTTATAGGCCTCAGGAGGAGCCTATATGCAAATATTCGGATCAAAACTCGATTCGAGGCGGGGCCACGCCACCCTCTGTTCAGCCATTGGTCGGGCAAAAAGGGGGCGTGAAGCCTTGATCCGAATTCCTCCCTCGGAAAGGCCGCCATTCGCACTCGCGGCTCGATGCGTTTGGCACCAATCGCCGAACGGCCCTAGACAGCCCGACATTCAGTGTTCACAGGTGGTGCGGTTGGTAGTTGTGAAGGAGAAAGGCGAAGGTGGTGGAGTTGTTCGGGGGCGTTGTTGAGCGTCGTTAGAGAATGGCGGATGAGGCGATGCTTGCGGGGTTGGGTTGTGGAGGTGAAGGTAGTGGCGGTTTGGTGGAGTTGTTCGGGGGCGTTGTTGATGGTGGCGATTTGGTTTTTGTGGTGGTGTTTGAGTTGTTGGCAGCTTAATGGTTGAAAATAACAATAGAGAAAGAAAAATGGCTAACTCAAAGCGTCGCAGCCCGGATGAATCGCACATATTCCCTCTATAAAATGGGTTTGGGCTAACTTCACATGGACTTACCGATATATCTCACCTGAGGACTCTTTATGGTGTAATGCGAATTTCCACAACCGTAACAGTATTATATATGCACAGAAGCTGTACGCATGTTTTTGCTTTATGTATGTACATTGGGTTATTTTTAACCTTTTGAACCCTGAGCTCCTTGGGCTTTCGGCTCATCCACCCTGGACTCCCTGGAGAAAAATCCAGCCGCTCGGGTATACGGAGGTTTGAATAGCGGCCAGTAAACCCGCTGATCTTCTGCATGGAGATTTGAATAGTGGCTGGTAAAATGGGCACTCGGGTTCAAAGGGTTAATATGAAAGGCAAAGCCTAGAAACGAGCAAAACATGGTGGGTTAGAGAGTTTCTTCATCTTCATTTTTGTTCCAGTATTGGCTCGAGCATGCACCAAAGCAAACTAATTTTTTTTATTCTCCGTTTTGTTATCGTTATCGTTGTCGTTATTGGTTTCTAGTCCGCAAAATGTATCGGTAAATGAAAATGGTTTTTCCTTTTTTGCCAAATGGACCCAAACACGTTGTGCTCGGGAGTTTTTTTCTTCTTCTTCATTTTGGTTCCTTTATCGGTTCGAGCGTGCGTTAAACTCAAACTTTTTTTTTTAACTCTCCTAAACATTGATTGGGACCGGGAGGAGACATGTATTGTAAAGCAATTCTCACTCTTGTTGAATATGAATATTACATATTGGATAAGAACCACATCTCAAATATTGAACATTCTCTCCCTCCACACATCAAAATTTGCCAGGGGTCATGTAAATACTTGCCTCTTTCATGAGACTTAGTCTCTACAGCTTAATGCCATACTACCAGAGCATCCAATGCAATCATTAACTGAGAAACAACCCAAAAGTTATTCAAATTGCAGTGTTTTGCAATCTTGGTTGGGTAATTCTATATTTATATGGGGGAGCACCTCTCGTCCAATATTTTTGGTAAACTTGCATTGTAAACACGTAAATTATGTTTGAACAAATTTTACCATCAAGTATCACAGGATGAATCTGCAACTTGTTTGCTTAAAAGACTCGCACAACCTGGACACATGCACATGTACACAATGCAATAACTGAGCAGTGTAAATGTACAGATACCACTCCCTGCCCCCACCACATATTCTTGGTCTTCAACCTTGTTTCGTACATCCCCAAAGCTCTGTCATACGAAGACATCACTCTGTGCTTAAAAATGTTTTTTTGCTGGAATTCTATTTGTATGCCTCATCTGATGGATTGTTTAATTTTGTGTTTACAAGCAAAGAAGCGTGGGCGCGTGATGGAGAATGCCCTCCTCACTGACTCACGTAAGTGTACTTTGAAAGTTTTCATGATGAATATATGGCTGCTCATGAGTCTTGAGCACTATAGCAGACTTGCCCATGTCATCTTTGCAAATTATCTATAGTTCTGGTTACATCTTTATTATATGCATAAACATTGGTTATATCTTGTGTTTGCTCTGCAGGTGTCTTAGAGGAGATCCAAGAGACATTAAACCCCTCACTTCTAACTAAAGTGGACATTGACATGAACCAGGTTTGTTATATTAATTAAATATTATTATTTGCATGAGGCCATCAGATTTTATTTGCACTTGATAATTTTCATGAAAAATAAACTCGAAGGGCACTCTGTAGAGCGCATACCTCCACCACACAATGGCAGATCCACTAGAAGATATCGGGCCTAATACATTTTTGAAATATCATGCTATATATCATTTTTGACCCCATGTCTCAATGGTGAAGAATCAAAATTTAAAAAAATTCTCGTATCCGATTTTGGATCTTCACCAAAATCGAATCAATTCGTCCTTGTCACACACCCAACCTCTCCACCAAATTTCGTCCGAATCCGTCCAACTTTTTGAGATGTCCTGCACACAAACAAACAGACAGGGGTGAAAACTTAACCACCTTCCACTTTTGATGGTGGAAGTAAAAAGTAACTCAGATTGCATGATGCAACTGCAACAATTTTTTTTTATGCCTTTGCTGACAGTTGCTGGAGGCATTATGTTTTAACATTGTCCGTCTGGCTGTCCGTGAATCCCTTTTAAATTCATTTTCTTTGTAACCACTTGTCCGATTAACATGAAATTTTCACCATACTCATGACTACTCATGCATAATGTTGTGATGATAATTATGTCATAGGTCACGTGATGTGGCAGCCATGTTGAAAAAAGAAAAAACTTTTGACCTCTATCTCCGAAACTGCACCATGGAAAAAATTGAAACTTGGCACATGTCAAGTTGTCCCCATGGGGAATAAGTGTGATTTTTATGGAATCATCATTATATACATAGAACACTACATCCGATCAGTGAGAAAATTTTTGAGTGTCATCTTGTGATAAATTAGTTGACAGAAAAATAATTGATGATGTCATCGGTCATGTGATTTGGAAAACCGTTTTTTTTTAACCTTCAAAAATCTTCAAAACTGCTGAACAGATTGAGGTGAAACTTTACACTCATGTTCCCCAAGTCTTGGGGATACCATGGTGTTCAAGAATAATTGATAGGGTCGCATGGTTTGGCAGCCATTTTGGATTTACCCTAAAACCAATAAAAAAAATCTTCTCTGGAATGACTTGACAGATCGAGGGAAAATTTCACATGTTCCCCAAGCCTTAGGGATGCCAGGGTGTTCACGAATAGTGAGGTCACATGGTTTGGTATCCATATTGGATTGAAGGAAAATATTGAAAAAATTATTTCTCTTGAACCGCTTCATCGATCGACGTAAAATTTCACAAACATAATCTCGCACCATTGCTTCATATAGTGTGAAATTGATGATGTCAAAAGTTACGTGGTTTGTTAGCCATCTTGGATAGAAAAACGTACCTTCTGCAATTAACAAGAAACGTCACAAACGTGATCCAAACTTTGTATAAGCATGTAGTATGATGCAAAGATGAACTGATTAGATGGCAGCATCAAGAGGTCAAAGGTCAGAGTCTGTGATTGGTTTTCTTTACTGCGATAACTTAAGAATTGCTGAAGGGATCTCAGTCAAACTTGGTACAAGTATGTATAATGTTTCCATAAACTGATTAGATTATGGGATCAAGAGGTCAAAGGTCATCTCAGGTAAAAATGTGATATTTGAGAACAGCTTGAAGGGATTTAAATCAAACTTAGGACATTGTAATCTGTATAATGATGTAATAATATGAGTGGAGGCAAAACTGTTGATGTTGTGACATGGAAGAGTGCCATTCGAGTTTATTATTGAGATGGAGATTATTATTGAGATGGTAGAATTTTAAATTTGCCAAGGTCATAAGTAAGTGCTACTCTTGCCAAAGATCGTGGGACCTTTAACCTAATTGTTTTCGATGGGGCAGCCATCTTGCAGTCCTCCAAAAAGCTGTACAATACAGTGGCGCTGTCGAGCTGTTTTGGGGAATGTTTTTATCTTGCCAAAACGAAGTTTTGCAAGATATGTTAGTCAGCTTGTATGTTTTTTTATTTATTTATTTATTTTTATTTTTTTTTGTTTGTCTGTAATCACGTATAAAAAATTCTGCAGAGCACAGTTATCATCGGAAATTTTTGTAACTTCGCATATCAGAGGCCTATAGAGGTCCCTTTCAGTGCACAAAATTTTGAAGGTCAAGGTCAAAGGTCAAGGTCACTTTGGCGCAAATCAGGGGAGTCGACGAAACCCTTATTTTTTGAGTAATTTTGATCGGATCGTCTTCAAACTTCATGGGAATATAGTTCATGGTCTGGCGCTCAGCTGATTAATTTTTGGTGGCGATTGGCCTTGACCTTCATATGTTTTTTTTTTTTGTTGTTTTTTTTTTTTTGGTCTGTAATCACGTATACATCACTCTGCAGAGCACAGTTATCATTGAAAATTTTTGTAACTTCGCATATGAGAGGCCTATAGAGGTCCCTTTCAGCGCATAATATTCCTCAAGGAGTTGCTCCTGGTGGATAGCAGCTCTGTTCACCTCAGTGTGACCTTAAAGAAGTCATACGTGGTCACCTTTTGGCAAGATACGGGTCACCCTGCGGGTGACATTGGTTTATTTTCTTGTTTTATTTATTGTTTGAGGAAATTTTTTATCATTATATATGATGCATGCATGTGTTTTTATTTATATATATATATATATATATATATATATATATATATATATATATATATATATATATATGTTGAAAAACAATGTCTTCCATCCTGTATGAATGAAACAAAAACAGATACCAATATCAATATTTATTTCTCAACATCACCACTGCAGTCCACATATTTCCACCAATGTTCAAGTGGTTTGTGATGGCGTCACAATAGAACTGAGTGTCCTGCTGACTTAACCAGCACTTCACAGCAGCGTTGACACCATCGTCAGAAGAAAAATGTTCTCCACAATGATGTTCCTTAAGCTTGGGGAAGAGGTGAAAATCTGACGGAGCCAAGTCGGGGCAAAATGGCATGTGCTGTAAGGCAGTGAAATTGAGGTGACCAATTGCTTTAGTAATTCGTACACGTGTGCATTGTCATGCTGGAGGACAACCATCTGCATTTCGTGAAGAACCATCCAAATCCATGTCAACAATTTCTTTAGAGTTATGGGATCGGGACAATGCTTTCATTATTTTGCTCAGAGTTCATGTTGGTATCTTTTGGCATGTATTTATTTTACCTCTGCCACCGAAGGTGAAGGTGGTTATGTTTTCACCCTTCTTTGTATGTTTGTTACTTGCAACATCGAAGATTTTTCAAGTATATTAGTTGGTCGATTTTGTTATTCTGTCTGTCTGTCTGTTTGTTTGTCTGTCTTTGTCGCCTGCAGGTCGCAATTTTAAACCGATCTTCAGGAAACTTCACTACATGGTAGAGTTTGTCATAAGGAGCCTGTTGTTTTTGAGGTCAAAAGGTCACCAGAGACCAAATGTCAACAGCTTCGGTGACATTTCTAAAATCCTCAATTTTCATCCGATTGACTTGAAATTTGAAGAGAATTTATATTTCAGGTCACTGATTTCAACTAGCCAAGTATTTTTTTAGGTTAACATGGACCAAAAGGTCAACATCGGACAAAGGTCAACAACTAAGGTTGCATTTCTAAAATTGTCAATTTTCATCCGATTGACTTGAAATTTGAAAAGGATTTTCATATCAGGTCACTGAATTCAACCCCCAATTATTTTTTGAGGTCAACATCGGCCAAAAGGTCAACATAGGCCGAATTTCTAAAATTGCAAATTTTCATCTGAGTGACTTGAAATTTGAAGAGGAGTTGCATATTTGGTCACTGAATTCCACCAACCAATTATTTTTGAGGTCAAATTTGTTTTATGGATTTTGCAAGTATCGTGCTCTGCACAACGTCGTCTTCTTGTTTGCCTGTTTGTGTCCAGGATATATCAAAAATTTGGGGACGGATCCAGATGAAATTTTGTGGAGAGGTTCGGTGTGTGACACGGACTAAGTGATTCAATTTTGGTGAAGATCCAGATCTGACTACAAGAATTTTAAAAGTGATCCTTCACCATTGAGTGATAGAGCGAAAAACGATAAATAGTACAATATCTCAAAAGTTGTGCACGGATTTGGATGAAACTTGGGTTGACAGGTTGGGTGTGTGATGAGGACAAAGTGATTCAATTTCGGTGAAGATCCGAATCTGGATCTGGATTCGATAATTATTTAATTTTGAAAGTGATTCTTCACCATTGAGATATGGGGCTAAAAACGATATATTGTATAATATTTCAAAAATTATTGGGCCAAATATGTTCTCGTGGATCAGATGTTACGTGGCGGAGGAATGCGCTCCACCGAGTACCCTTCCAGTTTGTGTTTGTGATCCTTTGTTGGTGGTACTTCATTCACCATCTCTTGCTCTCAGCATCATAATAGTGCACCCAAATCTCATCTCCAGTCACAATATTGAGAAAAAACTGGTTGTCTTCACATTCATAATGCAACAGCTCGAGAAACTCAATAACCACATGCTGCTTTAACCGAAATGATGTCATGCTGAACTTTGCCATCTTGACTGACGTAGCAGTGAGAATCTTGTCAGAATCATGAAACTTCACACACAGTGATGGGAAGAATTAATGTGCAGACTGCACTTTGCTTCATTCAAATATCTTTGCCTGTTTTGGAGAAAGAATGGGAGGCATTAACTTTCAACATGCCCTCGTGTACATGATGTGCTTCCTGGATGTTTCTGTGACTCTTGTGTTCATATTTTAGCTCTATATCGTGGTAAAGCTTTTACCTGAATACTTGCAACACACTCTTACGTTTGTCTCGGCCAAAAAACTCACTTTGTTGCATGTTGTGCCTCGTGTGAATAAGGAACTAGAACTACGTTGTCGATGGCACACCATCGCATGTTCCCGCGCGCACTGCTTTGTCCCATTAACGCTCGGTGAAATTTTATCTTGCAAAATGGATTGACTATTCTTTTCTATTTGATGTGCTTTATGACCAAAGACTTACAATGTTTACTAAATCAGAAGTCATTGCAAGCATCTCAACATTTCATGAAACATTAATTTAACACTGTCCAGCAATATAGAACTGTGCATCAATTTAATCATAGGAATGACCTGTGTATAATATTAATTTTAATTATTCATAATCAATTAGATAAATACAGTAAAAACTGTGACTGTTTGTCACTCATGTGGCCACATAAGTAAGTTCTTTATAAAAGAATTTACCATGTACAATGGTAAATACACTGAAAAAAAAATCAGCCCTCATGACCCTACCCCCTCTGGCCCGGCCCCGAGGGGTCATATCAAAAATCCGACAGTGTTGTACACTTCCCCATACATATATCTACTATGTCCCAAAGTGTCAAGTTCCTATCTCAAACGGTGTTGGAGGAGCTATTTTGACCCCCTACCCCCCAAGCACCCTCTGATCATCATGTGTTTAAAAAAAATATATTGTTAAATGTATAACTCATGAATAT
This sequence comes from Eptatretus burgeri, assembly GCF_056783735.1. Lineage (NCBI taxonomy): Eukaryota > Metazoa > Chordata > Myxini > Myxiniformes > Myxinidae > Eptatretus > Eptatretus burgeri. The sequence continues at coordinate 6,136,144 of NC_140962.1, read as the reverse complement.
GTTTGATTTAAAAAGCTATGACAATTTTTTTTATCGACCTCCATGACCCCAACCCCTCTGGCCCGGCCCCTCGGGGTCGTATAAGAAATCCGAAGGTGTTGTGCACTTCCCCATACATATATCTACTATGTCCCAAAGTTTCAAGTTCCTATTTCAAACGGTGTAGGAGGAGTTACAGGGTAAGCCAGACGGACGGACGGACGGCGGAGACAATCACAATATTCCCGCTTTTCTTCGAAAGCGCGGGAATAATTACATTTATGCAAATTTATTGTCTTGTGCAATCATTTATTCTCTCAATGTCTCAGATGAGCTTAATTTACTTTGTTGAGACTATTATTTCGAAGAATATAAAGGTACGGTTTTCCTTCAGGTATTGGGGTTCTGAAAAAGAAAAAAGAAGTCTCTTTATTAAAAAAATGCATGTACATTGCAAGGAAATGGGCAGGAAAAACTAATGATGATGTTTGAAATCGCATCCATAACATGCCGTGAAGTACTCAGCAGTACA
>NC_140962.1:6128133-6130633 GCF_056783735.1 Eptatretus burgeri | reverse complement strand
TGGTTAGGGCAGCGGCTTGGGATCCAAAAGGTCCCGAGTTCAAGCCCCGTTGGGCCACTGAATTAATACACCAGGGGGTTGACTCAGCCTGTCATCCTTCCGAGGTCGGCGAAATGAGTACCAGTGTACTGGGCCGGTGTATACCCCGGATAAAATAGGTGTACCATATCCCTGTGTCGTAAGAGGCGACCAGGCTTGCGTCAGGAAGGGCATCCAGCGTAAAACATGTGCCAAATCACTATGCGGATCATACGGATGATCCGCTGTGGCGACCCCGAAAGGGAGCAGCCGAAAGAAGAAGAAGAAGATATATATGTATGTATATATATATATATATGTATGTATATATATATATATATATATATATATGTATATATATATATATATATGTATGTATATATATATATATATGTATATATATATATATATGTATATATATATATATATATATATATATATATATATATATATGTATATATGTATATATGTATATATATATATATATATATATATATATATATATATATATATATATATATATATATATATATATATATATATATACACAGATGTTTGGTCCTACAGAACTTTAATATGGATACAAACAAACACGACATAATAGTGACCGAAGCTTTTCGTGCTCCACTCCTCAGGGTAAAAATCGCAGCAAGTGAAGAAGGAAGTGAAGGTGTGTGCTTTATACGCAGGTCTCAATAAGTTAGACGCTAATTGGTTCAACCGTAATGACGTCACGGTCAATTTGAACGCCCATTGGTCGGCTCATCATCTTCACCTCGAGCTCCCATTGGCTGGATTAGAGTTCGTTGATGATTGACGTTTGCAACCACATCCTGGAAAGAGGGGGGATGGGTTTCCCCAAAGGTCTATGCACCCCAAAGGAACATGATCGCACACCTCAGGTGGAAGGTCAGATCGTCAAATGACTGTTACATCTTCTCAAACGTGGAGAACTATTAAAGGAGGTGGACGACAGAATTAAACCTTTTGGAGCCCAACGTCCAAGAATGTACGGTCTGCCGAAGATTCATAAGGAGAATTTCCCTCTAAGACCCATACTGTCCATGGTGCGATCAGCACAAAATGAACTTGCCAAGTGGTTGAGAGAGATACTGCAACCAATTATTCGATTCACTTTCTCATTTCATGGTTAAGGATTTCTTCACATTTGCAGAATCAATAAGAGCAAAAGCACCGACAAGTGAGGACAACATCATGGCATCCTTTGATATTAAAAGCTTGTTCACGAATGTCCCATTGACTGAGACGATTGAGATATGCGCACGTTTGCTGTATCACACCGATCTGGAACAACCGATGATCTCGGAACACATCTTCGTTGAATTAATGAACACAGCAACAAGGGAGGTGGAATTCAGTTTTAACAACATGATGTGTGTTCAAACGGACGGTTTGGCCATGGTTTCTCCATTAGGCCCAGCTCTTGCAAATATCCTTTTAGGCTATCATGAAATGCAGAAACTGACTGGTCGGCAAGGGGTCGATTCCCCCATCGTATACTATCGGAATGTTGATTACATTTTTGCTTTGTTTGAGTCTCAGACGGCATGCAACAATTTCCAGGCATGGCTTGACACTCTCCATCCAGCACTGAAGTTTACCACGGAGCTGGAATCGTCAAACACGTTACCATTTTTGGACGCGTTGGTTGATAGACCAACCTTGGCTTCACAACATCCGTCTACCGGAAGCCGACTTTCAGAGGGCAGAATAGGCCTACTTGGTGGGACTCCTACAGCTCCACAAGAAACAAAATTGCCTTGATCAATATCCTGGTTAACAGAGCACAGAGCATTTGTTCACCTTGTAATCTTCCTGCTGAAATTGACAAAATCATGAATATACTCGGTGAGAATGGTTATCCTGAGCATATAGTGAAGAGATACATACACAAGTTTCTAAACACGACAAAAGATCGGAAGATTGGTCCGGACAAATGTCCAGTCTATATCAGGATGCCCTGGAAAGGGCAATCATCATGAAGGTTTAAAGTACAAATCAAACGTATTGTGTCCAACACGTTTCTGGCTGTGCAAACCCGAGTAATCTTTACCTCTCGCCGTTTGCTGACGTCAGTCAACAAGGATGTGCTACCCACCTCACAAACCAGCAATGTCATTTATGAGTTTAAGTGCTGATGTGAAGTTCGGTACATGGGCCACACAACACTAAGATTGGCTGATCGGATCAAACAACACATCCCCTTGGCGATTCGAAGAAAGATTGTGAGGGTTAGAACACAACCAGTGCGAGCATGAAGAAATATCCAGCAACCACCGGCCACTGTACCTGCTTCGTCTGCCATTGCACAGCATCTGATTGCCAACCCTATCTGTGCAGACCAGTACAATGCAGATATGTTCAGGATATTGAGCCGAGGTCGGAGCTCGTTTAACTTACGTATGTTGGAAGCAACCTTCATCCTGACTACCCATCTGATATTATGTTGTCAAAAGGAATT
>NC_140962.1:6093133-6123133 GCF_056783735.1 Eptatretus burgeri | reverse complement strand
GAAGCCACCACAAGGGATGCTGCCCCTTCATATGGCAGCTCCCTTAACCCCTGGCTGTGTCCCTTATTTTTGTTGAGAGCTCCTTCACACAATAGAAATGTCCACAATCAGGAGAGAAACCCACTCACCATAGTCTGGGTTTTCATACAACTCTTGTGATCCAATATTCATGCACATGATCGACTATCTAAAATATTTTCACGTGTTTGTTATTCTTTCACAGCCGAACCGTAATTTTGGGTGCAGGTAATTAAAAAAATCTGGGCAAGGTTTTAAGCTGCAACATGTTGACCTTGATGTCCATTTTGAGGACAACAACTCGTAGGAACTTAAAAGCATTTGCGTGGAGGTGAGCAACTGTTCAGGTTTTCCTGGGAGTGACGAGCTCTTTTACCGCACCCCTGATCCTGCTGCAAGTCAGACATTTGAAAACACACTGCATCGTCACAACAGGTACAACCACGGATGTTTGTCCCACCAGGTCAGCGTTACGAATGTGATGCTGCAGGAAGTGCGAGTTCACCTTCCTTCTTTTCCAATTTGTTTGAAGGTTTGTGAACAAATTTAGACATGGCACAATCTTGAATATGAATTCACCAAACAGAGGAGGCCACTCTGGCCGACCGAAATCTGGAAGGTCAACTGAGAATATTGCTGCTGTTGCTGACTCGGTGGCCCGCTGCACTGAACAAAATGGTGCCTGTTTGGAGCATGTCAAACATTGATGTCGGTAATTTCATGATAAAAGAAATTCATTTATCTTGACTGAGTGAGAAATATGATTGACAATTTTTGTTAAGTTTTATTGGATAATGAAGTTATTAAACTTTGATATTATCTGTTCAATATCATAAAATTAGTTTTAAATGGTTGGGTTTATTGTCGCACTAAAATCAGTTGATCGCCCCCAGGACATGTACCCAACGAGAATAAGGGCCGTGGGACGGCTTGGGGATGCCCCATTGTGTGCCGGGAACCGACACTGGAACAAACCCCTCTCTGTGTGCCTTATTATTGCAAAAAAAAGAGAGGGGTCAATGTTTAAAGAAATTTTTGTGAAAATGGGGGGGGGGGGGCTGTTTTCAATTTAAATCCCCAAAATATTGTCGTCTCGCAAAAAAAAAACAAAAAAAAAACATTAAATTTCTCAAGACTCCATGAAAGAGGGGGTTATTTCAAAATTGCAGACACGTAACGTATGAGTTACCCAACATTTTGGTCATTGACACCATGTGCACTGTTTGTGTGTGTATAACAATATAGCATGCACCTACGAACTTAGAAACGATATAATCGTCACACATCAGAACGCACTCTTCACCAGTGCACTTCCATATTGTCAGTCACTGGTACTAGGTGTGGAGTCCTTTGTGACTCAAGGGGCTGTCACACCTTGACCTTTTAGCCAGCGTATGGCAAGGTCTCAAAATGTATAGAAAACGCTGGCGTATGCTGAACTACTAATGGTTTTTTAAAGTTTTGGGCGTATAATAACTTGTTGGACGTATGCATAACATATTAGTAACGTACACAGAACGTTTTAATCACATATAGATATCTTATACCAATGAATGCTGAGCGTGTTGTCGGCGTTCACAACCTATGCCCAACGATAGCCTAACTTTTGCATAGCGCGGCAGCGTATCGCCGACGATCACGTGGCATAGGCTATTCATAGGTTGCGGCTCGACGATTCAAATCATAACCGCACTAGACATCGAAGTGTGAAACCACTGTCTCACCTTGACGTTTTAGCCAGCGTATGCCGACGTATGAAAAATTTGCCGAACCAAGCTGGCACACGTCGAATACGTTATGGGTAAGTTTTGTATACGTTAAGAGCACGCTGGCATACGTTGTAGTACGCTGGCAGACATCGTAGTACGCTGGCATACGTCGTCATATGCCGAGAAATTTTCAGCATGTTGAAAATTTCTCGACGTACTCGACATATGACGCACGTTCTGCATACGCTGGCATAAGTTGTAGGCACGCTACGCGATCGTTGACACGCGTCGACACACGTTACTTGTACGTTACTCATAAGTCGAAACACGTCGACGTAATTGTTAGCGTCAGTGTTCCAGACTCCCTGGTTTTGTTTTTTTTTTCTTCGGCATGACGGTGATGTTGACACTTCGATTTCTAGTGCGGTTATGATTTAAATCGTTGAGCGGTAGCCTATTAATTATATTATATTATAACCGCACTAGAAATCGAAGTCTCAACATCACCTTCATACCGAAAAAAAAACAAAAAAAAAAACAGGGAGTCTGGAACACTAACGCTAAACATTACGTCGAGGTGTTTGGATGAGTAACTTACAAGTAACGTGTGTCGACGTGTGTCAACGATCGCGTAACGTGTCTACAACTTATGGCCAGCGTTATGCGGAACGTGTGAGTCATATGCTGGCATACGTCAAAAAATTTCAAGCATGGAAAATTTGTCTAACACCTCGGCGTACGAAAAAAAGCCAGTGTACTACGACGTATGCCAGCGTGCTCTTAACGTATACAAACTTACCCTTAACGCATTCGACGTGTGCCAGCGTTTTAGCCAAATTTTGCATACGTCAGGCATACACTGGCTAAATCGTCAAGGTGTGACAGGGCCTTTAAACATGGTCCTCAGCGAGTGAGCCAAGAATTTGACCGCGGTCAAGGTCCAGAAACCTTGGACGGTACCATCCGGCAGAGATACCCCTCCTGCCGGATTCCAACCCCACGTGCAGCCATGGCGTCACCGTGCGCATAAAAAAAACACAAGCCCCACGTCTCGAGGGGTTCCCCACGCGAACACATGTGCTTTGCCCGTTGGAGCTTAACACACACGATCGCGTGGAGAACCCGTCCGGTCCAAATCCGTCATCCTGCCTAAACTTTGTCCGTCCGCGGGATCGGCAAATCCACCGCGTGCGTTTCCGGACCGGGACTTCACTCTCGCAAGCGAGCACGTGGTGGTCTCGTGCGTTGCACAGCACGAACCTCGTGCTCACTGCTGGGTGAACCCAGCACGGTCCCCGAAACAACTACAGCCGCTACTCGGCTTTCTTTCTTCTGTCGCCGTCGTCGCCATTCGACCCACGCATTCCTGCGTGTTACGACGCACACAGTCCACTCTATCACATTCACACCGGGAGACGCGGCTGCGTGCTCCCGCATGCCAACCGACATCTCCCTCTCATACCGCTCTCTCACACACACGGTCTCCCTTGCACACGGCCGTTCACTCACGCGTGCCTCACTCGCACACGTGGCTCCACGCACTCGCGGCCTTCCACTCACTCGTGCCTCACTCATACACCGTGCCTCACTCACACACGCGAGGGCACTCACCCGCGGTGCCTCATTCACACACACGGCGACACTCACACACGGTTCCTCACCCACACACGCGGGGGCACTAACCCGCGGTGCCTCACTCACACTGACCGTTTCACTCACACCCGGCGTGCTGGGAAGCACGCACTCTGGCACCATCGCCACCACACCACTCACACACGGGGTCGCTTCCACACACGGGGACGCACTCACGCCTTGCACCACACACACAGGGACAACCACACTGGGGATTTGTGTCCCCACAAGGGTCTCCGGGGCCTTTACACCCCCCAAGCTCTCCGTGCACCCGTCCACAGCACCCGTCCCCTCAACCTCGCAAAGCACGACCGAACTCACCTGGTCGTGACTCACCTCAAGGGGGCATACTCCCTCCCCTCGTTCCTGGAGGAGGCCATCCAGGTGCTCGCACTGGGTCTCTACCCAGTCCGCCAGCTCACCCCCATTATCCTCCACTACCTCTGTGTGTGTGTGTGCGTCACTTACCCCGTCCTCACCGTGCAGTCTTCCCTCTATTTTTTCTATCTCCCGTGTCTCTGCCAACTCTTCACCCTTTACCTCCCTTGTCTCAACTATTATTTCCTTTGTCACGGCCTTCATGCCCGCCTGCAGGCATCGGCCCATGTTCTGCGTCTCACCCCGGAACTTTTTCATTTCCTCCTTCATGTTTGCTTCCATTCCGTTTATTTTTGTATCCATCTATTTCGTTTATTTGTTGTGTATTCGCATCCATCTTCGTTGTCATTGCCGCCAGCATGGCGCATAGCTGGGCTATGTCGGGTGCGCTTGAGTGAGCCGTTTCGGCAGGGGTTGGGGAAGGGTCTTGGTGGAGAGGGGGGGGGAGGTGTCATACACCGCGGCCGCTGCCGCACCCACCTCGGGCCCTGGGTTCAGTTGGGCGAGTCCGTGTTCCTGCACAATCAACATTTCCTGCACGGGGATTCCATCCTGGACCATGGACTCTACATTATTACACATATACATTTCTAATACCCCCGGCTCCCGCTCGCCTTGAGACGCCATCTTGCTTCTCGTGAAGGGTTAATTTAACTCGCTCGTAATTTGGAGGGAATCGGGGGTCGCTTCTCTCACCCCTGGACCGATTCCCGTGAATTTAGCCGGAGACAGGAGAGCCCGTTTTCCTGTTCTCCGATACCAGTGCCGCGAGGAGGGCGATGAATTTGTATCGCACGACCTGACACCAGTGTTGCGGTTTTCGCGCCCGCCGGCGTGCTGACGGCCACGTAACTCGAATCGCGGCACGTCGCCCACCAGACGGACAATCCAGTCGTGACCCTCTCGGACTAACGCCGGGAACCAGTCACGGGTGGACCTTTCGGTCTCACCGCGATCGAGCCAATCAGCCCCCGCGTGGGATAGGGTTGCTCGCCAAATTCGACCTACCTAAGTACCCACGCGGAGGGTAGACCGGGCGATCGCACCTCGCCGCAGGTCGACTTCGGACACGGGCCACTTAAGCGACCCGTTCCGTACTATCAGAATAACCGAGCGGTGTTATCGTCGACCTCGACGGTTCGATTAATTATCGGGCGTATTCAGCCCACTACCAACCCTTTACGTGAAGCAAGATGAGGATTCAATGGGAGAAATGACGAAGCGAAGCGGGAAACAGTTCAACACAAAAGCACATTTATTCGCGGCACACGGGAAGCACACATATACAATTCCACCAAATGCACACAGAAAAAACACAATTCCATTTACACAAAAAGCAAATATAAAAGCGAAGACAATGCAGAGCTAATACCGACTACCGAGCACACGGCAACACTTATACAATTCTAACTCACAGACGGCGCCGACAACACATACCCAAAACCAAGGAAAGAATACCCTCAAGGATGAGGCAGGCCTGAGGCCGAGACCGGGTCGCGCCTACCCGTCTGGTGATGAGACGCGGAGCGGCGATGGCGCCTCACTCCGCGGGCCTCGCGGACAGTGTCTGGCAGGGGGTGGGAAAGGGGCCCCCCTTGGTCGCACTATCTCAGCGCGGGGGGAAACAGGAGGGGGTTGCTGATGCTCGGGGTATAGAGGATCTTTATTATCCCTGGTGTGCGTCTCCACCTCGGCCAGGTCGCGCTGCCGGCCTCCCTCGGGCGTGCAGCTCCCGGCACCGACGCGAGCACCCCCTCGTCTGCCTTCGCCGCTGCCGCCTCTCCGCCTCTGGACTCTCCGACTCTGGACTCTTCTTTGGACTCTCCTCGTTGGACTCTCCTCGTTGGACTCTCTTGGACTGACGAACACGGTCCTTTTATCCCCCCGTAGCTTCGCCTTTGACCCCCTCCCTTTGACCTTTCACCTCGCTCCCCATTGGCCCGAGGGTAGACCGGCCCGAGGGTAGATGTTCTGGACCTTGAGGTTGAAAGACCGCGACAAGAGAATTTGACCATCACAAGCATGCATGATGTTTATGATAAATTTATAAAGAAAATTGTGGAGCCAAGTAGTAATTTAATGATGGAATTAAACGTTGATTTTAAGCAGGGCTGACAATGTCTAACATTTCAGGGAATATTCCATCGTACGACTTTTGCTTGCAAGAATGTAACTTTTCAAAGCTAAGTTGGATGGTGGGGTGCAGGCGATCTTATCGCTTTTTTTTTTTTTTGCTCTTCTTGTTTTTTATTGCACGGGTGAGTTTTCTGGGTTTATGGGCAAATCTTTCTCCTCCTCATTTGAGGTGGAGATGTTTCCGCCAATTCTGCAACTGGTCCGGTTGGCGTCAGGTTATGTGTCCTAAAAACCTGCTCCACTGCTTCACTGCTCTTGCACAGCCTATCTCTGCTCTTTTTCACTCTGTCATTTGCACTAGGTCATCTTCCATCTGCTTTGAAATCGGCAAACATCACGGCATTACATTAAAAAAGGTTAAAAAAAAAAAACTGATCCCCTTAACTGCAAACCTATTAGGTTGTTTCCAATCTCAGTTGACATCAAATCCTTCCTGTTCTCCAACAACCTCATCTCATATCACAAATTTGGTTTCAGACCAAGTCATTCCACCTTGGACATACTGCTTTTACTCACCCAACAAAATATGGAGTCCCTCAATGTCAGACATGAGCTCAGGGCTGTCTCTCTAGACATATCTCATGCCTTCAATACAGTCTGGCATCCTGCTTTACTCTCCAAACTCTCTGCCTATGGCATCCAAGGCCATCTCCACTCTTGGGTTACTCACTTCCTCTACGACTGCAGCCGTGTGATGATGGAATCCTTTCATTTCCTTTTCCTGTTAAGGCTGGAGTGCCCCAAGGCATTGTTCTGGACCCAGTCCTATTCCTAATCTTCATGAATGATTTCTCTGATTCTGGAAAATTCCCTAAATATATTTGCTGTTGACCATCCTCTGCTGTGACATCCCTCATCCTTTAGATAGGCAGGCAGCAGCTTATCCAAGGAAATCAGACACAGGTGGAGGCCATTCAGCCCATCATGCTTGCATAAACACCATACTAATTTATTGACACGAGATCCAAGGAAGAAAATGCAAAAAAAATTTCTTCCCCTCAGGGTGGGGGGCATGGGCTTGGTTAAAAACACACATCATCAACCACACAACACCCCTTGACAAGACCCCCATCAACAGCACTTCGTACACATGCACACAATCACCCATCAATGCTCAAACTACCAAAAAGTCTTATCAATATCCCCATACCCCTCCATTTCCAAAACTTTCAGGTACCTATGTTATTCTAATTTAAACGTATCTACTTTTTCTGCTGTCACGACCTTTCCAGGGAGGCCATTCCATACATTCACTACTCTCTGAGTAAAAGTCCCCTGCTTTACTGCCGTCTTAACTCTCCTCTTCTTTACTCTCAGGCTATGACCCCTGGTCCTATCACTGTCCACTCTGTTGAATAATTCATCTGCACTTATTTTATCTATACCTTTCATTATCTTAAACATCTCTATCATATCTTCTTGTAACCGCCTCCTTTCTAGTGTATCAAGCCCTGTCTCCTTCAGCCGCTCCTCATAGCTGAGTCTAGCTAGGCCTGGAATCAATCTCGTAGCCCTGCGCTGAACCCTCTCTATGGCATCTATGTCCTTCCTGAATTGTGGTGACCAAAACTGCACACAATATTATAGATGTGGCCCTCACTAAATTCATGTGCAATGCTAACACCACCTCTTTTGATTTATAAATGATCCCCTTCCGAATACAACCTAACACCTGATTTGCTCTACCTGTAGCTGCCTGACGCTGTGCTGCCTGCTTAGTTCCTGTATTTATTACCACCCCCAGATCCTTCTCCTGTGTGACATGCTCCAAAATTACCCCTTGCATCCTGTAATGTCTATTTTCATTGTTCTTTCCCATCTCCAACACCTTACACTTGCTCAGGTTAAATTACATCTGCCAATCTTTTGCCCAATCAATACAAGTATCAATACTTTCCTGAATCTGATCACCACCCCCTCTGCTATCCACCTTACCTCCAAGCTTTGTGTCATAGCTTCTTCCCTCTCCACAGACCTTGATAAAATCAGAAGCCTATTTAACACTTGGAATGTGTCTTTCAACACCGACAAATCTCATACACAGGCTCTCTGAAAGGACCGTAAGGTGATCCCTTCCATCTACTTCTTCAGCAAACCTCTTGAAGTTCAGTCATTTAAACTCTTGGGTCTCGCTATCAGCAATGATCTTTGAGAGGCAAGCCATATTTCTATCTGGCCAACAAAGCAAGCAACCGACTTGACATCCTCCGTCGTACAAAGTCTTTGCTTTGCAAATCTGAACCTTATCAGCTTACAAAGCCTTCATCTGCAGGTGGCTGAAGTCCTGTTCTTTACTTTGGGATGGTGACCCTGCCTCACACGTCTTGGTGCCATGGAAACCAAGGCCTTCAAAAAAATTGGAATCTCCAGTGATGAAACTGAGTCTCTGGACCTGTTACTCCCACATTGCAGACAGGTTGGTGGCCTTCGTGCTTCTATCGTCTCATTTATGGTCTTGCATCCTCTGCCCTTTCAATGCTACCTCCTTCCCCCTCCATGTTTCTCCAGGGCGCACACAGTCTGCCAGGGACCCACTTGTTAAACTCCCAAAATCCAAGCTCACTGCTCACTCCCATTCTTCCCTCCAATGCTTTCAATATTTATGTATGCATACTTGTGATCTTTTCTACCCTCATTAACCCTTCCCAAGCCCACCACTTACATTCCAGGTTACTGTATTGTTCTCTCCCCTCTCGCTCACCCTCTCTTTTTTTGCTCCATCTGTTTTACCCGTTTTTTCCCCTTCATCTTATTGCTGGATTTGAGCTTGTTCACCTCGTGTCCTTACCTCCTCCCTCTGATCTCATTGATTTCATGCCCATTCTCCCTCCAGGTGTCCCTCTGCCTTGTTGGTATGTTTCCCCCTTTCTACTATGTTGTTTTTCTGGTCCATTCTGTATTATAGCTCTTTCACAAGCAGATTTTGCATGTACAAAAAGCAATGAGAAGTCCACTAGTTTCTGATGCTATGGGGTGCACATTTTTGAGCAGGGCTGCACAGGTTTATATCCACGTTGGAGGTGTGGTTTGTGGGTTTTGATGCAAAGGCAGTCAACTATGGTTATAAACATGGTGAAAACAAGGTACACGTTCCCTTCCCTATGAGACTGCTGTTATCCTGCGTTACCAACATGTTCACAATTTTGGATGAAATTTCGTGTCTGCGTATTGTTTGGTCGAGGCTGACCGAAGTGAGGTTGAGTTCGTTTTATTTTCTTCCTGTTATGTGAAACGCCATGCAACCCATGCCTGGAGAAAACTGATTTTTTTTATTGGAATGCCGGCTGCCTTTTCCATCCAATCATGTAACTTTGTACGAAGCTAGCTTTAACCATTGCACCCATTTCTTATTGAGTCAACTTGGTTGTGTAGTGGCTTTGAAGGCCTAAAATACAAGTTGGTGAGTCTTTCCTTAGTGTATGGGGAAAGGAGATGCAAGCATTTGGAAAAGGCAGGAATCCCAAATCAATTTTCCAGTTAATTCTTGGGAAACGATTTACAAGGAAGAAACACTGGCTTGAGTTCGATTTCTTTAAAAGCTTTTCTCAAGCTCGAGAAAATTAGGCTTCCACAATCTCTTCTCCATCACGTGCAACTTGTCATTGGTGTGACACAATAGACAACATATGATGATGAACACAAAAATATTATCCTGAACTTTGTGTTGACTGGAATTTTCAGTCATTCTTTTTCATCTCATTCACACAAGGGCCTTGGCCAACATTCCACCACATGGTTAAGGATGGTTGTGGATGCCTATTACGAACACAAAGCAACTGGTTGCACAATAATTTTTTTTTGAAGTTCACAGAACTTCTTTGACTTCTTTGAAAGGTATTATGACTTCTTTGAAAAAGGTTTTGAAATTAAATAATTTCCATCAATGCAACAAATTGAACTTTATTTTAAATAGAATTCTCCAAACAAACTTGCTTAAGCACAGCTCCTGTGACGATGTTTTCATTTATTTATTTTCAAATTCACACTTTCCATAGCTCAGCCTTGGTTCAGTTTTACTTTGAACAAATCCGCTCCACTTCCTGCCTCTGCAGACCAAAGCTGGAGGCATTATGATTTCAGGTTGTTCATCACGCTGTCCATACGTTATTTTTTTGTTGTTATATAACTTGATAACCACGAAAGAGATTTACATCAAATTTGGCACAAGTATGGACTGTAATACAAAGATGAACTGATTAAATTTTGGGTTCGAAATGTCAAAGGCTGAAGGTTTTTTATGTGTAAATCTTATGTCCAAACATTTGTAACTTTAACATCTCGATTACCATGATAACTTGTGAACCACTGAACAGACAAACTAAAGTGACACAAGTATAGATTGTGATTGAAAGATGAACAGATTACAGATGCCCTTTAATTGAGATCAAATGCAATAGTGGGTTGACATCTTAACATGGGCACTTTCGCATCAAATTACATTTATTTATTTTTTTAATTTCCTCTTTGCAGCAAGTTGGTGATTTATTGTTGAATGATATTGGAAATGAGTATAAACTTGAGTTTTTACAGATGGAATTTTTATTCATATCATTGGAATATTATAAATTTGAAATGTATGTGTGAGAACTTGTTCTCAGAAAGATCAGTGAATTCTCATGTCAGTGATTTAAATGATTAAGGCTGATGTTCACAGCTGTAGAACCATGCTGCATAAGTCAATTTACCACCTTCATCTGGAACTTTCAATTTACCACTTGATGCTATTTTGGAATTTAGTGTCCTGAGGTTGCTTTGATGGTCAGCCATACGCTTTTGAGAAAAGGGTAAAAGGGCCCTGTAAGCCCTGTCCTGCCCAGCAGCTGTGCTCGATGGTGGCTGTGGTTTCATCTCACCAACTGCCTTTCTTCCATCAGCTGTGTACGTCGTCCTATTTATCTCCTTTCACTGCAGTGCCATTTACAGAGCAGCTTCATCGAACATCATCCACTGGTGAGATGAAACCATGGCCGACATTGCTGTCGCTTAGATATGTATGTCCTTTGTCAACTCTGCACTTTCTCTCGTAGATATCGCAGCCTCTATCGAAGATTCACCATCTTTGCAACACCATCGCCATCTGATGCTTACACAGGTGAAGTTCTTCTTCCTCCACCACCCACTTTTTTCCTTTTTGTGCTGAATCTCAACCCTTGCTCATACAATTCATACTTGGACACACAACACTGTACATCTTCTTAATTTTTTTTATCACCCTTTTGTATAAAGCATTTAAAGATTTTATTTGAAATGAAAAGCACTAGATAAGAAATAAATTGATTGATAAAGTGCATTATTTTCATTTTGCTGGTGGACCATGTGACGAGCTGTATTGTGATACATAAAGAGTAGTTCTGCTTTGGGACACGGATAACTGCTCCAGTAGCTGCAGTGCTGAGATAGCCGTTGCCTTTAGTTCACATTGGAGATGATGTCCAAGCCAGGTGTTGTAAACTGCAGAAGTCTCAGAAGGATGTGACACAACTCCAACCCCTGTTAAAGAAAAGGCAGGAATGGCTGAATTTGTGGAGCATAATGATGATGGATATAAAATTGTTCGTTCTAGTTTGAAAGAAAATACTTGCACTCAAAGACAATTAAGTTTTCTAAATCATATAAACCATATTTTAAAATGATGCCCAAACATTTGTGCCACATTTGATGAAGCAAAACCACAAAAGCTAAAGCTACTACAAAATATTGTTGTAGATTTCCGCCCGCCGGCGTGCGGACAACCGCTTCTAGCCAATGGCGGCCACACTCGCCCACCGAAAGGACAATCTCGTCGCAGCCTTCCGGATCAAACGCCGGAATCCCGCTACGGGTGTGTTTTGAGCACACCACAGCCTAGTCAACACTCTACCCGCGCTACAGGGTCAATTGCCAAATTGGGTCAAGAAGAAGCCTCGTCTTGCCTGCTGGCGCTCTACCCGCGGGTGCTCGTCTCTTCCGGTCCGTTCCCGTGCTGGCTGGATGTCGTTTGCATCGTTCCTGGTCCCTGGTGCTGTGTTGTTGGCGGCGGGTTCGAGTCCTGCCACCGGACAAGCTCGACTAGACCGCAGGAGGCGGACAGGTGCAAGAATAGGCCCCTGCCCTCAGCTCGCCTTCCCTCTCGAGCCGGAGGACCGGAAATAGACCATTGAGGCCCATTTCTGTGTGTGTGTGTGTGTGTGTGTGTGTGCGTGCGTGTGTGTGTGTGTGTGTGTGTGTGTGTGTGTGTGTGTGTGTGTGTGTGTGTGTGTGTGTGTGTGTGTGTGTGTGTGTGTGTGTGTGTGTGTGTGCGTGCGTGCGTGCGTGCGTGCGTGCGTGCGTGCGTGCGTCCGTGGGTCCCATCTTTAAGTCGGATTGATTAAGTTGTTTTCATTGTACATTGTTTGCATTCTTTTATTCGGATAACTCTGCTCCCCTCCCCGATTATTGTTTATAAATAACCCCCCCGTGTTAAATGTTCCAGTTTGTCATCCGTGTTTTCCTTCATTGGCCTTGCATGGTTCGGGCTTGAGAAATAGTAAGGCCGGTGGTGCCGTAAGTTGTTGTTGGGACCGGCGCGGCTCTGGTAACTCCGCTCGGTTATGCCGGATCCGAGTCGGTACCTGTGACTTGGCTCGGACAGAGTCAGCCGAGGGTGTGATTTCCCCGGTAAGTTGACGACGGTACTTAGGTATATTGAAATTTGGCTATTGACCCTACCCCACGCCATCAGAGAATTGGCGATCACGGTCCTTTAAGTGGCCCGTCGACTCCGGAGTTATCCGGGGTGACGACCTTTTAATTCCGGGTGTTAGGTGGGAGACGGCTCCACTACTCCACCTCGTGGTCGTTTATCGCCACCGAACCCCGGTCCACAACAGTTTGGTGTCAGGAGTGGGATCGAACCCCTCCACCCTGAGATAAATTAACGGGATTCAGATCAGGGCTGTACGGAGCAAAACTCCCCGTTCCCTCCAAATTACGAGCATTTTAAATTGTTCTCAAGACGCACCATGGTGGGCCAAGATGAGCTGGCTCAGGTGGGTTTAGAAGTAAGTTTAGGGGAATCCATGGACCAGGACGACACCCCCATGCAGGAAGACATTTCCCCGCAGCCAAACCCAGAAGGGTATTGGGAGTGGCAGGGGCGGCGTATGATAACCCCCCACCTACATCAAATGTCCCTCCCGACCCCTGGCGGATCCGTGCCCGAACGAAGCGAATCTGCTTCGTCAGGGCCACTCGACATGACCCGATTAGTGGAAATACTGACGAAGATGCAAAACGAACAGAGGAGCGATATGTGGAGGATGGAAAACAGAATGGAAAATAAAATGATGCGAACATGCAAGCGATGGAAAGGAAAATGGATGCGAGCGCACAAAAATGGAAAGCATGGAAAACCGAATGGGGGGTGATATGCAAACACAGCGGGGTGAAATGCAGAGTATGGGGTTGAATCTGCAGGCGGGTCTGGAGGAGTGGAAAGGCGAAGTGCGGGCCATGGACGAGAAAATGGTGGCATCACGTGGCGGAACGACCGAACCGAGGGGGAGTGCGGAATGTGTCCGGTCTGCGATGGAGACGGGTGAGGTCGGGATGACGAGAGACGCCATCATAATTAGGGGAGAGACCGGCAAACTCGAGGAGGGAATGATGGAGATGGGAAAAGAAATGCGGGAATTAAAAGGGACGACGGAAAAATTTTTCAGAGACACGGGAGATAGAAGAGATCGAGGGTGAATTGTACGAGAATAAAGGGGAGCACACACACACGTAGGATTAGGAGGGGACAATGGGATTCTACATGGGGAATGTTTCGTGACCCGGTGCGAGCATCAGGATAGCCTCCCTCAGGAACAGAGGGAGAGGATAAGCTCCCTCGAAGTGGACTGCGACCAGGTGAGTCCAGTGAGGCCAAGCGAGGTTGAGCGGGTGCATGATGCGGAGGGATACGTGCAGAGTTTGGGGGGGGGGGTAGAGATCTGGGACCGCTTGAGTTAACACGAATCCCCGATGTGATTGTCCCAGAGTGTGTGTCAAGGTGTGCGAATGGTGTGAGTGTCATGGCGTGCGTGCATGGAAATGGACGATGGACGGATTCAGACGGGAGACGGGAATGGCAAGTCTGATCGGCCGCACAAGTTATTTCGGTGACCGCGCCTGCTCCGCGGGACGCTGCGTGCGAGGTCCGTTCCTTGTTTTGTAAACGGCCCAAGCGCGCACATTTGCACGATCGGAAGCCGGCGCCGGAATGACTCATGTGTGGTACAAAACCGGCACGTGCACGGTTAAAAGGAAGGTTGTATGAATTCGGGAAGCACGGGTTCCTATGCGGGCGCGTGTGTGAAGCTCCCCGTGCTGCGCGCCGCGTGTTCTGTTCGCGGAACGCGCGGAGCGGGTTCCCGGGACGATATGCTCGGGCGGACCTGCACGGGAAGCGATGCAGGTTCGGTGTGCGAGTGACGTCACCGGGGATCTCACGGCACGAAGGCTGGGTAAACAGCGCACGTTGTCCTGCATGGGGAATTCCCCAAAAGCGAGTGCTTTCAACAAGGCCCCAGGTATCGTCCAACGGAAGGGACGAACGAGCGAGTCGCAGACCACCGCCCTAGTGGTGCAAGAAAAAAAAGAGGCCTCGCTCCATGCACAGGGCCCCGGCCAGGATGTGGTCAACATCCTGCCCGGGCATAGGAGCACTAGTTAGTGGGAAGGGTTTCGCAATAGATAGACCGGCCTCATGGGGCAGGAACAGTTCCTCATGGGCCCCGTGGAACAAGTGAGTGGGAATGTTAGGTTAGATTTAGAAATGGATTTGGAGACATGGATGGACATGGAATGTGAAGTGGGGACGTAGGTTAGCTATGTAGAGTTAAAAGGAACGTGCATTAGTGTAAGGGATGACGGGGAGCACGAGTTAGGGGAATTTGGTTGTAGTGTAGTGACCGAGACCGAGAAAAATGAGTCGACCCCTACCGGTGGTACAAGCTGAAACCGGTCTCATTTGAACCATATTGATGCCTAGTTTTCGAAAACTGAGGTTGTAGTTGTTGAAATTCTGCACAACATGGTGAATTAACCCCTTGAGTGTGGGAACAAAATATAAAATGGCCATTTTCAATCATTCATTATTTACTTCAATAAGCATAAAATACATGGAGAATGGTTGATTATTTCAGGGTATTTCTATGTATTGGACACATTTTAAGATATTTCAGGGGGTTTTATGCTCATTAGGTGGTGAAGGAACCACAAAATACCCCCAATTTTGGCAGTTTTTGCGCAATTTTAGCAAAAACTTGTATGTTTTCTCATTAAGTGCCCAATATATGTTTTAAAAGTGCAAAGTTTGATTATTTTCATGAGGCAGGGTGTCTCATTAAAGAATATGTCAGTTAAACTATGATAGAATGTTCACAACCTGGTAAATTAACCCTTTCTCTGACATGTGCACAGTTCGAGTGAAAATTTTCATTTTTCTAAAATCGGCATCTTTTCTGCAAGAACTGTTATCATGGAAAACTATGGAAAATATCAGGGTTACTATTAGAAATTGATATTATGCAAGGTATTTCATGCTACCAAGGGGTAAAAGGCCCTCCAGAATACCACTAATTTGGCATTTTTTTTAACGATTTCGGGACAAATTTAACCAAAATAACTCATTACATTGTAATTTTCGATGGTATTTCTTATGTTTTGAGATATTCTGTGCAGTTTGTCATGAGCAGGGGATTAAAAAGAACCCAAAATACCCCCACATGTAGCATATGTACTGTAAATAAATACAATTAATAATGATAATAACAGTTGGAATTTTCTCCCATGATGATATTGTTACGGGCCGGTGCGTCGTCGCCAACCGACCGCTCTGAACGGAGCCGCAAGTCGAGTCGGCCCGACGGATCGCTCGGAATATTGATTGCCACCCGGATAAGTCCGAGCGACGGGTCCTTGTACAAGAACCGAAATACCCCAATGGGCAGATCATGTGGGGTAGGGTCGATTGCCAATCTTCAATGTACCTAAATACCCACGTGATCCAACTACCGGGGTATTCCACCCTCGACGGAACTCGTACGGAACAAACCGCCGTGGCGAGCCTGTCCCGTGCGCGATTCCGAGCGGCTTAATTGCCGAGAACCGTTGGTCCAAATGTCCCCCTTTTACGGCAAACCAACGGCTTTCGAACTCCCAACACACGAAATGCTCAGTCAATGAAAGAATCAACGTGACGAGCTGAAAACGTTTAACAATTAGGGAATTTATTAATAATAATGGGGAACTAGGGAAGCACATAAGAGCAGAACTATACCGACTTTACGAAATGCGATGCAAACATTTACAGCACACAAAGCACTTAACAATTTCTTACTTATTTTACGGGCCCACAGACACATGTTCGCACACACACACCCAAGTAATGGTGGCTGAGGCCTTTAATAACGAGCTCCAGCTCGGAGGACAGGTGAGCTGAAACCCAGAACCTATCGTGAACCTCTCCACCTCGTGTGGTCTTCAAGTTGTTCGGACCCGGGCTCCAGGGATCCAATCGCCGTAAGCCGCGATCCTTCCCGAGCTCCCGCAAATCCTCCCGCGCTTCTCAACACGTGCTGGTGAGACGAGGCGCCGATCCTTCCCGTCGATGCGTCGCTTCCCCGAGGAACCACCTCCAAGAAGAGGACGATGAGTCTCACCAAGCCGGGAACTAAAATGGAGAACAAAGAGCTCCACGAACCAAGAAGAAGCCACCACTCGCAGCTCGAGCCGAGCGACCAGCTCAACTCTCTTCCAAACAAAGTACTCGAAGCAAAAAGCTCTCCTGAGCCAAACAGAAGCCGAAGGCCCACTGAACCACCAAAGCAAAGAGCTTGCGAAGGCCTCAACCCGAACCCTAACCCAAGCCAAACAGGACCCGAAGGTCTGCTGAGCGACTACTCTCTGCCGAAGCAAAAAGCTTACTACTCAAGAACAAAGAAAGGATCTCGTCCTTATCCTTCTCCGCCCCCCTCCCCGCGCCCGGCGTGACGCATGCCCTCGTGATCCATCCCCCGCTCAACCACGGGTGGGAGGGAGTTGTTGACATCATGAAACACGGGACGGCAGGGTTCTTCTTCCTCTTCGCATAAGAGGGGGAGGGATGTCTCCATTGTTCGTTCCCTAACTATTAAATCGATCCGCAGCGCATCGAATCGATCTCTGAACATTTAAACAATGGAAGGTGAGCTTTCTCGGGAACAGGCACTTATCGACATAGCTGACTAAAGGAACCTGTATATTGTGTGCAATCGAATTCCAAATTCGTAACACTACCCCCTCCCCTTTTTACAGACTCATACCGAGTCGTCAAATTTTCGTGTGACCAGCATGTGTAAGTTTTCCCCGAGTACGTTCTACCTTCGGATCCCTGAGTGTGACATTTCTTTATACATGTCCCAAATATAAAAAACCTAATGCGCTGCGTGACTAACTAAACAAACTCTCACAGACTCATTCGGACAACTAAACTAAAATTTCCGGCGCTGAAACAAACATGCAGGTGAGGTTCCACATATTTACAATTTCCACTCAACTTATCCATTACTTAACCATGGCCCAAGACTTGTGATCTGTGAAAGGGGAGAAGGTAAAAGTCATTTCAAAGTTCATTGATGTAGGGGAATGGATGGAGATGGTCACAAAAACAAATGAACATGATGGATGCACAGGCTGCCTGTAGGGCAGTCCTTGCAAAACTGGATGGTCCTGGCACACATGGTGATGGATGGACACAGGGGCAAATGCAAACAAGGGCGAGCAGGCATGGGGTTATGGCAGAGGCAGGCAAACGAGGCATAGCAAGACAAGGCCATGCAGAACAGGCAGCTGCAGCACAACAGGCCGGCAGGTGAGGCTGGCCGGCCTCCGGTGTGGTTCCTTCAGGTCTGGAGGGAGTGAGGTGGTGCCGGCCGCTTTGAAGGCGGGCTCGGACCTAGCCTACTATCTCCCCCCCCACTCTATCGCCTTTGCCTGTCACTGTCCATACCCACTCCTTTAATTCGCCACAAAACACAACAAAATTTCGCTCCTCTTTATTTTTATTTCCCTTTTATAATTGTCTCCCTAACCCCCTTTATCGTCCCTGTCCTTCTAACCTATCCTGTCAACCGAGCCTACTCCCAACCTCTACGTTCCCTCTCTGGAGGGGAAAAGGGAGAGACTAGTGTCCTGTCTCGAGGCCCAACGAAGCCTCAGAATGGCCTCCTCAGAGTTCAGCGAACTTACTTAGGTGGGTCCAGCAGCCTACAACGAGCGAAGGGATGGATGGTGCGAAGGGGTACATCTAACTACCCTAACAATTATTACACTGAAACTACCCCGGGGCTTTCCAAAAACGCCTCGCACTTTAAAACTATCCGTTCTAAAAAGCATGATTCCCGTCGCCTGTGTTGGTGTCCATTATAAATTTGGGCCTTGCCCTCAAATTTTCATTCGTGCCCTCACACAATTTCCTGGCTGGGCAGCGTGGCTCAACTGGCAGGAACTCCCCCTCTGCCGAACTCTAACCATGGCACCCCCAGGCCTGCAGGCTGCCTCCGAGCCGAGCTGCTCCCTATAAACGCGGGGGGGGGGGGGTTGCCCTCTTTGGCATTGCCCCCCTCCGATGCCCACGTGGCGTGTTGATGCCCCGGGTCCCTTTCAGAGGGTCGCCCGTGCCCACTACACTGCCCCCGTGGCATTTTGGCGCTACGGGTCCCGTTTCCGACGTGTGGCCCGTGCCCACTACACTATCCCGGCCCCTCTTAGGCCCTTGGCCTACTCTGGCCGACTAGTCCGGTGCCTGGGGTGCCCACTAAACAAAACTCACCTTTCCACAGCCACGCTCCCAACCGGTCCATGAACTCCTGCACCACTCCAAACGGGTTTCGTGCCTTCTCTCGACACCAACAAAACGACCTCCTTTTAATAAATTTGAATAACCCACTAGCTAACATTAAACTGACCCCAGGGTCACTTGGGTGGGAATCACTCCTCCCCCCAATCAGTCATTCACACCATGCATACCCCATTCGCTCCACTCACACACTTGGGCCCACTGTCCCACACTCATTCCTCACACATTTTCCATTTCACAATTCAGACCAACACTCTATACTGCCATCCTTCCTAATTAAATCCCCTAACTAACTCGTGCGCCCTCGTCATCCCTTATTCTCATGCACGTTCCATTTACTCTACGTAGCTTAGCTACGTCTCCACTACACATTTCCAGTCTGTCCATGTCTCCAAAAATCCCCAAAAATTCCCATCTCCTAAATGTAAACTTAAATCCCTCGAACTGATGCATTCCACGGGCTCCATGAGGGACAACCAACCCGTCCCCATGAAGCCGGTCTATCGCTAACCCATTCCCCTAACTAGTAGTTCCTGTGCCCCCAGACAGGGGGGTCTTCCACCCCTTGCCCAGGGAATCCTGTTCACCCGAAACGAGGCTTGGTTTTTTTTTTTTTGGTTTTTTTTTTGCGTGCACCAGCGCGGCAACTCGCAACCTGCGCTCTTTTCTCCATGACGTCATGGCAGCTGTTCGCGCACCTCGTCCCTCCTCGCATGGTACCATCCGGCAGGGATTTTCCTCCTGCCGGATTCCAACCATACGTGCAGCCACGACGTCACCCTGCGCATTAAAAACAAGCCTCGCATTTCGAGGGGTTCGCCACACGAACACATGTGCTCTACTCGTCGGAGCTTTGCAATCACGCTCGTGTGGAGAACCCATCCGGTCCAAATTCACAATCCAGCCTACCTTCTGTCCGTCTGCGGAGTCGGCTCGAATCCACCGCGGCGTTTCCGGACCGGGCTTCACTCCCGCAGGCGCGCACGCGGCGGCCTCGTGCATAGCACAGCACGGACCCCAAGCGCGCTGCCGTGCAAACCCGGCACGGTCCCCAAAACAGCTACGGCCGCTACTCGGCCTTTGTCCACCATCAGGCACCGTCTTTGTTGCACTCTCTCACACAAACTCCCGCGTGCCATGATGCTCACACACCTCGCCATGACACTTCCACTCGGAGAAGCGGCTGCGCCTTCCCGCATGCCGACTGTCATCTCCCTCACATACGCTGTCTCTCACACACTGTCTTTTACTAAGGCACTCCTTTTCACCCACGCACACCATATTACTCACACACGTGGTTCCACTCACACACGGCCTTCCACTTGCACAGGGGGTTTCACTCACACACTGTGTTTCATCCACACACGGCGTGCTGGGAAGCACGCATTTCGGCACACTCGCAACCACGCACACCATATTACTCACACAACGCCTTTCACCCACGTGAGGCGCGGTTTTCAGCACACATTCCGCCACACTCGTGTACACACATACCGGGCCGACCACGCTGGGGAATCGCGCTACCTCAAGCGCTCCCGGGGTCTCCACCCCCCCCAAGCTCCACGTGCACCCGTCAACAGCACTCGCCCCCTCAACCTCGCAGAGCTCGACCGGACCCACCTGGTCGAGATCCGCTTCAAGGGGGAATATTCCCTCCCCTCGTTCCATAAGGAGGCTATCCGGCTGCTTGCACCGGGTCACGAGACATTCCCCGAGCTCCCCTTCATTGTCCCTCGCTAACCCCATGTGTGTGTGCTCGTCTTTCACCCCGTCCAATTCACCCTCTATCTCCCGTGTCTCTGTTATTTCTTTTAATTCCTGCGTCTCCCTTCATGTCTCTGTTAATTCTATCTCCTTCGTCTTTATGTGTCTTATACACGTCTCCATCACCCCATTTAATTTTTCCCTCTGTGTCACCGTCACTTTCTTTGTCACCTGCACGAGTCTCGTCTTACACATCTCCCGTATTACTTTGTCCTCCACCGCTTCCATCGCGGGCCGGACACAATCCACACTCTCCCTCAGCTCGTTCGGTCCAGCACTTGGCGCCACCATTTTGAGCTCCGTCATCCGCGTTTTGTTGCATGCAAATGCCATTTTTTATTGATTTCTTGTGTGATCATCTCCACCATTTGTGCGATGGCCGATGGCTCGAGCCGGACCGATCCGCCATTGTCGGTCGCGGTTTCGCTGGGGAGCGGGGAGGGATTTTGACGGAGGAGGGGAGCGGGGGGGGGGTGTCATACACAGCGGCTTCCTGTCGATGCGTCGCTTCCCCGGGGAACCACCTCCAAGAAGAGGTCGATTTGTCACACCAAGCCGGTAACCAAAATGGAGAACAAACTGCTCCACGAACCAAGAAGAAGAAGTCACCATTCGCGGCTCGAGCCGAGCGACCAGCTCAACTCTCTTCCACACAAAGCAGCTCGAAGCAAAAAGCTCTCCCGAGCCAAACAGAAGCCGAAGGCCCACTGAACCACCAAAGCAAAAAGCTTCCGAAGGCCTTAACCCTAACCCAAGCCAAACAGGACGCGAAGGTCTGTTGAGTGACTACTCTCTGCCGAAGCAAAAAGCTTACTACTCAAGAACAAAGAAAGGATCTCGTCCTTATCCTTCTCCGCCCCCCCCTCCCCCGCGCCCGGCATGACTCATTCCCTCGTGATCCATCCCCCGCTCAACCACGGGTGGGAGGGAGTTGTTGACATCATGAAGCACGGGACGGCAGGGTTCTTCTTCCCCTTCGCAGAAGAGGGGGGAGGGATGTCTCCATTGTTCGTTCCCTAACTATTAAATCGATCCGCAGCGCATCTAATCCATTTCTGAACATTTAAACAATGAAAGGTGAGCAACTCGGGAACAAGCACTTATCGACATAGCTGACTAAAAGAACCTGTATGTTGTGTGCAATCGAATTCCAAATTTGTAACAATATTATTAGTTAGACCAAGACACCATAGGTGGCATTGCCGCTGCTGATCTTTGAGCGATGCATGACAGAGGCACAGGTGTCATGATGCCAAAAACAAAACATGTCAAATCTTCTTATCAACTTCAAGACAGTGACCTCAAGAAGAGGATCATCACTCATTGTATTGGTCAAATTAGGCCTATTGAACAGGTAGGATCTTAATAAGAAAACCAAAGATGTTCATCATAGTACAAGATCAGAGGATTAATGAAACGCTGTGCTGTATGTGATGGTGTAGGCCCTATGTATATGTGTAAACAATGTGTTGTACATGGTATTAGCATGGCCATGGAATGCCACATATATGAAAAGTGAAAGTGCTCTGCATGCTCAGAGGCTATAAATCCTTAGTGTTGGCTCCCTTCAGCAAGTGCATGTTGTGTGAGGATAGCTGGCATCTTTAATAGAGTACTGATTAGGCTCCACATCCAGTATACTGACCCTTATTCATAGGCCTAATTTCCCACAGTGATTCACCGCTATGGCATCTCTAGCTGAAATTTAATACCCTTCTCTTGCAGGGAATCAAGATGGATCTGATTGGAGAATCCCTTGAGAAGAGAAGACGTCTGAGTGAAAGTTGTGTAATATGTGAACAGACTTTATATGAGAAGTCAGTGGACAATCCATTCATAAGAAATCCAACACTTGACGGAGTAAAAGCTGTTCTTCGAGCTGCGGAAATATGTCAGGACACTGTGCATGACAGGTTGCTCAAGATCAAAGATGGAATTTTAAACCAGACTGTTACCATTAGATACCATAAGAAATGTAAGGCATCTTATACAACCGCAAGTAATCTCAAGTATGTACAAAATGAACTTGCTACTGCGAATGATACGGCTGATAAAGCTGGTGACATGGTTGTGGTCCATCCCGAATCCGGCGCACAGACACTTCCACGTTTAACATAAGAACTGATTGTTTCATCTGTGAGAAATCATACAAAAGAGCAGAAAGGTTATCAGAAATCGTGGGGGGCAACTTAGCTAAATATAGCATAACAATTGTGCATTTTGTGAGGAAAGCACCAAATTTGGCACACAAGTAGCCTATCATATTATGAACAGATTTGGCTATTGGGCCATCTCAAATTCAGCCGCTGATGGCTGTGGCAGCCATTTTCCACCGCCATCAAAAATTTTGAGATGGCCCAATATCCAAATCTGTTCATAATATGATAGGCTACTAGTGTGACAAATTTGGTGCTTTCCTCACAAAATGCACAATTGTTATGCTAAGTTGCCCCACTATTAGCCAGACTGGAAAGTCCGATCTTGTTTGTTCGAATGAGGTAACTGTCGGTGATCTCGTTAAGAAGGTATCTGCTCTGAACATTCAAATCAATGAATCGGGTGATTACGAATTTGGATCTTGTGATGAATCAGATCAATTGGACAATGCTGTCATTCTTCATCAAGCCGCTGGCAGACAGGTTCCAAACTACCGCCAGTTTCTGAAAAGTGGAGGCAACAAGTCCAGCCAATCAAACTTCATCTCTCAACATATATTGGACAATTACGAACAATTACCAAACGAGAAATCAATTATTCTGGCCAGTGGTTTCGGTGATGGCAAGCTGGTGAAATTAGTACAACCACTCGGAGTCTCATCCATTGACTCTTCAGAGTACACAGGAGGAAGCGGATACTCGGATAATCCTCCATGCCGTCAGTCTCTCACGTGACCATTCAAGGGTCATTGTTTGCTGTGATGACACGGATGTGCTGGTACTGTTGATCTACTCTTCCAGTCGAAAACAGCTGACTGACAAGGTATACATGTACGCTGGGCATTCTGGAAAGGAGATACATTCCAGTCCATGAGATAGTTACTCGGTTAGGACCGACTGTTTGTGAGTGTCTCCCTGCTTTATACGCTATCACTGGGTGTGACACCACATGTTCTTTCAACAGAATTGAGAAGCGAACAGCTTATTCTACACTGATCAAGAATGCACAAGCATTGTCAGATATGAAAGGATTTCATGAGGCTGATATAGACACTTGTGTTTCATTGTCACAGAAATTTGTGCTTCTGATGTATGGCAAAAAAGGCAAAGATTTGGATTCATTGAATGATCTACGTTTCCATTTGGCCACGACCACAGACAAGCCAGCATCTATGCTTCCCCCAACCGAGGATGCATTCAAGCAGCACATCCTACGGGCCAAGTATCAAACCAAGATTTGGTGCGACAGCCATGTTGCTAACCCACTGTTGATACCACCAGTTGGTCATGGCTGGTCCGCTTGTGAAGGTGGTGGAATTACCCACACTATGTATACATACTCAAGATTCCGCTCCAGCTGAGGTTCGAGACTTAACACACCTCTACTGCACTGACAAAAACTGTGAAAACGGGAGGATGTGTCCTTGTGTCCTTGCAGGACTAGCGTGTATTGACATATGTAGCTGCACTGACTGCAACAATCACAGCAATGTTGTACAACAGGAAAATGAAAATGCAACAGAGATAGAAACTGTTTTCGATATTTAGATGTATGGCCAGCTGATTTCAGATATGTTCAGTATTGAAAGATTCATGAATGGGTGTCACTGTGCAACAAAATAAAGATATTGAATAGATTTTCTCAAAGGTGTGAATCTTTTTATCTGGGTTCAACTACAATTTCATTCATGAGACAATCTGACTGGTTCATCAAATCAGACCTGGGACTGTTATATGATGTAATGACAAAATCATGCGAAAAAAGAGGCAATTGTGGCATAAAATTGGCAGAAAGGCTTCCGGTTCCGGGTTTGGAGCGTCGACAGGTCTCGTTCGGGGCTCTCTGCTGACGATCTCAAAGTTAAGTTTCCGGTCGTTATCTGTCCCGTTTTAACTGTTTATTCTCTCACTTACATGTTACTGTGTGTCCCTAGTTCGGTTTTGTTAGAAAAATCGTGCTATTTTGTGAGATTTTGTCGACTTTGTCTTTCCGGATGCTTGAGGCCTACCCTTGAGGCTTGAGGCCAACCGGTTCCCCTCGGTGTACGATCGTGTTTTGTTTTTTCTCCCCATCACCTTCAATTTCTATCTTCCCCACTTTCCTAACGTCCCCCATCCCTCCCAACTAATCACTCTATTTTTTATCTTAAATCAAAAAAAACAAAAAAACGCTACCTTTCTCCTTCCACACTCACGACTCGATTTTTCTTCTTCATCTCCTCATCTCCTTCTTCCTCGATTTTTTTTTCTACAACACTTCCATGACCCAATCTGTTGAAAACTCTCTCAAACAGTAATAATAACAATAAAAACGATCTCTTATAATGCTTCATCTTCCTCTTTCACACGTGTGGTACTCTTAAAACAGACTGCTCTCAATTCGACCTTTCCTTCATACCTTGCCTAAAAATTCCAACTGTTATAGCGTTTCTTCTCTCCATTATCTGGATTCGCCTTTATTGCATCCATCAAGAATTGTGTTAAATCGCATCTCTGACCTAAAACTTTTTAAAACCCCAGTTTGCTATGAATGTTCGCTTTCCATCAACCATTCTTTTTTTCCAACTTCAGTGCCAACTCACCCCTCTCTCTCAAAGCAACCATCCCACTCTTCTCCCTCCAAGCCTCCTTCTCACCTCTTTCAAAAACTCCCCCCTCACCTTTCTCCCACCATTCATCCCCTCACTCATCCTTCTCAAAGTTGCCCCCCTCTCTCGTCCACAAAGCTTCCTCCTTCCACTGCCCTCTCACCTCCATCTCTTCACTCCACCTCTTCAAATCCTTAACTGCCTTCTTCCCCCTCTCTTGTCCCCCCCCTCTCCCCCCAGTACCACAGAGCTTTCTCCTCCTCATCCGGCCCCCTCCCCGAGCTATTCTGCAATCCCCCACACTCTTTCAACAACCCTCCTTACCTACCCCCCTCGTCCCTTGTCCCACCCTCCCCCACCCCCTGCACCCAAAGCCTCCTCCCCTCCCTCTTCATGAAAAGTGTGAACCTCAAATATCCGGGGCCTTCGCTCAAACCTTTCAGATCTTTCCATGCAGGTTGCCACTGACAAACCAGACATAATCTGCCAAACAGAAACTTTCCTCCCCCAAGATGTGTCTGACTCCCAAGTATCTCTCCCTGGTTACTCCCTCCTCCGGTATGACAGACCTGAGCCTCGTCCTGGTGGAGGAGTTGCTCTCTTCATCAAAAACTCTATTCCTCACTCTCCCACACCCCCAGGAATACCTCCAGCTACGGCTTCCCCTCCACTCCAACCTCATGTTTATATGTGTACTGTACCATCCACCTAACAGTGATGACTCCATCTACACCTCACTATCCGAAAACATGGACCAACTTCTATCTTCTCATCCAAACTCTCTCTTCCTAATATGTGGCGACTTCAATTGTCATCATGCCAGTTGGCTAGGTGTGGGT
This sequence comes from Eptatretus burgeri, assembly GCF_056783735.1. Taxonomy (NCBI): domain Eukaryota; kingdom Metazoa; phylum Chordata; class Myxini; order Myxiniformes; family Myxinidae; genus Eptatretus; species Eptatretus burgeri. Next base: position 6,097,072 of record NC_140962.1, on the reverse strand, counting down.
ACCTCTCTCACCTGTCATGGCATCTCAGCAAAAGCCTTCTGTGACTCATTGGGACTAACTCAATCGGTCAACTTCCCTACTCGGATCTCAACCAATGGTACTCCATCTCTTCTGGATCTGATTTTGACAAATTTCCCTGACAATATCTGCTGCTCTTCCTCCGCTCCAATCGGTTCTTCTGACCACGTCCTTGTCAAAGTGGACATCTCTCTGGCTATTATCAGAGAACCACCTTACCGCCGTCGAGTCTGGCATTTCACTCAAGCCGACTGGCAGGGTCTCCAAGCAGCCCTCAAACTTATAGACTGGTCTCCTATCGCTACTTTCTCCAACATCAACTCATCCTGGGAATTCTTTCAAAGAAACTTGCTCTCCCTCATGCACAGATTTATCCCCTCTAGTCTTCAGTTGTGCTACCCTTCCTCCCTCCCTTGGTTCACTGAAGTTTGCGGTGAGGCACTTGTCCTGAAACAACTTGCCTTTGCCTCATGGAAAGCAAACCCAAATGAGGGCAATCTCAGTTCCTTCCATAAAGCTCAGAACAAGTGTGTATCTACCCTCAGGAGAGCCAGAAAACAAGATCTTTCTCATCTCAAGTCTGAACTCTCAAACCTCTCTCCCTCCTCAAAATCCTGGTGGCATCTCATCAAGTCTCTTTCTGGTGTATGTTCCCCCTCCATCCCCTCCCTTACCTCAAATGGCCGCATTGCTGATACCGCACGTGAAAAAGCTGAATGCCTAAACTCGGTGTTTGCAGCTAAATCTTGTGTCCAAAACCCATCGCTTTCTCTACCCACCTTACCCAGTCGCACCCAACTGTCCCTGGATTCTGTATCCTTTTCTCCTGACAAGGTGGAGAGCTTGCTGTCAAACCTCGACTCAGATTCTGCAACCCGTCCAGATGGCATCAGCCCACGTGTCCTAAAAACCTGCTCTTCTGCCATTGCTCACCCTCTCTCTGTTCTATTCACCCTCTCATTTGCTCAAGGTCATCTGCCATCTGCTTGGAAATCAAACATCACTGCCCTGCACAAAAAGGTGCAAAAACAGATCCTGCAACTACAGACCAATCAGCCTTCTCCCAATCATCAGCAAGGTTAGTAAATCCATCATCGCTTCGGACATCAAATCTTTCCTCTTCTCCAATGGCTTGATTTCTGATCATCAATTTGGTTTCAGACCAGGTCACTCTACCCTGGATATGCTGCTTCTGCTCTCCCAACAATGGATGGAAGTCCTCAATGCCAGACAGGAAATCCGACCCGTATCCCTGGACATATCACGTACTTTTGACACAGTCTGGCACCCTGCCCTGCTCACCAAACTCTCTTCCTATGATATCCAAGGCCATCTCCACTCATGGCTCGCAGACTTCCTCTCCTGTCGCAGTCAACGTGTGGCCCTAAATGGAGTTCTTTCATCCCCCCCCCCATTCCTGTCCAGGCTGGAGTTCCTCAAGGTAGCGTTCTGGGCCCTGTTCTTTTTCTGGTTTTCATCAATGATCTCTCTGACTCTCTGGAAAATCCTCTATCTTTTTGCTGATGACTCCACCCTCCGCCGTACCATCAGTCATCCCTCAGACCAGCAAGCAGCAGCTTCTTCGCTCACTGCAGATCTGTATAAAATCACAAACTGGTCCAACACATGGAACATGTCTTTCAATCCGGACAAATCTCACACTCTCACTATGTCTATTCGAAAGGACCGTTTAGAACCCCCCACCCCCATCCACTTTCTCAACAATCCTCTGGAAGAAGTCCTTTCTTTCAAGCTTCTGGGTCTCACTATCTGCCATGACCTTTCCTGGGAAAGCCACATTTCAAACCTCGCCTCCAAAGCCAGTCGCCAACTGGGAATCCTCCATCGTGCAAAGTCCTTCCTTGGCCCACCTGAGCTCCTGACCACTGACAAAGCTTTTGTCTGCAGCCTTATGGAGTACTGCTCTCCCCTCTTGGCTGGTGCTCCTGCCTCCCACGTTTCTCGGCTTCATGCTGTGGAAACCAAGGCATTTCGGATCATGGGCATCTCCCGCAATGAGGCTGAGTCTTTGGGCTTCTCATTCAATCACCACAGGTTGGTCGGTGGTCTTTTTGTCTTCCACCTTCTCCTCTCCAGCCTCGCCCCCCCCCCCCACTCTCTCTGCGATTTGTCCCCACCACATTTCCGCAGGGTGCTCAAGGTCCGCCAACAACCCCCTTCTGGTAAAACTACCAAAATCACGAATCACTGCTCACCTTCACTCTTTCATTCCTCTTTTTTCCCGCCTTTGGAATAAACTCACTCACTCTATTCATTCCCATTCTTCCCTCCAGGCCTTCAAAACAGCTGTTCACCACCACCTCTTATCATCCCCCATCCAAATCCTCGATCTTTTCTACCCCTGATAATCCACCCATGCCCATCTCCTTCAAATTCCCTGCTTTCCTTCTTGAAAGTCCCTGTAATGTCTATCTTCTATTCCCCATGTTCCCCGTCCCGTCCCTCTCCCTTCCACAGATCTCCTAATGTCTCTGTTCCCCACTGTTTTGTCCTTCCCACTCCCTCCCCTCTTGTCTCATGCCCCCTTGATGTGCGTTGTGTGTTGGCTCTCATACAAGCCTCGACAAGGTATACAAAAAAAAAAATAGTAAAAAAAAATGCCGATTTGGAGGTATTCCGGGGGTCTTTTACCCCTTGGCAGCATAAAAGTCCATGAAATACCTTGCATAATATCAATTTCTCATAGTAAACCTGATATTTTCCATAGTTTTCCATGATAACAGACGCACAATCATATGGATACGAGAAGTTTTAAAGTGATTCTTCACCATTGCGAGACAGGGCCAAAAACTGTCGAGCATGATACCAGTCTCTCAAAAGTTGTGGATGAAGTATGACAAAACTATGTGGATGAGTTGAAAGGTGACAAGAACAAACCGATTTGATTTTGGTTGAGGTCCGGATTCAGATCTGACCTATCAGTGGCATACAAAATGTAAACTGTTCAGCCTCGTGGAGGTATGTTCTCTACCAAGTGTCATTCCTTTTCACAAAGTGCCACTCGGAGGGATTTTTCATTTGGTTATCCATCTGTCCACCCAGGCCATAACCTCTGTGCTTATAAAATGAACCGTGCGTCCGTCCATCAGTTCCACCCATTGGTTGGCCAGTTCACCCAACTCCACCCACAATTTCTAAACTCGGGCTGCCATGTTGAAACTCACAGCTATGCGACATCAAAGGCATCCTCGGAGGTGTCATATTCATGATTGCCATGCCCTCCCTGTAAGTTTTTCTTTCAGTGTAAATGACCAAATTGACAGTTAAAAAGATTTTGAGCCAATTGTCCTCAGCGGTTGAGGTTGCTGTCTGTTGTCTATACACCACCCAATAACGATGTGGCATTCTCTCGAGAAGCACTTTTACCGCAGAGGTTATCAAGGTCCTTGCTATTACTTCTGACTATTTTCTCTTGAAATTGTGAATTGGGCAAGCGATTGTGATAGGTTTCTGTGAAATCAGTGAAAGCATGGTAGGGGAGTCGAAAGTGTTAAATATTCTGCGGTTTTGATGTGGGAATGCCCATTTGCTTTTATGAAGGGGAGGAGAGTGTGGAGGAGGTGGGGAGAGTGAAGATGGGACAGATTGGGAAGGGGGAGGTTGAGGCTTTCGGAAAGGAGGTCGAGAACTTTTGGTGGGAAAGTGGGGTGGAGTTCAGTTGTGGGGGGGGGAGGAGTTGTTGCCTTAGGGTTGGGAGGGAAAGACTTGGACTTGGGGTTGGGGGAGGAGGGAGAGCAAAGATGGGACAGTTGGGAGGCGGAGGTGGGAAAGGGGGAGGGGAGTTCAGTTTTGGTGGGGAGGGGGTTTGAAGGCTTGAAGTGGGGAGGGGTTTATGCCTTAGGGTTGGGAGAGGGAGGGGAGGACTTGGGGGAGGAGGGAGAGCAAAGACGGGATAGAGTT
>NC_140962.1:6008133-6083133 GCF_056783735.1 Eptatretus burgeri | reverse complement strand
ATCTACGATGACGATCAATTCCAACTATACCAGTTGGCTGGCAACAACCAGCCATGAAATTGCTGCTCCATCTTTCTGTATCCCTGTGTCTGATCCTCTGCAAATTTTCCAACTCGCATCTGTTGTAATGGTATATCATCCCTTGTGAACTTTGTCATGATGAACCTTCCAACCAAAATATCCTGTTCCTCCTCTGCCCATGCTCATGCTCACATGAAAGCCCACATCACTCAGGCTATTGTTCGAGAATGGCCTCAACACCACACAGAATCTGGCTGTTCACACAGGCAAACAGGCAGCAGGGACTGCAATCTGTCCTCTCTCCAAAGGATTGGGCTTCCATTTTAATCTATCTCAGGCACAGATTTGCCTCATCCGATCTACTATTTTGCTATTTATCCTCATGACTCTTGTACATTTAATCATGTGGTAAGGCAGTTGCAGTCAAGCAACTTGCTTTCAACATGAAAAGCAAATCTGAGTTCAAGCAACTTTGGGTCACTCCATGAAGATCACAATAAATGTGTATCCATCCTTAGGAAAGTCAGAGAAAATCATCTTGTCAATCTCATGGTTCCAAACATTCTCCTTCATCAAATTCCTGATGGTGCCTTTCCGAGTCCATCTCTGGTGTATGCTCCCTCTACATCCCTTCCCTCACCCCCAAATGGCCTCAACACAGGCTCTGTTCGAGACAAAGCAGAATGTCTCAACTGTGGATTTGCCTCCAAATGTCATGTACTCAACTAATCTCACTTTCTCCGGTCATACCCCCTTGTATATATTGCCAACTGGACTCTGTCTTTCATACCTGAAAAGGTAAAGGACATTCTGTCCAACCTCAACCCATCATTGGTGATGGGACCAGATGGCAAAAATGCCTGTTTTTTTTTTTTTTGTATACCTTGGTCGAGGCTCGTATGAGAGCGAACACACAACTCACAGCAAGGAGGCATGAGACAAGAGGGGCGGGAGTGGAAGGGACAAAACAGTGGGGAACAGACACATGAGGTGAACTGTGGAAAGGAGAGGGATGGGGATGGGATGGGGAACATGGCGAAGAGAAGATGGACATTACAGGGACTTTCAGGAAGGAAAGCAGGGGAATTGAAGGAAGTGGGCTTGGGTGGATTATCAGGGGAAGAAAAGATCGAGGATTTGGATGGGGGAAGATAAGAGGTGGTGGTGAACAGCTGTTTTGAAATCCTGGAGGGAAGAATGGGAAAGAATAGAGTGAGGAAGTTTATTCCAAAGGCGGGAAAAAAGAGGAATGAAAGAGTGAAGATGAGCAGTGATTTGTGATTTTGGTAGTTTTACCAGAAGGGGGTTGTTGGCGGACCTTGAGCGCCCTGTGGAAATGTGGTAGGGACAAATCGCAGAGAGAGCAGGGGGGGGCAAGGCTGGAGAGGAGTCGGTAGAAGACAGAAAGACCACCGACCAACCTGCGGTGATTGAGTGAGAGGCCCAAAGACTCAGCTTCATTGCGGGAGATGCCGATGATCTTAAATGCCCTGGTTTCGACAGCGTGAAGCCGAGAAAGGTGGGAGGCAGGAGCACCAGCCCAGAGGGGAGAGCAGTACTCCATCAGGCTACGGACAAAAGCTTTGTAAGTGGTCAGGAGCTCAAGAGGGCCGAGGAAGGACTTTGCACGACGGAGGATTCCTAGTCGGCAACTGGCTTTTGAGGCGAGGTTGGAAATGTGACTTTCCCAGGAAAGGTCATGGCAGATAGTGAGACCCAGAAGCTTGAAAGAAAAGACTTCTTCCAGAGGATTGTTGAGAAAGTGGATGGGGGGGGTTTCTAAACGGTCCTTTCGAAGAGACATAGTGAGAGTGTGAGATTTGTCTGGATTGAAAGACATGTTCCACGTGTTGGACCAGTTTGTGATTTTATCCAGATCTGCAGTGAGCGAAGAAGCTGCTGCTTGCCGGTCTGAGGGATGACAGATGGTACGGCAGAGAGTGGAGTTGTCGGCAAAGAGAAATAGAGGATTTTCCAGAGAGTCCGAGAGATCATTGATGAAAACCAGAAAAAGAACAGGGCCCAGAACGCGACCTTGAGGAACTCCAGCCTGCACAGGAAGAGGGGATGAAAGAACTCCATTTAGGGCCACACGTTGACTGCGACAGGAGAGGAAGTCTGCGAGCCATGAGTGGAGATGGCCTTGAATACCATGGGAAGAGAGTTTGGTGAGTAGTGCAGGGTGCCAGACTGTGTCAAAAGCACGTGATATGTCCAGGGATACGGCTCGGATTTCCTGTCTGGCATTGAGGACCTCCATCCATTGATGGGAGAGCAGAAGCAGCATATCCAGGGTAGAGTGACCTTGTCTGAAACCAAATTGATGATTGGAAATCAAGCCATTGGAGAAGAGGAAGGATTTCATGTCTGAAGCGATGATGGATTCCATAACCTTGCTGATGATTGGGAGAAGGCTGATTGGTCTGTAGTTACAGGGATCTGTTTTTGCACCTTTTTTATGCAGGGCAGTGATGTTAGCAGATTTCCAAGCAGATGGCAGATGACCTTGGGCAAATGAGAGGGTGAATAGAACAGAGAGAGGGTGAGCAAGAGCAGAAGAGCAGGTTTTGAGGACACGTGGGCTGATGCCATCTGAACCGGTTGCAGAATCTGACTCGAGGTTTGAAAGCAAGCTCTCCACCTTGTCAGGAGAAAAGGATACAGAGTCCAGGGACAGTTGGGTGCGACTGGGTAAAGTGGGTAGAGATAGTGATGGGTTTAGGACACAAGATTTAGCTGCAAACACTGAGTTTAGACATTCAGCTTTATCACATGTGGAATCAGCAGTGCGGCCATTTGAGGTAAGGGAGGGGATGGAGGGGGAACATACACCAGAAACAGATTTGATTAAACGCCACCAGGATTTTGAGGAGGGAGAGAGGTTTGAGAGTTCAGACTTGAGATGAGAAAGATGTTGTTTTCTGGCTCTCCTGAGGGTAGATACACACTTGTTCCGAGCTTTGTGGAAAGAACTGAGATTGCCCTCAGTCGGGTTTGCTTTCCATGAGGCAAAGGCAAGTTGTTTCAGGACAACTGCCTCGCCACAAGCTTCAGTAAACCAAGGGCGGGAGGAAGGGTAAGACAACTGAACATGAGAGGGGATAAATCTGTGCATGAGGGAGAGCAAGTTTCTTTGAAAGAATTCCCAGGATGAGTTGATGTTTGAGAAAGTAGTGATAGGAGACCAGTCTGTAAGTTTGATGGCTGCTCGGAGACCCTGCCAGTCGGCTTGAGTGAAATGCCAGACTCGACGGCGGTGAGGTGGTTCTCTGATAACAGCCAGAGAGATGTCCACTTTAACAAGGACGTGGTCAGAAGAACCAATTGAAGCGAAGGAAGAGCAGCAGATATTGTCAGGGAAATTTGTCAAAATCAGAACCAGAAGAGATGGAGTACCATTGGTTGAGATCCGGATCGGGAAGTTGACCGATTGAGTCAGTCCCAATGAGTCGCAGAAAGCTTTTGCTGAGGTGCCATGGCAGGTGAGAGAGGTACCCACACCTAGCCAACTGGCATGATGACAATTGAAGTCGCCACATAAGAGGAAGAGAGAGAGTTTGGATGAGAAGATAGAAGATGGTCCATGTTTTCGGATAGTGAGGTGTAGATGGAGTCATCACTATTCGGTGGACGGTACAGTACACATATAAACATGAGGTGGGAGTGGAGGGGAAGCCGAAGCCAGAGGTATTCCTGGGGGTGTGGGGGAGTGAGAGCAGTGCATGGAGAGTGAGGAATAGAGTCTTTGATGAAGAGAGTAACACCTCCACCAGGACGAGGCTCAGGTCTGTCATACCGTAAGAGGGAGTAACCAGGGAGAGATACTTGGGAGTCAGACACGTCTTGGGAGAGGAAAGTGTGTTAGGCAGATAATGTCTGATTTGTCAGTGGCATCCTGAAGGGAAAGATCTGAAAGGTTTGAGCGAAGGCCCTGGATATTTGAGGTCCACACTTTTAATGAAGAGGAAGGGGAGGAGGCTTTGGGTGCAGGAGGTGGAGGGGGAGGGGGAGGGTAGGACAAGGGACGAGGGGGGCAGGTAAGGAGGGTTGCTGAAAGAGTGTTGGGTATTGCAGAACAGTGAGGGGAGGGGCCGAATGAGGAGGAGAAAAGGCTCTGTGGTGCTGGGGGAGAGGGGGGACAAGAGACAAGGAAGAAGGCAGTTGAGGATTTGAGGAGGTGGAGTGAAGAGATGGAGGTGAGAGGGCAGTGGAGGGAGGCAGGTTGGTGGATGAGAGGGGGGGGCAACTTTGAGAAGGAAGAGTGAGGGGGATGAAAGGTGGGAGAAAGGTGAGGGGGGAATTTTTGAGAGAGGTGAGAGGGAGGCTTGGAGGGAGAAGAGTGGGATGGTTGCTTTGAGAGTGAGAGTGAGGGGTGAGGGGGGTGAGTTGGCACTGAAGTTGGAAAAAAAGAATGGTTGATGGAAAGTGAGCATCCATGGCAAACTGTGGTTTTTAAAAGTTTTAGGTCAGAGATGCGATTTAACACAATTCTTGATGGATGCAATGAAGGCGAATTCAGAGCATGGAGAGAAGAAGCGCTGTAATAGTTGGATTTTTTAGGCAAGGAATGAAGGAGAGCTCGAAATGAGAGCAGTCTGTTAAAATAGCAGAAGAGTAGTGCATTGTGAAACAGTAAAGAGTACCACATGTGTGAGAGAGGAAGATGAAGCATTATAAGATCGTTTTTGTTGTTAAATTAATGTATGAGAGAGTTCAACAGATTAGATCATGGAAGTGTATCAAAAAAATCGAGGAATAAGACGAGGAGGAAGTTAAGAGGAAGAAGAAGAAGCAGAATCGGGAGAAGATGAGCGTGTTGTTGTTGTTGTTGGGTGTATATATATATATATTTTTTTAATTATTTATTTATTTATTTTTTTGAGATAAGAAAGAGATTAGTTGGGAGAATGGGGGATGTTTGGAAAGTGGGGAGGATGAAATTGAAGGTAATGGGGAGGATAGAAATTGAAGGTAATGGGGAGAAAAAACAAACAAAACAAAAAAAACGATCGAACACCGAGTGGAACCGGTAGGCCTCAAGCCTAGGCCTAGGCCTCAAACACCAGGTAAGAACGTCGACAAAAATACTCACAAAATAGCACGATTTTTGAAACAAAACCGAACGAGGAACACACAGTAACATGTAGGTGAGAAAATTAAACAGTTAAAACGGGACAAATAACAACCGGAAACTTAACTTTGAGAACGTCAGCAGGGAGCCCCGAAGGATACCTCTCGGCGCTCCAAAACCGGAACCGGAAGCCTGTGTTATCAAATCTTACTCTGTGACTCTTGCTTTTCCTCTGTCTGTTCTATTCATTCTGTCCTCCTTTGGCTGCCTGCCAATCTGCCTGGAAGACGGCTAAAATCACTCCAATTCTCAAGAATCATTCCAATTCGCAAAAACATCAATAATTATCAGGCCCACACCAGTAAGCTTATGACCAATGATAAGCAAAATATAATCCATCTTCAGTCCCAACATCGTCTTTCCTTTTTTCAAAACACCTGATCATTGACCATCAGTTTGGTAACTCAGCTTTGGACTTGTTGCTGCTTCTCTCCCACCAACAGTGAGAGGCCCTAAATCTCAAAGAAGAGGTCAAAACCATCTCCCTTGAAATATCTTGAACATTCACCAAAGTCTGGCATCCGGCTTCACAAGTCGAGCTCAGTGCTTGCAACAAACAAAGCTACTTTCATACCTGGATTTCTCAATTCCTCCACTCATGCACTCAGCAAATTATTAGCCCCCGTTGGACTACGTCCTAAGCGGGGGCATATTTTTGGATTTGGTCTCGATTTTCATGTCCATGCATGCGTCCGCAACCGTATCTCGGACATGAATGGACCAATTTTATTCGTACTTAGCATTAAGACAACACATGAGGGTATACATAATACACACCATTTTGTTTGATGATGCAATCAAAGATGGCCGACTGGCAGCCATTTTAGTTGTAAAAAACCCAATGTTGAACACGTCCTCAACCATTTCTCGGACATGTATTTAACGATCTTGTTTAAACTTGGCACACAGATAATGAATGATGGCTTACAAAAGCACATAATTAATTTTCGGCATCAGATCCAATATGGGTGACTGGTGGCCATTTTGTTACTTAAATGTCCCCCATCATTTCTCAGACGTGAAAGGTCCAATTTTGCTTGAACTTGGCAAAAGTACAATACATGATGGCACACACATGCTCCTCGCTTTATTTTGCAATCTGTTAAAAGATGGCTGACTGGTGGCCATTTTAGTTGTAAAAAAACAAAAAAAACAACTGGTGTTGAACAGGTCCTCAAATATTTCTCAGGTCAGGTCAAGTATGGGAGCACGTCACTGCGTCCACTTTCCGCCAGTACTGTATTGGCCTCCGTCTGGCCATCCCCCAGGCAGATGCCTGGCCCATCCCCATCTCCTTGAGATGCTGATCAACCTGCTGAAACCACGAGGCATGTGGTCGGCCCGTTGGCCTCCTCCACTCACGAGGCTTCCTCTCTGAGAGAATCTGGTGAGCAGGACCAGCGTCAGGAAAACGAGCCAAATGTCCATACAGCCACAGCGAACGCTCACGGACTACGCAAGTAACAAATCTCATTTGAGTCTCTCTCAGCAACTGCTCGTTGGACACAAAGTCCGACCAGCAATAGCCAAGGATTCTCCAAAAAGACCTGGTACCAAAGGAAGGAATTAAGTCTCCGTCTCAGATCCATGGTCAAAGTCCAAGTCTCACATCCGTAGAGCAAGGCTGGAAGCACCAAGGGCCTGAAGACTCAAACTTTCGTCGTCCTGCACAGGTACCGGCAGCGTCACACCCCATGATCCAGTGAATCCATGACTCCCCAGGCCCGACACAGACGTCTGTTGACCTCTGACTCACAGCCAGCAGAAACATGAATATCTCTGCCAAGGTAAGTGAATCTCTCCATGACCACAACATCCTCACCACAAACAGGTACAGACAGGATAGCAGCATCCAAGATGTCATTGAAAGCCTGGATCTTAGTTTTGACCCAGGAACCCTGTAATGCCAGTGGCTCCGACCCCTCAATCAGCATTTCTCAGACACATTTACGGATCTTGTTGAAACTTGGCACACAGATAATGAATGATGGTTTATATATGCGCATCATTGTTCTTCGAGATAAGATCCAAGATGGCTGAGTGGTGGCCATTTTGTTACTTAAATGTGTCCTCAAACATTTCTCAGACATGCATGGTCCGATTTTGTTCAAACTTGGTAAATGTCACATGCCACAAATGTTCTTGTATGTCACATGACCATTCAAGTGAGTTGCACATACACATAAATCTTGTAAATATGGGCTAGCCCTTTAACTCTTTACAGCAATATTACTAAAACCACAGGGGCTATGACATTATATGTCTTTTTCTCCTTGTTATCAATGGAATTAGTGCTCTTCTCCTTGACTTGGAGGCTTGATTAACTAAAAGGTAGTGCCTTGGGTCCAGTCTTGTTTAAGTTACCACCCTCCTGAGGCTGTTCCATCTCCATCATTCCTTTCAGACTTCAAGTTGGCATTACACCACCAACTTTGCCACCATCTCAAATACTCATTTGTCCTTTCATGGTTTTTAAAAAATTTTCTACCCCCCATTAACACCCCAACACAGCCCTCTTCTTGCAGGTTTATGTTTCCTCCCTTTCTCTTTTGTTCTTTCCCTTGCTTTTGCATATGCCTGTTACCCCATTTGCCTTTTTGTCCTCTATCACTCTACTCTTCCATGACCCTGGATTGGTCCACAAGAAAGTGGGGGGGATTAAGTGTTGACTTCTGTAAACCTATCTCCCATATCTTTTCTTTTAGTTCCTTTATTCAAATTTGTTTTCCCAATTTATTTGGTCGACACCCTCCCCCTCCCCCCTTTCTTCCAACCACATTAACATGAAGGAAAGCATGCAAGCATCTTATTCTGTGATCAAATTAATTTAACTCTAAATTTTCCAACATTTATCTGTCTTATTTACTGTGCACATCTTTGTAAATGGAGCTCTTGTGAGTGTAGGTTGGAAGAAGCATTACCCTTGTCTCGTTGTTGAGAAAATGCAGACCATTTAGTCCAACAGCAACAATGCAGGGTGTAATTACACTTGGCGGGTGTACAGCCTGGACTTCGCAAAATGTGCAGCCAAAGTTGGGCATTTGGCTCAGCAGATCTGTGGATACATGGGTTGGGGTAAACAAGCTTCACAAACCTAATTTGAGGTTAATATTTTATCAACTCGCCTCCACTCATTCGTTCCTCTTTTTCCCACCTATGGAACCAAATTCCTCAAACTCTTCAATCACACTCTTCCCTCCTGGTCTTCAAGACAGCTGTTTACCACCATCTCAGATCATCCCCCACCCACAACCATGATCCTTTCTACCTCCATTAACTCTCTCCAAGCTTATCTCTTTCCAAGTTTCCAGTTTTTCCTTCCTTAGAGTTTGTGGCGATATCCATCATGGCTACCGCCTGTGTACCCCCCAACCCCTCATTCCTCTGCACGTCCCTTATTTCTCCAAGTCTCCCTCTATTGTGTCCCTCAATCCTGTTATGTTTCTCCCTCTCTCGTTTTAGTGTTCCTTTTGTTCTGTCCTGATCTGTTCTGTGTTCTAGCTCCTCTACAAGCCTCGACATTTTATCAAAAAATAAAGTGTGTGTGTGTGTGTCATTTTTTTCAAACGTCATTCTTGTGTATTTGTGAAAACTATGGGTTGACTGCCTGGATGCGACTGAGGTTGTGGATCTACTGATGTGGATCCCTGACCAAGGTTGTGGATCCGCCATTTGGTGAGGTTCTGGGTTGAGAGGATCGAAACCTCGAGGAAGAACAGTGCCCAGCTGATGATCCATGTGGTTGGGAAGGTGTGTGTGTGTGTGTGTGTGTGTGTGTGTGTGTGTGTGTGTGTGTGTGTGTGTGTGTGTGTGTGTGTGTGTGTGTGTGTGTGTGTGTGTGTGTGAGATAGAATTGTTGGGAAGATGTTTGTGTGTGCCAGCACCCTGTGAGAAGGTAGCAACCTGTCCAAGTAAACTCTCAGCTATGAAAATGTTAACAATCAGGTGTAGCTGTGCTGATGCCCTCCAGAAGGGTCTGGGAATTACAATACGTTCTGCATACAAGTATCAGAATCTTTAACATTTCTTCAACTAAAATTAAAGTGTGATAGACAGACAATTTAAAGCAGTGTTGTTGTTTGTTTGTTGTTGTTGTTGATGCTCGAATGTTTGGTGCAAAAAACTCACCAATGAACTTTTCCTGGGCATTGCTTGGTTCATCATCACACAGTGCCTTCCACTGGGCCTCTACGGCTGTAAGCCAGACTGGCCGAGTCTGCAGGGCCAGTACTCGCTCTGGCAGCATCTCTTCCAAGTCCTCACTGCAGTGGAAAAAAAACATCAAATGATGGGTTTAGTTTTTTTTGTACAATATCGAGGCGCACAGAACTGCTGGTTGCAGCATCCTCCTGCTGTACATCGACATCCATATGTGTGCGTTTCAAAAATCAGAGTGAAACAAATCAATATTGAGATAACTACATGATCTTGTAACATTGTGAAATACAATTATTTATCTTCCAATATTCTAAAATACCAACGCAGGAACACAAAGCAGAATAAACCAATGTTATAGTTTCAAAACGAAAACAGGATATTAAACTGTAATCTAGTTATTCAACAATTCATGACATGAAAAGAGAATTTTGAAAGGGTAAGATGGATTCATTTTGGATATCAAACTTCAACTTATAGTTGGGTGGGGGGGGGGGGGGAAATCACATTTGCAAGGGTCCCAAAGATGACAGTGCAGAGTCATATACATTTATTCGTTGAGAAATTTCTCCAAGGTGATCTCCAATTTGGAGAAAATTCTCCAATTTATCCTCGACCACCGAACGTGGACAGGGGTTATGCTTTCAACCCCCTTTGGCTGTCTGTCTGTCTGTCTGTCTGTCTGTCTGTGAGCAGGATAACTCAAAAAATTGTGCACGGATTCGGAAGAAATTTGGTGGACAGGCTTGGTGTGTGTGTGACAAGGATGAATTGATTATATTTTGGTGAAGATCTGGATACTATAATTTTTAAAGTGATTCTTCACCATTGGTGAGTGTTGTGTATTTTTCATCATTGCCAACTTGTTAATACTTTTCCATCATGATCTTTGTTACATTTACTCGGCCAACAATGGCAGTCATGTAATCGGCGTGGTTTTTATCTTGTTTTGAGCCAATCATTTTGCTCGACACTACTACCGGCTCCAGTACCTCCCCCTCGAGGGACCAGTGGAGAGGAAGGCTTTTAACAAAGGGTGACGATGCTTCCCTGCCTGGTAACTCGATATTTACACCATCGTGGAAATGATTCATGGATTTGAGTTTCACCGCAGTTAAACCATGTTTGCAGATCCATATCCAGCAGCACTTTGCTCTCTGCACCAGCAGCTTCGGACCACGTGCCACGTCGCAGCTCTATCTCTACTGGGTTTTCACTCCTCGAGCCAAAAACGATGTATAGCAGGATATCTAAAAACGTTGTGGTCGGATTCGGATCAAATTTGGTGGACAGGTTGGGTGTGTGATGAGGAAGAATTGATTCGATTTTGGGAAAGCTCTAGATCCGGATCTGGATACTCGAATATTTTGATATTTTAAAAGTGATTCTTCACTATTAAGAGATCGGGCTAAACTGATATATATGTATATATATATATATATATATATATATATATATATATATATATATATATATATATATATATATATATATATATATATATATATATATATATATATATATATATACATATACATATATATATATATATACATATACATATACATATACATATACATATACATATATATATATATATATATATATATATATATATATATATATCTATCAGAGTTGTGGACGGATTATGACAAAACTAGGTGGATGAGTTGGGGAGGTGACAAGAACAAGCCAATTAGATTTTGGTTAAGGTCCTGATGCAGATCCGGCCTTATCCATGGGATACAAAACATAAACTGGTCAACCTGGTGAGGTATGCACTCCACCGAGTACCGTTATGGTTAATGTTGTTAAATCCACAATTCTTGCTTTCTTGAGTTGACATTTTTTGATGAGGAAACTTCAACATCAGTAGTAAAGTTAACCACCACAATTACCACCTTTGGGGGACAGAAAACACTGAGGAAGTCTGGCAACATTGAAGAGACTCACGAAAAAAAAAATCAGCGTCTGGTGTTGTCTCATGGAGTCGTGCATCATCGGTCTTTTCTTTTTTTTGGAATAAGCTACAGCCAATGGTTCCCATCGTGTGCTGGCTTTTTGGCTGCTGGTTGCATCATTGGTTAGGGCCGCGGCTATGCCGCTGATGCAGTGCCCCTATTACCAGTATACTGGTGCTCATTTCGCCGACCTCGCAAGGATGACAGGATAAGTCAACCCCCTGGTGTTAATTCAGTGGCCAACGGAGCTCGAACTCAGGACCCTAGGATCCCAAGTCAACCACGCTAACCACAAAACCAACACCAGGCTACAGTCAATGATGAATGTTTACTTTGCAATGTTGTATAACTTATTTTTTCCCAAACGACAACAATGAAATCTTTCACAAATCGAAATGCACCAGCAAGACGAAGCTCTGTGTCACTATGCTTTGAATGTGTGACAGTTCTTGGATGATGTCTTCCCACATGAGCGGATCAGTAGACATGGACCAATTTCTTGTCCACCATGTTTGCCTGACCTGTCCCCATTGGACTCCATTCTATGGGGCAATGCAAAAGTGTTGTTTACCTATCAAAACCACATTCTTTGGATGAGCTACAGGCTATGATCACAAATGCAATTCATGAAATTATTCAGCAGCAACTGGAGAATGTTTTCAAAAAGTTGTAAAATTGGATTGAACGATGTGTTATGAAAGATGTTGGTTATGTTGAAACGTTAAAATTTAAACTGTATTGAGTAAAAACGTCATGAATGATTCTCTCACGCAACATTTCTAGTTTATTTCTATCATGTGTACATCAAAAGTAATAAAAGGTCAAAGTTGCACAACGACTTTATGTACACCCTGTAGTTGTGAAGGCAGGTGGGAGAAGATGAAAAATGAAGTGATAGAAAATGCTGGGCCACCAACCTGTCTGTAGTGTGAAAGGAGTAGGTCTTGCACTTCAGCTTCCTGTTGAGTTACACTAATTGCAGGTGTGCAAGGTGACATATGGCAGCACCACCCCACAGAGGACATCCATACTCCACGGCACTAGAGATTAAGGTTTTGTACACACGGTAGTAGCTCATCGTGACTGATGGTTAGCTTAAGCTTGCATCAGCCCATGAAGGAACAGCCAAGGCTTCTCACTCCGAGTAAGGTCAGAGTAGGTTGTTTGTCCAAGGAGACTCAAATAGTGGGGTGCACTTTTAACAGAGGTTGATTGCAGAAGTAAACTGGAGGATTAATCACACATGATCTCCATGTACACACGTCTCTTCATACATACACACGTATTTATTATGTTTGTGGGACAGGAAATCATTCGTTTACACTTCAAACGATTGACCAACTTCGTAACTTCTTCAAATCGGTGGATGGAATAAGGCTGCAGACTGTCAATACGTGCCTTTTAAAAATGACACTTGAATGCTAAATGAGGCTGTGTGTGTGTGTGTGTGTGTGTGTGTGTGTGTGTGTGTGTGTGTGTGTGTGTGTGTGTGTGTGTGTGTGTGTGTGTGTGTGTGTGTGTGTGTGTGTGTGTGTGTGTACGTGTGTACGTGTGTGCGTGCATTTTCACCGACTCAGTTCTTCTTGCTGGGTAATTTTAATGTGCCATTGTTAGTGCGAGATCTGCGATTCAAATCTTCTTTTAAACACAAATTGAAGCATGGAGACGAATGAGTGGCAATTTCAAAATGGTTAACCATAATTGTTCTGTTCCTAGATGAAAATCGAACTCACTGAAATATAGCAAATACGAGAAATATTTGTGGATGAGAGGATAACGAATGATTAAAAAAAAAAAAAATGAACAGACGTGGCTCCATGAGATGGGAGGATGAAATATTTGTCGGGCTCATACAATAAGCCACCAAGCGGCAGCAGTGGCTATAACTAACACAAACATGCACACACATACACACCCGAGAAGGATCACGGAGCGAACATCGGCTTGCGGCCGATGAGCATGCATGTTAGATCGGGAGTTAATTGCGAGTTTGGTCCACAGGTATCAGCATTTCTGAGGGGAGGTGGCACAACGATATTGTTGTGGGCCGGGGTTCGGCGGCGATAAACAACCACCAGGAGGAGCAGTAGGGTCGTATCCACCGAACACCCCGGAATTTAGGTCGTGACTCTCGGATAAGTCTGAAAGGTCACGGGTCCCTTAGCGGACCGTGGTCGCTAAACTTTTCAACTTAAAGTGGTGGAGAAGCACCGTTCAGGAGAGGGTTATAAGAAGATTTTGAAGTCATTCATTATCCCTTTGAGAACGATGAAATCCATCATTAAGAAATGGAAGATGTATCATATCATCCAGACTCCACCCAGATCAGGTCGCACATCCAATCTCAGCAGCCAGGCAAGCAGGAAACTGGTTCAGGATGTCAATGTAAATCCAACAATGACTTTGGAAGATCATAACTTCAGTGCAAGGCTCGATGTCTGAGATTTGGGTCAGTGTTCATTAGACTTTGGCGATTCTTAAAATTTGAGAATCAATTCCGATTCTGGATTGCTTTCTTGATTCTGAAAGGAATCGATTCCAATTCTTCATCAAAATGTAATCAAGTCGTTCCTTGTCACACACCCAACTTGCTCAGCTAGTTTCGTTTGAAATCCGTCTATAACTTTTTGAGATGTCCTGTACACAAACAAACCAGGAGTAAAAAAAAAACATTACCTCCAGAAATCTTTGCTGGCAGAGTGAATAAAGAGAAAGAATTTACATGTAAAATTTATGTTCACGAGTAAATAAAATCAGTGGCATGATTTATACGATATAAAACATGCCAAAGAAGTAAACGTTGCTTCAAATTAATCCAAACCTCCGGGAAAATCGTATTTTTTTTTCAATTAGACAAAATAAATTGAACCTGGTTTACCCGGTCGGTGTACAAGGCAACAGAGGATCACTCCTTGATCGCTTCCGACTTTTTTATTTATTTATTTGCTGTTCATAAATATGCCACAATATCTTTGCTGTTAAGAAATATGATTATTTTGGAATTTCACAATACTCAAAACAGATATAAGAGCCGAATGGTGTCTGTCGAATCCCAGAAGGAGAAGTCTGACTCACACGCACACAGTTTGTGAGTACTTGTCTGCTCATTTTCTTCACAACATGAACAAACTAGGTGTAGAGAAATGCACTTGTCTTTGTCTGTTTTGTAAAGAATGACA
This sequence comes from Eptatretus burgeri, assembly GCF_056783735.1. Classification (NCBI taxonomy): domain Eukaryota; kingdom Metazoa; phylum Chordata; class Myxini; order Myxiniformes; family Myxinidae; genus Eptatretus; species Eptatretus burgeri. Next base: position 6,068,686 of record NC_140962.1, on the reverse strand, counting down.
AGATAAGCTTTTGATATAGCTGAACCAATGAAGGGATTCTCAATGGACGAAGTGAGATCAGGCTTAATAGGAATCGTCTCCACAGATATGGAACTGTTACGGGGGGTAATCAGCTCTGTAGAATTTAGGGTTCAATTCTCGGTTCCAATGGAGGGAATCGATTCTTTCACCTCAGCCGTGTGTTCATCAATGAACAATATACCGTTCCCTGCACAAAGCTGGCCTCTGGACAGGTGGCAAGTAAAAAACCTTACTGAAAAATGTACATCTAAAATTTCGTATGGAGTTTCAGAAAAAGCATCTTAAAGACTCTGCAAGCATGTGGAGAAATGTTTTGTGGTCCGACAAGACAAAAATTGAACTTTTTGGTCAAATTCAAAGCGTTACGTCTGGCACAAGCCCAACACTGCACATCACCCAGTGAACACCATCTCTACTGGCAAGCATGGTGGTAGCATCATCATGTTATAGGGCTGCTTTTCATCAGCAGGGACTGGCAAGCTTGTCAGGACAGAAGGGACAATGGATGGTGAAAAGTAGAGGAGAATCCCTGATAAAAAAAAACTGCTTGAGGCCGCCAAAAATCTGAATTGCGGAGGAGATTCATAATCAGCAGGACAATGATCCGAAGCGCATCGCCAAAGCCACACTGGAGTGGCTGAATAGGAAGAAAATAAATGTTCTGGAGTGGCCCAGTCAAAGTCCTGACTCAAAAACAATTGAACATTTATGGCGAGACTTGAAGATTGCAGTCCATCGATGATCCCCATCAGACTTGGCATAACTAGAGCAATTTTAACATGAAGAATGGACAAAGATTTCACCATCTCACTGTACAAACCTGGAAGAGAGCGACCCCAAAACACTCACAGCAGTCTGCTTCAAAAGGTGCTTCCACCAAGTACTGAATTCAGGGGTTGAATACTTTTGCCAGCAATGAATTTTGATTTGTGCATGTTTTTTGCAGGTATTCCTGACATGTAACCTCAGGTCATGTCAGGAATGGGAACATACACCGGAGCAGCGCGTCGCTGCATCCACTTTCCACCGGTACTCCAGGAACCTGTTTCTAACCACCCCCAGGCAGATACCTGGCCCATCCCCATCTCCTTGAGATGCTGATCAACCTGCTGCAACCACGAGGCACGTGGACGGCCCATTGGCCTCCTCACTCAGGAGATTCCCTCGCTGAGAGAATCTGGTGAGCAGGATCAGCATCAGGAAAAATGAGCCACACGTCCATACAGCCAGAGCTAACGCTCACGGACTATGCAGGTAAAAAAAAAAAATCTCATTTGAGTCCTCTCAGCAACCGCTCGTTGAACACAAAGTCCGACCAGCGATAGCCAGGGATTCTCCAAAGATACCTGGTACCAAAATAATTAAGTCTCCATCTCAGATCCTTGGTCAGAGTCCAAGTCTCACATCTCCAGAGCAAGACTGGAAGCACCAAGGACCTGAAGACTCAGACTTTCGTCCTCCCGCACAGGTACCGGCAGCGCTACACCCCATGATCCAGTGAATCCATGACTCCCCAGGCCCGACCCAGACGTCTACTGACCTCTGGCTCACAGCCGGCAGAGACATTAATATCACTGCCAAGGAAAGTGAATCTCTCGGCGACCTCAACATCCTCACCACAAACAGGATGGCAGCATCCAAGACGTCATTGAAAGCCTGGATCTTAGTTTTGACCCAGGAAACCCGTAATCCCAGCGGCTCCGACTCCTCATTCAGCACCTTGAGGGCCCCCAAAAGGATATCTAGAGTCTCCGCAAAGATGACTATCATCTGCGAAATCAAGGTCAGAGATCTTGACATTCCCAAATGATGCACCGCAGCTTGATCTCTCTGACATCCTCCCTGGAATCCAGTCCATACAAGTCCTGAAAAGTGTGGGGGCAAGTACACATCCCTGACGAACTCCAGTAACAACTGCAAATAAGTCTGAGATGGTACCACCACATCTCACAGCACTCTCAGTACCACAGTTGAGTTCAGACATCAGATTGATCAGTTTTGGTGGCACCCCCTCGAAGACCAATAATCCTCCAGAGGGCATCCCCATTCACTGAATCGAACGCTTTACAGCGATCAACAAAGGCTGCAAGCAGCCCCTGCCGAAACTCTCGTCTGCGTTCGGTGAGGACCCCAAGAGCAAGGATACGGTCAATCGTTGACTTCTTTAGTGTAAAGCCTGACTGTTCTGGATGCTGGTGCTAAAGCAGATGGTGACAAACCCTATCAAGAATTATCCAAGCAAAGACCTTGCCCGGCACTGAGAGCAGCATCACCCCTCGGTAGTTGTTGCAGTCTTGGCGATCACCCTTCCCTTTCCAGAGAGGGATAACAAGGCCCCTCTTCGAGTCAGTTGGGATGATGCCTGTGTTCCAGGCAGAGCACACAACTGCGTGCAATGACACGAGTACAGCATTTCCACCAGCCTTGAGAAGTTCAGCATGGATGGCACAGATCCCTGGAGCTTTACCCCGTTTCAACCGGTTCACCGGAGCCTGTGTTTCCACAAGCGAAGGTGGACCACAGTTGATTGGAGGGTCAGCAACAGTTATTGTAACACCACTGATGTCCATCTGGACAGCTGGTGGATCAGCTTGGTACAACCGCTCAAAGTAACCAGCCCAGCAGGCCTTCACTTCGGACTCCTCTGTCAAGAGACTACCACCCTCTGCTCTAACTGAAGTACACCGAGGGATGGGCTTGGAGGAACACAATGTGTGAATTCCCCTGTAAGCAGGATGAGAATTACTTGACCACAGGTGATGCTCGACCCCCTCACAGATTCCTCGCAAGTCGGCCTCCTTGTCCACACCCAGCGCACGTATAGTTTTATGCCACAACTCTCTGCTGAACAGCTCAGCTCTGCCATTCAGCCTGGCCCTGTGACTCTGGTCAATGGTATCCAGTGTCCCTTGAGAGAGAAAGTTCTTCTTCGCCCTCTTGTGAGTTCCAAGACATCCATCGGCAACATCAAGGATGGTGGTCTTGAAGGTACTCCACAACTCTTCAGGATCCCCCAAAGCAACCAGACCCCCCCCCCTCCCCACCCAAATCCTTACTCAGCCTGTTCGCAAGCTCCTCAGCTACCCTCTCATCCTTAAGCTTGCCAACATCCAGCCTCGGCTGGGATGGTACCATTCTTCTGGATTTAAGGTGCAACTTAAGAGTTGCTACAACAAGCCTATCGCCGGTATTGAGGAACTCAGCACTCCGGTAGATGCTGAAGTTCTGAATCATCCTGCATTGACCATCAACGAGCACATGGTCAATCACCTTTGCCACACATATCACAAGGTTGGGATACCAAGTCCAGCGATGAGCTTGTGTGCGCTGAAACCATCAACGAGCCACCCTCAGTCCTCAACTTCTTGCAAAGTCAAGGAACTTTGTGCTATTCTGGTTCACAATTCCAGACCCATGGGGACTAACACATGTCTCATAACCATCCCTTTCAGTACCAGTCGATGCATTGAAATCCCAAAACATCAGAAGATCATCTCATCTGGGGCATTCATTAACCACAGACAAGAGTGCAGCATAGGATGCGTCCTTCATGGTGAGATCACTCGCCTCAGTCGGAGCATACACAGAGATCAGAGAAATGACACTCAAGGAGTGACGAATCCTCAATCTCATAATAAGCTTGTTGACCGGTGTTACCTCAGTTATCATGCGAGCCAGCTTATTGGACACAGCTAGAGCAACTCCTTGGGCATGGTAACCATCAGTGCGACCAGACCAATCATAGGTGTAACCAACCGCCATGATCTCATCAATATCCGGTCTCCGAACCTCAGAGAGTGCTGCAATACCAAATGTCTAATGCTGTAGCTCAGATGATAGCAGAGACAGGTGATCATCCTCTCTCTTCTTTGGATTGGACATTCCAGGCACTCACACAAAGAGACCGCCTTAGGTTAACCTAAGGAGACTGCCGTCTGGTGGTCGATACCTCAGCACCACCCCACCACAATCTGACCCAGGAAGTTTACCCCGTGCTTTTCATCCTATCATCAAGGAATGGGGGTCCCGGAAGCTTTGCCCCAATCCCGTCAGCTGAGCTGCCCTGCGAAGGGAGCAGCATGGGAGGTACTCCCATGGAGTGGATTTTCAGTTTCTTTTGCATTTACGGGTTTTGTGTTTACGGGTCGTAAAGTGTTTTACAGTGGCCGGAGTGCAAATCCTGCCACCAAACCTCCTAGAAAAAGTAACCCAACTGCAGGAGGATGTCCCAAGTCACAGTTTGGCACTAGATATGGATGGCCATTGACTCACAAGGAGCTCCTCCGCCCCTTGACAGGTTGTTTTTTTTAATCCTTCTCGGTGTCCATATCCATACACCCTCCTCACCAAGAAAACTTTGTGGGGAAGACGATTTAGTTGCCGACAACCCGACCATGAAACAGGTTTGTAAAGGTTTACATGGTACTTGTAGCAAGTCACAGACCTAATCTGGTCTGACCTGACATTAATGTAACCTCCTTCAACTATAACAGTGTTTAGTTTGATCTCTCCAGTTATGAATGAAAAAGTTCATTTGGAAAAAATGTTTTCAACATACTTTGTTACTCATCTAAATGTGGCATTATTGGTCATTTGGGGGGGGGGAGATGGAGAAGGAGGGCGAGGGGAGGGGGGATGGCGAGGGGGTGGGAATACTTTTGCAGGCCACTGCAATTTCTTCTTTTTTTTCCAAAGGCAATAGGAGTAAGAAGTGAGTCCATTAGTGTGGAGATTCAAATATGAGGTCTGGAAAGGGATTTGAATACAGCGTAAAATTTGTGAACCATTGTTTAATAATGTATATTGTACATGCAGTAAATTAATATTATGACTGTACTTTCTTTATATGTACTTCACATTCCTTTAGGTAGCTATTCAAATAGTTGCTACTATTCCAATGGTTCTGTAAAAAAAAAAAAAAACTTTCTACCTTTTAGCGGCGGTAAAAGACAGTGGTCAAAAAGACCACTGTCTTTTTCAAGTAGTTCGAAATAATAACATTTTTAAAAAATGAAATAATTGATGCCATACTGTGAGATTTCTCCAAAAGTACTCATCCACACAGTGTAACCAATTCAATGGAAAGCTGCCAAGCAGTTACCTACCTCTGCCACTGAATCAGACATTAAGCCACATACAGGTTCTCCCCATTACTAAGCACGTCTTCAGAACTCCTCATTTCAATTCAGTGAGACTTCTTCCATTCAGACTCATGTTTAAAAGCTATTTATAAAAAAGAACCTGTCATAGAAGAACATTCTCGTTTCAACTATATCTGAGTACACTATCCACCTCAGACATCCCAGGGTCATTTTCTCTGCAGTTCCTCAGGTTCCCAAGCCGCCGTGCTGGTGTGATGCAAAATGTGAGCTGTGGACGTGCCATAAACACCAATGTACAGTCTATGGTGCAAAGAGACCATTCAATTTCCCAGTAGTATGCGCTTGCAATCTTGCATCTCACAATATTACTTGCTCACAATGTGCACTGTAGAAAATATATTTCTTTCAGCTGTCTTAGCATTATTCATGACTACTATCATAAAAAAAAATTATTTATGTTTCAAGTTGTAGCATTAATGACACTTTTGTTTAAGAGATACAAAAGCAGCACAATGAAGGCCAATGTAATCTCTAATGTGAGTTTTAATGCAGTTTTCTTTGGTTAATTTGAAACCTCGTACAAGACTCAGAATATGCAACTGAGCAAATCATCAGCAATATCCATTTGGTTTTCTTTCTTTATGAATAGAAGCCACATTTGCCACATATTGTACAGAACAAAGATGATTAAGATAAAAGTAATGGCATAAGGTACTTAGTCTATAATGTACAGCTTCATCTTTTGAGCAAAGTCCTGACTTGTATTCAAATGGCACATTCTTATTGGATTTTGAAACATTTCCAAGGATACTCGAAGCATTAATTGTTGTGCAATGGTTGAAAGTGTAGATATACATAAAAAAAAACATTTTTTGGATAATAAAAAGTTCAACATAAGGTCTGTTCCATTCAATATACCTGCATGGTATCCATAGTTTTTAATCATTTCATAAAAAGTTCAAGGCTCACGAAAAAAACAACGAGGGTCAAACAGCCGATTGTGAACAAAACCAACATGAAAAGCAGATTGTTTTTTGCAACTCACATGCTTGGAGGTGTGTTTTCGCCAGCAGAAATGTACTGAAGTACTGCAAGTTTTGTTGCCAGCTGCAAGGTACTAGGAGGTGTTTTACCACGTGGAATGCAAAGCAGGTTCCCACGCATGAAATCACGCGACACCTGGACATAGTAAAAGGTAGTTAAATGCTCTGCACTGATTTTGCTTTTTTTCTTACGTATTTTCTAACTTTTTTTTTCTAACGAATATTAATTCTATCGTAATTTTTCAGAACTCTAGGACCAACTTCTATAGAACTGTAATTTCTATAGAATATAAATTTTCTATAGAGTTTCTACTGAATTTCTATGAAACAATTTCTATAGAATTTGGTCCTAAATTACTGTAGAATTTCTTTAGAATTTCTATGCCATATAAAATACAGTTCTGAAGAATTTGGTTCTAAAATTCTGTAGTTTCTATTGAATGTCTACAGAAAGTTTCTATGGAATTTCCGCAGAACATTCTATAAGGGCAAAGGTCATTTATATAGATAAAGATAAGGAACCAGACTGGGCCAAAAAACTGCAATGGGAAATTCCAGCCTCCACTAGAAGAGGGGAGGAGAGGATTCCATTGATAACAGCATGTTGACTACTCGAGTGGAGGAAGTCAGAAATCCAAGAATGAAGGCAACCTTCTCTGCTACAGGCAGTTAAAATACCAATACTGAATGAGCAGGAAATGTTTGGATTTGGGTTAAAGTTATGGTTGAGGTTAGATATGTATAAAAATACAAAAATAGATCAATTATTGTCAATTACCAGTACCAGTAAGTAAATCATGGGGGTGCACCAACTGGAACTTGTGATTGTTTTATCAATAAACCACAGTTAAAGACAATTAATCCTATTTTTGCACAAATTTGTTAACTCACCCTTCCATGAGCCTCAATTTTGAATAAGAAAAAGGCTTAAACAAGCACATAGTAGGACAGGAAAAATATCGGTCAGCAACATTTCCCATCCGGTCAGTATTTGTTGTTAGTTCATGGGGTGCAACATTTTCGATTTACAATCGATGTTTTTTTCCATATAGAAACAACAGTAAAAGATAATAATTAATCTCTTATTTTGTAAAAGAAAAAGAAAAAGGTTTAAACTAGCACATGTTAAGCCAGGATAGGTATTGGTCAGCAATATTTCCTGCTCTATCAGTATCAGAAGAGGCATAATTATGTGTTAGTGTTGAACTGATGCTAAGGTAGAATGAAAAATCCTGCTGGATGTCACAAGCACATCTGCCGTGAGTAGTTTTGTAAAGGGAAATGGTAGAGAAGAGAGTAAGCTATCCTTAAGTCAGACATTGTGACTCAAATGGTGAATGCTTTAAACCAGAAAGTCCAGAATTTAAGTCTACCTTGTCATACAAAATCTATCAAAGGACCAACTATGGAAGAAGAAGATTATTTCATCACCTGCTCATGTCATATTCCAACAAATAAATTGTTAGGTCAAGAACCTCAATTCCGTGACCATTCTCTTGCTAGTAAGGTTTGACGATTGATTTGACTTTGATTGACCTTTTATAAAAATAAAAAAAAATTAGCCCCCATGTACCTCCCAAAAATCCTGGCATTTTTTGCTAGAGGCCCAAATCCAAGATGGCTTAGCGGCGCCATCTTGAAAAATTAAGTTTTGAACCAGAGCACCTCGAATCATGTACAAAGACACTTTTTCGGGTAAGTCGACCTCGAGGATTCCGAATTTGACAACATTTTGACCCAGAAATTCAAGATGGCCACCATCCGGTAGAGCGAAAACGTAACTTTTGAATGGGAGCACCTGGGATCATGAATTAACACATTATTTCTGCTAAATCTACAATGGTCACAGAATTGAGGTCCTGCTTAGTGAATTGTTATATTTTTGTTTGTATGTGTGTGTAATTTCATATCACACACATATTCTTCATATACTTATTTCTGTCTTTTCAGGGAATGTACAGCATACGAGATGGCACTGAGAAGCACAGTGTTGAGAAGATAGATGTCAAGACAATGTCCACCATTCCGTGTGTCCTCCAGTGTGGCGGAATTTGCAATGAAGCCACTGATGCCATTGTTTCCGTTGAGAGTTGGGGAAATCTCAAGAAAAAGGACTTGTTATGGAGTGGTCGAGACAAATTTGGAGACGTCTATGCAACGGTCGATTGGGATAATGGTCCCGGCATACAATGTGTCCATAAATCATGTAAGTTGACCATATGGAATGCCAAGAAACTGGAACAGGCCAAGACAAGACATAAAAAAATGAGAGGTCGAGGAATGCCAATCTCAGTCTTCATCCATGTCTGAGGCTTTCCCCTCAGCTGCCGCTCCGCCTGCCAAGCGGCTGCGATCGAGTGTAGAAGGGCTGATACATGAAAAAACAAAATGTGTGTGCTGCTGTAAACTGGAGTCAGCCAAACACCCTGAATCAAAGCTGTCCCTGATATCGTACTATCATGCATGAGCAGCTTTCAAGAGCCACACGGTGGCCCTCGAAGATCAGAAAATGCGAGACAGAATCAACTGTGTGATCGATTATGCAGCTGATGGCCCCTACGCGATTGAGATCAGATATCACAACAAATGCTGGTTGAAATATGTGCGTAGTTACCAGAAAATGAGTGAAGATGACAAACTCCCACGCATGCACAATGTCAATCTCCGTGAGGTTCAGACTATCTTCTTTGACCACATCAGAAGAGTTATCTTTGATGAACATGAGCTAAGGTCACTGCAGAGGCTCCTCAAAGACTACAGCTCTATCATATCTCGGTATGGCTTCCCAACATCCGGTATCAAGTCATTCTTTATCAAAGATATCCTGACCCGGGAGTTTGAGGGCAAGATTGGCTTCCACTCCCGCCCTCAGAGGAACCAGAGCGACCTAGTCTATGACACGTCTGGGGGTGGTTCATATGTCAAAGCAGCGCTCTCCGCCATCGGTGTCAGAAGTGAGCAAATTGTGCGCAATGTGGCTGAGCGGTTAAAGGATGACGTCAAATCAATTAAACTCAACCCGTGGCCGCCGAGAGTCGAGGAGCTAGAAGAGGAGGAAGAGCTCTTGCCTCTCCTAGTCCAGGGGAGGGGAATCTGTTTTGCAGGGCAATAAGGGGGTAGATCTGTCTCTCAGCACATTCTCTCTCACCTCCCTCATCATACAGCACATCACAAAGCGACCCACCACTACCGCCATCAATGCCACCGTCACACATCACGGGATGACTCGCAGCAAGGAGCTCCTGACGCATCTACCTGCACCAGGGCCAGCTGAAGAGAGCGAGGAAGATGATAGCCAGGAGGGTGATGAGGAGGGAGATGATGATGTACAGAGGAGGAGGGGGGATTCATCGGAATCTGATGATTCAGAATCTAGTAAGGCAGAATGCTCTGATTCGGACTGATCATATCTCTCAAGGTCATATTGATTCATCAGTTACAATGTCATAACAATGTGAAGTACGACACGAAAGCATAATTGGTGACTTCTCAATACGTTTTGTTTAAATGTTTTTTCTAAAACGTGTTTCATTTGCGTTGTGGTATCATTTCTCCACAGAAAATGGCCAAAAAGTACGATTTTCAGTGTAAAATGATTTTGTATTGACATGTTTTAAGTATTCATTTGCAAACTGTTCAAGTTACAGCGATTAAAAAGAGCTTATTTTGAAGTGTAATGAGTTTACTTGCCCTGCATTCATCAATTATATATATTATTCATCAGTTTACTTTACTGCAAGAGATCCTCATGGAGGTAGTTGCTTTAAGTACAAAAGTTACATTTTCGCACTACCGGATGGTGGCCATCTTGGATTTCTGGGTCAAAATGATGTCGTAACGTCAAAGGAATGTCAGATTCGGAATCCTTGTTGTCGATTTACCTGAAAAAGTGTCTTTGTACATGATTCCAGTTGCTCTGGTTCAAAACTTAATTTTTCAAGATGTCAAGACAATGTCCGCCAGCCATCTTGGATTTGGCCCTCTGGAAAAAAATGCCGGGATTTTTGGGAGGGACATGGGGGCTACATTTTTTATAAAAAGGTCAATAGAAGTCAAATCAATCATCAAACCTTACTCGCCAGAGAATGGTCACGGAATTGAAGTTATTGACCAAACTAAAAGTATGTTTCTTGTTGTATGAACTAAGTGGTGGTGATTCTATTGCAGGGAAACCTGATTCTATTGCAGTGGATTGGAGGGAAACCTGCCAGTCACCATGCTCAGGAATAAAAATCGAGGTTACAAAAACTGGCAGCAAAGACTGGTAATTTTATAACCCTGTACATAGATGTTTTATCATCACCTCGGCCACCGAAGGATTGGACAGAGGCGATGTATTCACCCCTGTTTGTAAGCACGATATTTCAAAAAAGTTATGGATGGATCTAGAAGACACTTGGTGGATGAGTTGGGTAGTTGACGAGAACAAGCCGATTATATTTTGGTTCAGGTCCGGATTCAGATCCAGCCCATCAGTGGGATACAAAACGTAAACTGTTCAGCCTGGCGGAGGTATACACTCTACCGAGTGCCGATCTAGTTGCGACCGTCACTCTGCCTGAATACTTTGCAAAAATGTTTTTTGTCGAAATAATTTCAGTGGGAATTTGTGTTATGGTGTTGCCTATTAATAAAATAAATAAATACTAGGATGAGCATGGTGGAAGATATTCTGAGTTGACATCATGAAATAATTGCAGAAAGCTTTTTCAAAAATAATGATAACTGTCAGACAAACACATAGATGTCATGAACAAGAGTGATAAGTGGTGCACCCCTGAGCCCTGTGGCTTAATCCCATTGGCCTGAAATATACTTCATCTCACAATAGGCTCTGTAGATGATCACCATGCACATTACAACAGTGAGGTAATTTTACAGCAATGATGGGAGTAGAATCGGCCTTAAGGATGCATTGGAGGAAGCAAGCAGAAATGAGACCACAAATCAACAATTTTAAAGCTTAAGAAGATCGTGTTGAGGTCATGAATGTTGCTCGATTCACATCTACTAACCACATTTACTACATTTTCACGTATTCATGCATATAGTATGTCTATTGCTCAGCAGCTATTTGTTGAGAATTTAACAACATAACATTTCAGCTTTTTTTAAAAGTCAAATTGAAGACATTAAACCACAACAAAATACGATAACAGTGATAAATGAGACAAGGAAGAATAATGAGATACCTGAATTCCGAGAATGAACGTGTGTGTAAGTGGCTGCTCATCACTCAAGAAAATAAATCACTGCATGTTACCATGATTACTAGCACAGCTGAAAAGCGGCGAGTACACCCAAACACAGTTGACAGAGGGAGAAAAATTCCGACCTTCATCACTTTTGCTGTTATCCTCAAATTAATATCTGTAAAATAAAATAAATATAAAAATATGGGCTACATTCCGTTGAAGGACGTGATTTGGGAAACAATTTATCAAATTGAGTATTAGTTGAATGATCTAATAAAACAGCTGGGTCATGTATATCCAGTTTATCTACGGAAGTCATAAAACATTTGTTTCTGTCCTTGATATAAATGTGGTGTTAAAACACATTTAAGTTTATTATTTAATCCACTCATTAAATTCTCTTTCATATCTCACCTGTAAAAATGTTTTTGTTAACTCTGTCTGTGTGTGAACTTCACTACAATCCTTCAGAATATTTAACTGATTACAGTAATTCTTCACTTAACAAGATTTCACACAACACAATTTCGTCATTGCACTGCTTTTCTATGAGGAACACTTTTCATACAACATGGAAGGCGCCCGTTATAACGCCGTTTCTGGGCATTGGTCGACGACCTTTCTTGCACTGCACAGCCAGCTACGTGGAATGATACAACTCACATGTCAGTCTTTTGCCCTGCTATCTTACTGCGTGAAGAGTCCTCGATCATCGTAACTTTTTATTGGCATTTCTTGGTGCCATCCATTGAAATCATGGGTTATAAGCGACCAACCATTGATATATATATAATAGTGCTTCTGTGAGCAAGAAAAGGAAATATATTTCATTGGATATTAAATTAGAAGTATGAGAGCGATTTGAAAAAGGTGAATGTTCTGTGGACTTAGAACGAGCTTTCGGTCTTTTTAAATCCACATTAAGGACAATCCTTGCATATGCTGATAAAATCAAGGTAAGTTGTAAAAGTGTTACGAAAATAACTCGTACACGAACCACCTGAATGGAAAAAATGGAAAGGCTGTTGAGTACCTGGACTGAGCACCAGAACTAACAAAATGTTGTCTCGATCTCTCTCCCGCTCCCTCTCACACACAACCATTACCTTTTACATTATTTCTTGTGGGAAAATTGTTTTCGAACAGCACGATTTCACTTAACATGGTACTTTTTCAGGAACGCATCTACCATGTTAACCAAGGAATTACCATATATTTTAAATCAAAATGCAGAACTACACTATCCTTGTCCCCAATTCCTTGTTCATTTGGCAACCTTAGCTTTTATTCAGCTCAATCCGATGATTCGCAATCCACCTTCATAGCTTTTATGTCTTACAAAGTCTTGTATCATGGAGTACGGTAGTACTCCATTTAGAGGGATGGCACTGGGAAAAAAATGGCCACCCATTCAATGTACACAATGATATGTTTATAAACTAATATAGAGTGAAGTTAAAAACATTTAAAAGCCATACTTTTTATTCTTGAGTGTTTTCCGAACTGCCAAGATTTTAAAATATGCCAGAATACATCACTAAAGTACCACAACGAAAAATTGCTAAATCGCCAATTTGTACTTATTCTTCCCTCGAAAAACAATGTAAAACTGTAGCCCAACCTCACTCAATAACTGCTGAAGCCATGATAGTGATTCCAACATGAGGAAGTTACTTTGCCTCGAGGCTCGTGCACGCAACCCAAAATTCAAAAATATAATAAAACATTAATCGTTTTATTAGGAAAAGAAAACGAACGTAAATGTGGACCCAACCAAACCAGGCCAGGATTGTGGGAGTGGTAAAAATGGATAGAATACTGGATAGAACCATTCCAAAAGCAATATATATCCAACCCATCCCCTAAATCAACTGACACAAGTATTAAAACAATATAATAACATAGATGGATTTATTCCAAAACAAAATAACAAAATATATAAAACATTAAGCATTTTATTATTTTTGAAAATTATATTCGCATCGACATTTCCACAAATGTGGTAATCTACATAGTGGACTGAGCCAAACCCAGGATTCGGGGAGGGGGGAGGGGTAGGGGAGGGGCAGAGTTTACCATAAGCCAAATTTAATAACATAGATGGTGTAAAATTGCAGAAACAAGATTTTTTTTTTTAAATGATGGTCAAAAGATGTCATGATGCTAATCCATAAGAGGACTATGGTGCCGTACTGGGGCATAGTAACGTGATGCCATTCTTCATTGTTATTCTTCTTCTTCATCCATCACAATCCCACAACAAAAGTAAAATGTCAAAAGATGTCATGACAGTAATCCATGAGGATTGTGGTGGCGTATTGTGGCATCACAATGTGGTGCCATTCCTACGTTGTTTAGTTGTTTTTTTTGTGACGTCATCCCTCGATACTTTTACATTTTTTAAATGTTGTTTTTTTCTTGTCTTAAAAAGGTTTTCTTCCAGGAACCAACCTGATGGTAGTGCATGTTTAGGGATGCATTGCTGTTTCTTGCAGTCAAAGGTTCGAACCAAATGACCCGTTTTATCCAGAGCTTGAAAACATGGCCCGAAGATGTATAATCTGAGATGATATCCATCATGTAATCGTCATGTTGTATCGGCTGTTTGAGTGAAACTGCACACAGGGTGAATACAGCATCTTGTCAAAGCAATGTTTTGAAGGATGGCTTCGAACTAGAGCGACATGCAACGTAATTTAATCGAAGCTGCTCAGAGGACCATGATGCATAGTATGTTTAAAAAAAACACTTACAATCTCCAACAATGCTCAAAATGGAATACTCCTCATGAGCTCTTTTTCCAGTTAGTCCCAATCTGCTACACATCTCTGCAATCACATCTCCCGCCATCTGCACGCACACACACACACACACACACACACACACACACACACACACACACACACACACACACACACACACACACACACACACACACACACACACACACAAGCAGTGTCACAGTTGTGAACAACACTTAAAGTGTCACCAAACCTGAGAGCATTCTCCGCTAATCAAAAATGACCTGCACTCAGGTTCGTAGCAAGTAATGTAAAACTTGATCTTAAGTAATGATGATGATTTAAAGATGTTTCTCACGGTGCGTGTGGATATTGTGAAAGGCATTTCCAGTGTTGCTGGGAGGATGAAGGTCTGTTCTCTTCCCTTGTGGCCTGCCTGTGTTCAGACACAACTGTAAGCATGTAAATTCATGACGTGAAGAACAAGGATATATAATTACATCATGGACAAGTGATTACAAAGATGGAATAAATCTGTGCTCTCTGACACAGATACATCTGTCCACAAAACCAGTAAGGCCCCAAACTTATGGTGGAATCCTGACCATAATTCATGGACCGGTGTTTGTTTGTCGTGCTACTCCTCCTACAGTTCTGGGCCAATTACATCCAGACTTGCTTCATAGGATCAGCATAATCTCAATTAATGTATCGGGGTGTTTTATCTTTGCTGGTAATCTTGGGGGGAAGGGAGATGAATGAGGGGGTGGGGAAAACGCAAATTCTCTCTGGAAATGTGTATCATGTAGCGCCCTCTCAAGGTGGGGAAGGGTAAAACAAGTCTCCACCATTTACAGTACAGTGAGGTTTTTTGAATTATAAGCAGTCGGTATGTTTTTGCTTCATGCAAGTAACATAAGCTAATGTCCTTTTCCAGCAGGGTTTAAGGCTTAGAAGTGGTCAGCCATTAATCCTCAGAGATAGTATTGCACCACGGCTTATCAGCCAGATGTTTTGCCAGTTTTCTGACTCGCATGTTCCTTTTGTACTTCTACATGTTGCTGTCAGGACAAAAAAGCAGCACTAGGACAAAATTAACCTGCCTCACAATGGTCTAAACTCAGCTCCCATTCCCTGTTAGTGGGTAAACAATCCAACGCTTTGATAATTCTGCTTCACGGTGATGGGTAGAGCCAACATCGAATAATTAATCAAACACATGAATGAAACTGCAGAACTTTTGAAAAAAGGAAAGTAACGAGCAAAATTAATAGGTGGCATGCTCCCCTGGAAAATTTTGAAAAGTTGACGTCAAAATATGCATTTTGGGGGTGATCCTGTCCAAACTGTAACAAAATATAACGCAAATGAAAATGACATTTGGCGAAGAATTTTTTATGCTTTACATGTAATGGAGCGGTTTTCCCGAATCACCTCGATCATAGTGCAAAACCAAAGCCATTCACTGCCCCTTTAAAGTCACGGTCATGTAATGGAGCGGTCGGTTCACCCTTGCCCCAGTGTAAACCAGAGCATTCACTACCCCTTTGTTGTATCGTAAAATACTCCAAGAATGAGGAATTCAATATTCTCCAATGGTTTCATTCAACAGAACATCAGAACGTAACAAGCTTTTCATTGCACACCACCTGACCTCTCACCCCGAACTACTTCTTCCTCATTGCACCCTCTTGCGTCCAAATCTATGCACAACACCACATATCCCCCTTTCTTTAACCACATGCATACCGTATCTCAGTGGACAACAATAATATTAATTAACTAGAAGTTGAAATGTAGCAATTGCCACACGTGGATTAGCCATAAAACAAGTAGTAACTAGAAGGGTACTCGGGAGAACACATACCTCTGCCACGCAATGCCTGATCCGTGAGAACATATTGGGCCCAATACATTTTTGAAATATCATTCCATATATAATTTATGGCCCTATCTCTCAATGGTGAAGAATCATTTTAGAAATTAAATAATTCCAGTAGCCGGATCCAGATTCGGATTTTCACCAAAATTGAAACAATTCTTCCTTGTCACACACCCAACATGTCCACCAAATTTCGTCTGAATCCGTCCACAACTTTTTGAGACATTGTATTACATATCGTTTTTGGCCTTATCTCTCAATGGTGAAGAATCACTTTTAAAATTCTAGCTGGATCCAGATCCGGATCTTCACCAAAATTGAAACAATTATTCCTTGTCACACACTCAACCTGTCCACAAATTTTCATGTCCAGAACTTTTTGAGATATCCTGCACACAAACAGACAAAGACAGACAAACGACAGAAAGGGGTGAAAACATAACCTCCTTCACCTTCGCTGAAGGAGGTAATAAACATGGCAACAGTTTAAATTAGCTTCCTTTTCGTATTCTCAAAGGACTTTACATTACTTCATCACATTATGTTGAGTCCAGACTGGAGGTCTGCGAATTCTGGCATCCCGGCCGACTGGTACAGATTCTGATGTGTCTTGCGCTGGTGTTGCGGTGATGTCAGAAAGGAGTGGTACCTCGGCATCATCTTTTGCATTCCTTTGAAAGGCAGATGCTAAATGAGACGCATTCTAGATCCGTCCATCGGACAGTTTGTACGTGTGAGATCCTCTTTGCTCCATAACTTGGAGAGGCGCTGAAAATTTGGATTGTCCTTTTCGGAGGACGCCAGGTTTCCTCACTCGGATGAAGGAACCACATTCAAAGTTCACATCCTTTGCTCCACGGCGTTTGTCGGTGTGCACCATTTGCATGTTCTGCTTTTCTTGTACTCTGAGTGCCGTGTCTTTGTGTGACGGTGTGTTGGGCTTTGGCATCTGCAAACCAGATACATGTCGCTTGGTGTGCATCTCTCTCCCATGAAGCAGTTCAGCAGGTGATCGCTGTGTTGTGGCATGTCGAGTTGCCCGATTAGTTTGAAGAAAGTCCGTTGTAAATGTTTTCCAGTCTTTCCCTTCAATGTTAGCAGTGAGCAAGCTTTCCTTTAAGCTTGTATTGAATCGCTCAATTTCCCCATTTGCTTGTGGGTAGTACACTGCTGACTTCCTGTGGATAATGTCTCTTTCTTTCAGAAAGGTTTCAAATCCTGAGATGTGAATTGTTAACCATTGTCAGATATCAACTCTTTTGGGTTACTTGCTCTGCAAAAGACAGTTAACAGGAACTTGATTACTGTCGTGGAAGTGACCTGGGAGGTGATGGAAATTTCTGGCCATTTGCTAAAGTAATCAGTGAGAGTGATAGCAAAACGGCAAACCAGTGGCTCAGAGTCGAAGGGACCCACTATGTCGATTGCCAATTTCTCCCAAGCGGTATCGAGATAAGGAACTGGCTGTAATGGTGATGCTTGTGTCACAGCTGTCTTGTCATGCTGCTGGCAAGTAATGCAAGCCTTGATTGCAGACTCAACGTGCGCGTCCATTCCCGGCCACCAATACAGATCTATTCACCGCTGCTTTGTCCTCACTATGCCCTGGTGCGTATCATGCGCTAATTTGATGAAATGCGACTAACGCCTCTGGGACAAGAAGGTGGTGAGTACCTCTCATCACACAGTCCTCTTGTAGTGACAGTTCAGTCTGCAATCTGAAATAAGGAAGGAGATCAGGATCCAGACCTTTTGACGTTTTCGGCCAGCGCTTTGTAAGCAATTCACGTAATTTTGTTTGAATGGGGCAGGAAATACAGGCAGTTTTGAATTCTTCAGCTGTCACCCTAGTGAGGGTCGACGTGAGCGTGACAAGCTCAACATCATCCTCCAGACTGGGCTCTGAAGTCGGTAGTGGAAGGCGAGACTAGCAATAAGTCGTTACGTTTTCAGAGCCAAGCTAGTACTGAATGTCATAATTAAATGACAGAAGCCGTGCGGACCATCTGGCAACACACATTCCAGCTCTTCCCAAACCTTTCATGGAAAGCAGTGTCGTGAGGGGACTGTAGTCAGTGCGTAAAGTGAAATATCTATGCCAGACATAAGTCCTCCACTTCTCTGTCACCCACACACATCCAAGTGCTTCCTTTTCCCCCGTGGAATATTTTCTTTCCCAGTCAGTCAGCGTTCCGGATGCAAATGTGATAGTTTTCTCAGTTTTTTTTTTCAGCATGAATTTGCGTCAGGACCGCTCCAAGGCCATAATCTGAGGCGTCAGTTGTCACTATGATGTGTCGCTCTGGATCAAAGAGAGCGACAGCTGGGCTACTGACAATCAGTTCTTTAACCAAATCGAAACTTTTCTGTGCTGTGACTGACCAGGAGAAGGTGGATGATCCCTGCAGTAATTATCTCAGGGGTTCAACGACCGATGCATCGTTAGGGATGAACTTCACATACCATGACATGAGCCTAAGAATAGAGCGCAAGCTCTGCACGTCTTTCGGTGGGGGTGCTTCTGACACCGCAACAACATGAGCAGGGTCAGGTTTCAGTCCTGTGTGTGACAGTACATATCCTAAAAATGACAGCTCTGTGTCTGAAGTAGCATTTTGAAAGGTTCAGTTTCAGTCCAGCTGCATCAATGCGCTGTAGCACTGCTCTGAGGTGTTTGTCATGTTGGTTTTTTTTTGTTGTGCTTTGTTCTTTGCATCTCACGGTTGGTTTTTTTTAAATGGCAGACATCATCCTCTGAAAATAGCTTGGTGCTGAAGCAAGCCCGTAAGGGATTCGTTTGTAGCGAAACAGGACCCCGTGTGTAATGAAGGCAGTAAGGTCTTGCTGTTCTCATGTAGCACAACCTGGTGGTACGCACTTTGCAGATCCAATGTGGAGAAAAGTGTGCCGCCTCGCAGCTCCACAAACATTTCCTCCACATGCGGAAGAGGATATCCGTCAATCACCACCACTATATTTGGTTATCATAAATCCACGCACAGACAAATCCCTCCGTTTTTCTTCATCGTCACAACAATTGGTGAAACCCACTCTGATGATTCGATTGGCTCAATTACATCCAGTTTAACGAGCTTTTCCAGTTCCTGTGAAACAGCATCTCTCACAGACAAAGGTAAACGGCGAAGCTTTTTGCTGGACGGGAATCCACCGACGCCCTTTCCGCAAATCCCGGGTGAGCCTTTAATGCCTTTTACCGGCTGGACTCGTGTCTTTGAAAACTACGTGCCGGCGATACAGGATAATGCACTCGCTGATGCCCAAGAGCACACACTTTTGATACATTGCTGAGACACAAAAGGTCAGAGACTCTTCTATACACTAACTGTAGCTGATAATAGCGACGTGACTGCACTTACGGCCTTGAGGAACTTTTTTGTGTCAAGAGTTAATGTCGTGGCAGAACGATATAAATTTCGTCAAAGTGGTCAGAAAAATGGCGAGTCTACGGAACAATATATCACTTCATTAAGGGAGATGGTCGTCACATGCGAGTTTGGAGAGCTGGCAGATGAAATGACCTGGGACTGGCTCGTTGAGAAAACAAACTCATCTCGCATTAGAGAACGTTTACTGCTAGAAATGGAACTGACATTACAGAAAGCTATAGCCATGGCAAGACACATTGAGTCGGCAATGGCGGAGGCTCAGATCATAGGCCAAAGCACTGCCAGCAACATACAGGCCATACACCTTGTTCAGATACAGGATTTGCAGAGCAGCAAGAGACCCTTTAGGCTCGCTGTGAGAGGGATGTCAGATGAGCAATCTCAACCGGCTCAAAGGAAAACGTGTTACAGATGTGGATCTGTAAATCACACAGCCAACTACTATGGATGCCCAGCAAAGGACGCCCAGTGCAACAGCTGCAAAAAGAGAAGACACTTTGCTAAATTATACCGGGGCTCCAAACAGGGTCACAAAGTGACTGTCCCTGACGTGAATGTGTTGAGTGTAGACAATAGGGCTTGAGATGCTGATAATATAATGTGCACTACACAAGTTACTGCTGCCGGGGGAGAGCCGATGGAGATTGAACTAATGTTAGATACAGGCTCGGCAGTGTCAACACTTCCTGAATCCATCTTCCTGAGAAATCTGAGACCTGTGTGTGAATTCAAGTTCAATCCCATCCTCGTCGGCAGTTTGTTGTATCGTTAAATACTCCAAGAATAAGGAATCCAATATTCTCTAACGGTTTTATTCAACAGAACATAGGAATGTAACAACCTTTGCACTGTACACCTCCTGACCTCTCACCCTGAACTCCTTCTTCCTCATCACACCATCTTGCGTCCAGTGTATGCACGTCACACCCTTTAAACTCCCGAGTCACGGAATGGATCGGTTTGCCCTCACTCCAGTGTAAACCAGAGCATTCAGTACCCCCTTCAAACTCACGAGTCATGTAATGGAGTGGTTTACTCTCGTTCCAGTGTAAATCAGCGCACCTCACTACCCCTTTAAACTCACGGTCATGTAATGGAGCGGTTTCCCAGAACCACTCTCATTCCAGTGTAAACTGGAGCATTCACTACCCCCCTTATGTTTTCTGCGCATTTCTGTACTTGGCGTATACTGAACTCGTTAGCACCATCATGTCTGCCAAAAACACCTTGCCTGGCACCCTCTGTTGTGTGCTTGTGGACATTTTGATTAGATTACATTTCCTGTATTGAGTAGGTTTTCCTTAAATCGGATCAGATCGCATGTACACTTTATTTATTGATGTATTTCTCAGCCCGTTTTCATGTCCGCCTTTTTTTGTCCCAAGATTCTCCATTTTCATCATCCTGTGCCTTCTCATAATAAACTCTTATCTTATAAGAGACATTGCAGATTTAGCATGTGAGAAACCATTTTGGTTTCAATTGCAAATCCACAAGGGAGGTTAAAATTGGTAATGTTCTCGATCAGGAGATCAACTAAATTAAATATTCCAACCATCGACTCCAGCAGGGGTCTGTAAAAACACACCATGCCACATGTGACGTCTACGAGGGAAAATTGCAAATCGTCATAAACAAATGAGTTTTAAAATATTGTTTGTAATTGACTTTATAACACTCCAGTCCCTGTGCCTGCCACACTTTTCTCATCTCCAGTCCTCCACCCGATGAAACCGAGTCGAGAGCCTGATGGATTTATTTAGTGTAATAGTGGTGCAGTCCAGGCATGATGGGCCAAATGGCATCCTCCATCAAACCTCCTTGTTAACATGTATTGACCTTGCATTGATGTGGTCACAAACTACTGCAACCAACAGACATTATCAGGTTTTCCACCAGAATCGAGTTTTGACTTCATGCAATGTAAAGACGGCACTTCGTCATTTTCCGTGAAGTTCATAGGATTGAACGGTGATGGGAAAATACAACAATGGATGCTATTTCCGTATTTACCGACAGAGACAGTTTCCCGCTGGGCAGACGTATGATCACGATAACAAGCTTGCAAGCTTTTGTACCCGGATAACGTCTACAAAGATAACTTAAAATAAAACTACCATGGAGAAATTCACATAATCGTGGTCATGATCCGTCAGCATTGCACTCCAGCAGGATGAAATGGGTTCAGAAACGAATCAGCATATTGGAGTAGCACCTCAATCCCCTATAATCAGGGTGTGCTTTTGTGATGACGAACATACAGAAATCTCCGTATGGGTCTTTACAAAAATATGGATTTCCGGAAAATACAGGAGTTTCACCCATGCCAACAGAGAGATTACGAAAAATGCTTAACCACAACATGCCAATTATCCCTTGGGTAACCTTTCTGAAACCTCTTTCTTAAAACCAAAAAAGTCAAAAAGAATCGTATTTTGCAGTCTGTATTTGTGAACACAAAGCACAACGATCATCTGCACAAAGCATAACAAAAGTAAAAAGATAAGTTTTGATATTTGCTTCATTGTCGAATATATATGTATATTGTTGTGGGCCAGGGGTCGGTGGCGAGAACAACCACTAGGTGGGGAAAACTTGAGTCGTCTCCCACCAAACTCCCCGGAATTGTAGGCCGTTGCTCAGATAACTCCATGAGCCGGTGGTCGTTTAACCGACCATGGTCGCCAATATTTCAACCGCGTGGCGTAGGGTTATTTTGTCAAGATCCAATGTACCTAAGTAACCACGCAGTCTCGGTTACCGGGGATCCACGCCCTCGGAACGCCTGGCCGAACCGGATTCACTCTACCGGCAGCGGTAAAATTACACCGACTGACTATCACTCTGCCACCCACCTTTCCGGCTCGGATGCAGTCCGTTTACTCGTCTATGAAAACATGACGATGGTGAATAAAGTAAACAGTAAATGTTCTTGTGTCATATTAAATCTTATCTTACATATTATGAATTGGGTTTTGAATCTTTTGGGTCGCGCAATGTAGAGAGGTTCTGAAATTGGGTCGCTACTAAAAAAAGTTTGAAAACCACTGCACTGACCTGTGAACAAAGCAAACCAAACTACAGAAAAGCTAATCACAACTCAAACATCCAACCAGAGGACAGAACATCAGCAACAAATTGGTAATATTTTGAGCGTATACCTAGGTTTTAGGGGTCAAAGAATCTAATAGGAATGTTGTCTGGATCTAGTACATAACCAAATGGTCAAAGCAAAGATGGCGTCCAAGATGGCCACCATGAAATCTATAAATCCTAATATTTCAGGAACGGTGCTGAAGATATTTTCTTATTTGCATCAGAATATCTTATGATGCAAGCATGAAATTTAACATAAATGATCTCTAGTCTCCAAGGATCACTCTTTATGCAAAAATATTGCTCCTGCTGAAAATTAAAATGGCTGCCATTTTCAAGATGGCTGCTAAGCCGTATCTCCAGAAAAATCAAGCTGGTAATAATCATTTATCATTTCACAAAATTTAGTGGTAAAATACTTGTATTTCTGATTTATTGCATAAATGTTCACTTGTTTGTCATATATTGCAAAATTACCTGTAACAACAAAGATGGCGTCCAAGATGACCGCCGTAAAACTTAAAAATATCTCATCAATGAATAAACATAGAAATACTAAGTACTATAAGTCTGCAAATAGGTAATAAAGAAAATGTATTTCATTAGAATTATTACTTATTTTGTCAGATTGCATTTGAGGGTGGAGGAAAGCTTAGCATAATTATAATAGAGTGATGTCAGCGCACAACCAGGGCACACTGGTGACGTCACTGCTGTGTAACTCAGCATGGGGTTCAGTGTCAGCTGATCTAGCTTGACTAATGCTGTGGGTAATAGACTAGTAGTTGTAGTATAGTTTAGTTTAGTGTCCCAAATGCTGTCTGACAGCCTCATATCCAGTAGCTAGTAAACAGTAGTTTGTAGTTACTAGATTTAGTTAGATAGCCGCGCCTGAATTGACAGGGTGTGCCAGCGCAGGAGAGCCGAACCAAGGGTAAGGGGGCTATACATGACTTGCTCATGTAGATACCCGAATGGTGTACAGATCACACGGGACTTAAATGACACTGGATGAATGATCGGGCTCGGTGTAGGTCACCCGAACCTAGTCATATCCCATACAGGAATGTGCGTTGATGAAGGTGGTAAAAGGATAAACCCTCGGCCTTAAACTAAATGGCAGATGCGAATCCAATTTTAGCCAAGAAGCAAACAGACTGGACTAGATGCTGTCTTTGCCAAAAAGACAAAAAGAATGAAGCCCTGACTTCCCCTCCTCCCCATCATGTCCCAGAACATGATGGGTATACTATGCTAGCGACCAATATACCTCTGTTCAATGAGATCAGTGCACTCCCATTGATTTTAGACCCAGCGAGACTGAATGAGGGTGGAGGTATAGAGGCAACGCTGAGAAGGAATGAGGCAAAGTACACATGAGTTGTCGGTTGTTATTTTGGCCTAAGTCACATTATTTTGCTCTACGGCGAGGATACGGCAGCCGTACGCCCTCTGAATTGACAGAAACGTGCGGTGGCCGCAGAGTTTCTGAGGTGGCCTCAGGGTGGCCCTATGCTGTATGGCTATATTTTACAGGCCGTAAGGTCGCCGTGGAATTATAACGCGGAGTTATAACTTTTTTCATTTCGACGTTCGCCGTAGCAATTCGACAAGCCGAAAAAAAAACTGGGAAAAAAATTTAACCCATTCGTGACCGTCCATCTGGCCACACGTTCGCCTTAGGGCCCCCCTGCGGTCGCCTTGCGGGCACCTTGCGTCTGCCTTGAAAATTATATGGCCACCACAGGAACGCCTTAAGGTCACCGTGCGACATCAAATCAAAGACCGTACGGAAACCCCACGTTTTCGGTCTCCACAATTTATAAATACGCCATGCAGCTCCCTGAAAAATAAAAACATATGTGACTGCTACATTGTGTGACCGTGGAAATACTGCGGCCGCCGTATAATTGCTAATGGCCGTAGATTTTGGAGACCCCACGGCCGCCGTGGCAAATGTGACTTAGGCCTTAATAACACTAAACTCGATCGTGCCAAGAAACGTCGATCCGACTCTCGTGGTAGTGAAACAGATGAAGGGCATGTGAAGCAGCCACAAACTAGCCCTGATGGTCAAGTATGTATTATGTGTGAAAAGGCATAACCTGAATCTGACCTTCGGCAAGTTATGACCATGAACTTGGACAAGAGGCTGCACGAGTGTGCTCAAACACTGAATGATGGCACGTTGTTAGCAAAACTGGGTGGTGTAGATGCCATTGCCCAGGAACTAAAACACCATCGTGCATGTCTCACGACTCTGTGCAACAGGGAGAGATACCATCTCAGAAGTCTTGAGAAAGACTCACATCAAACTAAGGAGGAACCAGATGTGTACCCACTGGTTCTTTCGGAATTGGTGAATTACATTGTTGAAACCAGTCTGAATTCAGACGGTCCCAGTCTTCCCCCTTACAGATATTTACCAGTTATACCAACAGCGTCTAACAACTGGCTGTTGATACTCCCACTGTCAATACCACCAGATTAAAGGATAAATTATTGGCTGAAATCCCTGAGCTTGAAGCTCACAAAAAGGGAAAAGGTGTGCTTTTAGCATTCCAGAAAGATGTGGCTTTGTCACTATCAAAAGCATCAGAATACTCTGATTTTCTTGTGATGGCTAAAGCTGCAAAAATCTTGAGACGACACATACGAGACCATCAATCAAGATTTGA
This sequence comes from Eptatretus burgeri, assembly GCF_056783735.1. Lineage (NCBI taxonomy): Eukaryota > Metazoa > Chordata > Myxini > Myxiniformes > Myxinidae > Eptatretus > Eptatretus burgeri. The sequence continues at coordinate 6,043,521 of NC_140962.1, read as the reverse complement.
TGGCACATTTCATGAAGGCTGTGTTAAAGATGCTATACCACCCATTCTCCTTCAATTCGACGGGATGGTTGAACATGGAGCAGACATCAAATCACAGCTGAGATTTGGGGCTTCAAAGTCTGACCAGGCCATTTCCCAGCTTCTGCTGGGATACCATGATTAATCATAGTCAGTTGAAAGCATGAAATCATGCCACCACAAGAAGTGGAAGTATTAAAAAAGATTTTTTTTTTTTAAAGCAATTCCCAATACAAAGAGGGAGCAGCAACACACAGACACTGCAAAGACAGAGAAACACCATTCCCAATGTACATGGGTCTCTCTATCTTTGCCAAAACCAGGAAGAGAAGCCTGGTAGAAATGCTGCATGAGCATGGCCTCAGCATCTCCTATGACGACTAACCGTCCATGGTTGATTTTTCCCTTTGCAAAATGGGAAGAATTTTTCTGTCCATATCTGAACCATATCTGTCAAGTTAGTAAACCTTAAAAAAAAAAATCTTTATTTTGTTCCAAACGCTAGTTCGTGAACAATGGTTTATAGCTATTGTGGCAGCCATCTTGGACTCCCATCTTTGTTTCAGCAGTATGGATGGGAACTAGGAATCTAAAACCATGTCCACCTAATTAGTTGATCCCAAAAAACCTAGGTATAGATCCAAAAATTGTGAGTATGTCTATTATTTCCTGAAACATGAGCATTGTTTTGGTTTTGCAGCAGACATCTTGGATGCCATTTTTGTTACAACCATGCTGTGAGGTGTTACATTACAAAGAATAATCATGCTAAAATCTTAGACACAAAAAACTTTGGTTTACACCCTTAATGTTGTGTTTTGTTTCAAATATTTAGCTGCAGAAGAGGAATTTTCTGTGCATATGGTGGCCATCTTGAAAAATGGTCGCCATCTTGGAATTTTGCGTGGCCAGTGCCTTTTTTGAAAAAAGTGGACCTCAAAGAGTATTTGTGCCAAATTTCATGCTTGCATCACAAACCGAAGTATTTTTGCAGTTATCTGCTGCACTATGGGGAGGGGTTATAATTTGATGGAAATGGCTGCACTAATATCACAGTAAAATATCCAGCAAAACGATTTGATGATCTGAGAGTGGAGAAAGGTCATACATGGATATAGGGTTCATTCGAGACTGCATGCAACAACCAATATATCCTAAATATTCTTGCAAATATCAATTAATGAATGCAGGACTGACCAGCAAGGCTTTGAGCTCAGACATGGGGATATTACGGCGTGCCCCATGATGTAGTGTTATTTTCAGTTGCTCCTCGGCTTCTTTTATGGCATCTGCAAAGCAAACACACTCATCGTGTTGAACTTACATGCTGGTGTTTTCATAATATTTTCAGAGACAAGTAGAGGGGCTGGGGAAAGGGAAGTAGCAGCTTAAAAGTTGAATTTTATACAGAGAAAATGGGAGGAAGATAGGCACAGCACAATTAAACTTGTACCTTTCAGAGAGGTTCCAAATGCATTGGAAACAGCCTGTTGGATGTAAGCTTGGACGTAGGGGTGCAGTACATCAGAACAGCAACAAAAGGTGCATAGTATTGATAAGAGACGCCAACCACGCTCACAGCTCTCTCTGAACAGGTTGGGTAGTAGGGATGATGCAGAAAATTGTACTCATAGTGATATTTTCATAAGTCAAATGCGTTCAACATCATTTACAGTCCAAGCAAATATTTGCTATCCAGCAGTTTGGTGAAAATCTGGCTGTATTTGGGAAAATCTTTGTTAAGAAGATGACCACCAACTTGTCTAGCTCACCTGCAGGAAAGACAGAGGTGCCTGCGCAATTCTAAGCTGTCTGACAACCTCCATTCCTTTACTCACTCATCTTTGAAACCATTCATGCCCCTCCCTCCAATCTTTCAGAGTGCTGCATAGCATCACCTCATACTTTCTCCCATACTCAATGCTGCCCTCTTCTACTTTCTACGACCCCCTCCCTCTTCCCTAACTTCTCATCCTTTTACTTTCTGACACTCATTCACTCATGTGCACTGCCTTTATGTACCCGTTTCCTTTTGATCTTCTGTCTGTCTATGAACCTGATCCTCTGTCAATTTAGCTCTGCTATGAGCCAATATTTCTGTCTGCAAAAAAATTCCCTTACCATAGCAATATCACCAAGCCTGGTGTTGGATTAGTGGTTCGGGCGGTGGTCTTGGGATCTTAGGGTTCTGAGTTTGAGTCCCATCGGCCGCTGAATTAACACCAGGTGGGGTCGACTCAGCCTGTTATCCTTCTGAGGTCAGCAAAATGAGTACCAGTGAACTGGTAATCGGGACATTGCATCAGTGACAGCCACATACTCGGTCGCAGTGTCGGTGCACCGTTGATCATAGTCAGTTGAAAGCATGAAATCATGCCACCACAATAAGTGGAAGTATTAAAAAAGTTTTTTTTTTAAAAGCAAGATCAATATTGTGTTTCATGCAAGCTTCATCAGCCCTTATTTAAAGCCTTCGCATTTGCAGTTTCATGAAATCTCATCTTAATTTGTTCCATGCCCAGACAACAAAACAGGAGATGTATAACTTCTCATTGCTCTCTATTGTTATAAATTGGCTTTAACAGATCAACAATCTTTGGATATCACCTCCAGTTCTCGGGACATTTCAAACTCAATATTTTAACGAAATTATACAGGAATTTTCACACTGGACTGTGGATATTATACGATCAGAGCCTACCCGTCGCTTCGATGACAGTCCAATTAGTCGTGTTTGGCAAAAATTTTGGGTGAGAAGAAGGAAAGGGAGACAAATATACCCATGCATAGAGTGCTTTAACCCTTCATCCCCCACCCCCTCCCCGTCCCTGTCTTCACATCCCGCTCCCCCTCCCCCTTCGCCTCCTGTTCGTCCTGATGGCCCTTCCAACGAGAAATATCTCATGCATGATGATAGGCCCCTCTGGTTTTTTTTTTTGTTTGTTTTTTTATTGGTGGGGGGAGGGAGGAGATCAATTTAACCTGTGTGAAGAGAGTGCTTTAACCTCATTGTTGCCCAGATTAAAAAAAGGAAATTGTAATATCCTCTGCCACCACCACTAGGTGGTGCTACACGATACACATTTACAGAATTTACAGAGATGATTTGCAGCCCAAGGTTAACAACTATTTCTAAAATCCTCAATTTTCATCCCATGGACGTAAAATTTGAAGAGGATTTCCATATCAGATCACTGAATTCAACCACCAATTATTTTTGAGGTCAACAATAGGCCAAAAGGACATTTGCCGAATTTCTAAAACTGTCAGTTTTTATCTGATTGACTTGAAATTTGAAGGAGTTGCATATTTGATCATTGAATTCAACCACCAATTATTTTTGATGTCAAATTTGTTTTATGGATTTTGTAAGTATCGTGCTTTGCACGTCGTCTTCTTGTATTTGTGGTCTTATCACAATATATATTTTTCATTATATTTCAGATTTACTGTATATTTGTGTGTTTGTTTTTACATTTAAGATAATATGTGTCTATTTGTTTATTTGATTCTTGTCTGGTTTTTTTTTTGTAGTTTTACTTTTTTTCCTTCTTTTCAGGGGTGGGGACATGGGCTCGGGTAAAAAAAAACCACACATCATCATCCACACAACACCCCTTGATGAGACCCCCACCAACACTCCGTACACATGCACACGATCACCCATCAATGCTCAAGTGACCTAATAGTCCTGCCAACATCCCCATACCCCTCCATCTCCAATACTTCCAGGTACTTATCTAATTCCAATTTAACTTATCTTCTGTTTCTGCTGCCACTACCTTTCCAGGGAGATCATTCCATGCATTAACTACTCTCTGAGTAAAAGTCCCCTGCCTTACTACCGTCTTAACTCTCCTCTTCTTTATTCTCAAGCTATGGCCCTTGGTTCTATCACTGTCTACTATGTTGAATAATTCATCTGCACTTATTTTATCAATACCTTTCATTATTTTAAACATCTTAATCAAATCTCCTCGTAACTACCTCCTTTCTCGGGAATAAAGCCCTGTCTCCTTCAGCCGCTCCTCATGGCTAAATCTAGCTAGGCCCGGAATCAATCTAGTAACCCTACGCTGAACCCTCTCTATGGCATCTATGTCCTTCCTGAATTGTGGTGATCAAAACTGCACACAATATTCAGGATGTGGCACTCACTAAATTCCTGTACAATGTTAACACCACCTCTTTTGATTTATCATTGACCCCCCTCCGAATACAACCGAAAACCCTATTTGCTTACATATAGCTGCCTGCTTACCTCCCATATCTATTAACACCCCCAGATCCTTCTCCTGTGTGACACGCTCCAAAATCACCCCTTGCATCCTGTAATGTCTATTTTCATTGTTCTTTCCCATCCCCAACACCTAACACGTGCTCAGCCTAAATTACATTTGTCAATCTTTTGCCCAATCAATGCAAGTATCAATACTTTCCTGAATCTGATCACCACCCCCTCTGCGATCCACCTCACCTCCAAGCTTTGTGTCATCTGCAAATTTGGAAAGCCTACTCTTCATCCCTCTATCCAAATCATTGATGTAAATTATGAATAGTAATGGTCCGAGTACTGATCCCGAAGCTACCCCACTATTTACATCCTCCCAGCAAGACTTCCTCCCACTCACAGCCACTCTTTGCTTCCTACCACGAAGCCAGTTTGCAATCCAACTAACTACCTGACCAGACACTCAGCAAGTCCTCACTTTGGCTAACAAACTCTGATGTGGTACCTTATCAAATGCCTTCTTGAAGTCTCGATAGACTATGTCCACTGCCTTTCCCTCATCCACCCAATCAGACACTGCTTCATCGAACTCTAAAAGATTTTTAAAACAGGAACTACCTTTGCTAAACCCACACTGACTACCTTTAATTAGCTTGTATTTGTTTAAATGGTTGCTCATCTGGTCCTCAATTAGTCTCTCCAACACCTTCCCCACAACTGAAGTCAAACTACCAGGTCTATAGTTTCCCAATTCTTCTCTGGATCCTTTCTTAAATAGTGGTGTTACATTTGCGACTCTCCCATCCTCCGGTACCTGTCCTGACTCCAGTGAACTATTGAAAATATCCGTTAACATCTCACTTACCTGCTCAGCCACCTCCCTCAATACTCTCAGGTGCATATTATCTGGACCTGGAGCCTTATATTATGTACTCTTATATTATATTACCTTATGTACTCTTCGATTTCCTAGCTGTTCCTTTACTTCCTCTACTTCAACCTGGATGTTCTGTAAAAGCCCTTCCTCACCTCCTCGATAGATGCTCTCAGATATTGGCAATTCTCCTGACTGTTCTTGTGTAAAAATTGAAGAAAAATACCTGTTTAATAAGCCTGCCATCTCACTTTCATCACTAACCACTCTCCTGGTGCTTTTCCTCAATGGGCCCACACTGGTCCTAACCTGTTATTTTCCCCTGATATACTTAAAGAAAGCCTTGTTATTATGTTTAATATTCTTAGCAATGTCCTTCTCATGCTCTCTTTTGGCTTGCCGAGTTATTTTCTGAACCTGCCTCTGAGGCCGTGGGCCAGACAGGGTCACCATGCACACCCCTCACCCACACCCCCACCCCAACAACCGAACAATATTGTATTTTTCTGGTCTCGAGATGTTCTGAGCATGAAATGAAATGTTAACGTTGAAAATATAGGGATGCACAAAGTATTTGAGCTCTTATAAGGGAGGTACCTTCAAAATGAGAATTGCGGCTCTGCGTCGAACATGAATTCCGAACCAGAGTAAACATGATTTTTCGGAATCTCAACATGATTGAATATCCACATATTCCATTTCAAATTAAAGCTTATTTCCTTATGTTCCATTCTGTATATTTTGTGAGTTGATAAGGCCATTGATTCGGTTAGTGGACTGAGAGTGGCTACACCCTCATTTTCCTTATATACCAAAGACTGTTTACCCAAATCTTCAATATTCTTTATTTTCCAGAGAAAACAAACAGCTACTCAATGGAAATGATCTGTTGCCTAAAAATGCTTTCCATTTGATGCCAAAATGAATCAAATATCATGTTCATGTATGATGAAATCATACTTATAACAGCATACTTTGCTTCTGTATTCTCTTGTCTTCTATTTTCAGATCCCCATTCATGTACAAGATGTGTGAAGCAAGGAGTTCAACACAGACTGCTGGAGAACCAGCATCGTAAGGATGATGGAACTCTGCCAGACAAGATACCCAACAGAAACTATCATGCATCGTTCATATGCCAGGATGACAATAACAACCACGTCAACTACTATCTGCTTCTAAGGATGCTGATAGCAAGCAAGCTTGCTCGATTGAAGGAGGTGTGCAAGCAAAGACTCTCTCAACCTTTGGGTTCAACCTACCGGATAAATCGGATGAAAATTGATTATTTTTCAGGTTGAAATTGATGTTTAGAACTTTGACCTTTTGACCTCAAGAATAGTTGGTTTCCCAATTCCATGATGCAATATGCAAATCTTGTTCAAATTTCAAGTCAATCAGATGAAAAATGACGAGTTTAGAAATTTGACCTTTGACCTCAAAATCAAGAGGCTTCTCAGTTGAGACTACATCTACAACTCAGTAAGGTTTCATGACGATCGGTTTAGAATTGTGACCTGTCGGCGATAATCAGACAAACAGACAAAATAACAAAATCGACTGACCAATATACTTCAAAAATCTTCGATTTTGCAAGTAACAAACAAACAGTCAGGCAGGGGTGAAAAAACAACCTCCTTCAACCGTTGGTGGTGGAGATAATGAAACAAAAGGAAATAAGCTTTAGTTTGATACCTGCAATATAATATGTGGATATTCAATCATGTTGAGATTTCTAAAAATCATGTTTACTCTGGTTCATGTTCAACGCAGAGCCGCGATTCTCATTTTGATGGTACCTCCCTTGTCAGGGCTCAAATACTTGGTGCGTCCCTATATTTTCAAGGTTAACATTACATTTCATGCTCGGGACATATTGAGGCTTCAGCCTTACCTGACATCTAATAGCCTTACCCTACTATCCTGAACTCTAACCCTTAACAGAGTCTTTGCACACACAATGTTATAGTCACTTTGATCCGAAATGCTCCCCGACCTCCACCTCCTCTACCATATTGGGATCGTTACTTAAAAGGAGGTCTAACACTGCACTCCCCCTCGTGGGCTTATCTACAAACTGGAATAAAAAGCAATCCCGGACTAAAACGAGGAAATCCTCATCTACTCTGTCCTTTCCTGTTCCTGGACCCAATCTATCCCTGTAAGTTAAAATCCCCCATAATCAATACTCTTCCCTCACCACCTGCCCTCCTGAATTATTCATGTACTCCTCCTTCCTCCTCTTTCTTCCTCTTTCTTCCTACTCGGAGCCCAATAAAAGCACCATACCAGTATGTTACTCTTTTTACAATCACTAATCTTTACTCATACAGAATCCTCAATATTTATTCCTTCCTTAATGTCACCCCTTTTGATACAATGTAGTCCTTTACCCAGATTGCTACTCCTCCTATTCTTTCCTTCCTATCACACCGGTACACGTTGTAGCCTTCCAATCCTGCCCTCCAGTTACACTCCTTAAACCATGTTTCACTCACTGCAACTATATCGTACTCCCCATTATCTAACTTTGGCTTCAAGCTCTTCCATCTTAATAATTTAAACTCCTGGCATTGGTATGGAATACAGTAGACAAGGCGTAAGTCGTCACCATCGGGACCGAGAAAAAAGTGACGACTTAGAAATGTGACGACTTACGCGTATGCGAACATTCATGATGACTGTGGGGTGAAGGATGACCGAACAGAAGCAGTTCGCGATGGTAACATTGGAGACCTTTCCCCATGCGGTTTTGGCAGCTATCAGGGCATCCAGAAAATCCCATTTGAATGGGATTCCCTCATCTGCTGCATTCAGGTGACGCGTGGCAAGGATCTGGCAGTAGTGAAGTTTCAGGTTTCTGATGACGCCACCATCCATTGGTTGAGTGTGACTGGTAGTATTAGGTGGGAGGAATATAAGTTCTATGTTCTCCAGTTGACATGCAGGGTGAGCGGGGCAGTTGTCAACTACGAACGCAATTTTGCGTTTTTCAAGTGACATACGATGGTTCAGTTTCACCAACCATTGTTCAAACAGGGCAGAAGTCATCCACGCATTTTTATTCGCTGAGTAGGCCACAGGCAGGTGCTTCACACTTTTGAAGGCTCGGGGATTCTTACTTTTCCCGATGGCGTACAGAGGCAGCTTGTCGGTGCCATCCATGTTTGCTCCAACCAGCAACGTCACATGGATCTTCGCCTGCTTATCACCATGATGGGATTGACCAACGAACCCCAGAGGCTTTTCTGGCAGCATCTGCCAGAAAAGCCCAGTCTCATCGGCATTGTACACGTCCCGAGGCTGATACCTTTCCAAGATGTCTTTCAATTTGCCATCCTTCCAGTCGTGCACCACTGCCAAATCCACGCTGCCTGATTCGCCGCACTTCTTGACCTTGCCGATTCCCCACCTAACTTTGAATCTGTCTATCCAGTGCATCGGCAAGGTCTCGGCATCATCATGCCCGAGGTCCGCAGCGAATTTACGTGCCTTCAGCAGCAACATTTCACCGTCCAACCGAATACTTGGCTGAGCCGACATTTGCCGAAACCAGATGATGAGCGCGTCATCGACATCTTCAAAGGACACACATTTCACGCGTTTCACACTTACCACCGGCCTCGCGATCTTCTCTACTTGTCCAAATATCTTGCCCTTATTCTTCAAAATATCGTTCAATGTCTGCCGTTTGATGTCCAACTTCTCAGCTATGGCTGTTTTCTTCATCAGTGGGTTTGCCTCGCAAAACTGGATAATGTCGTATTTTTCTTGGTAAGTTTTAGTTGTAAGCTTACGCTTAGTCGCCATTGTCCTGCCTGCAGTGCGATCAACGTGTGTACGCAGTTATAAATAGCCTATCACTGGCGGTGTAAACCAATGAGCGAGCATCACGATTCCATGAAATCGGGCTTCTCACGAGGCAGCAGTTCCGTGTGACGAGTTAGGAGTGGTAATTTACTTGAGTTTCCATTACGCGAGAAACAGACAACATCTGACGACTTAGACGAAGTGACGACTTAGAGAGGGATGACCCTTTATTCATATGGATTTAACATGAGATAAATTCGGGACTTTTTGACGCTGCCGACTTAGGCGAAGTGACGAGTTACACGCTGCCGACTTAGGCGAAGTGACGAGTTACACGCTGCCAATTTACGCCTAGTCTACTGTATATTGTTGTGGATTCTCGCCCGCCGGCATGCGGACAACCGCTTTTAGCCGAATCGCGGCCGTACGCCCACCGGACGAGCAATGCAGTCGCAGCCTTCCAGATCAAACGCCAGAATCCCGCTACGGGTGTGTTTTTAAGCACACCAGAGCCGAGTCAACATTCTACCTGCGCTACAGGGTCAATCGCCGAATTATCGATATACCTAATTAATCGTGCGGGCAGACTACTGAGGGACTGTACCTCAACAGGGCCGCTTGGAAACGAGCTGCAAAAGCAGCTCGCTTCGTTTTGGGATAACCGAGCGGGGTATTATCGCGCAGCCCCATTGGACCCGATCACTTTATTGGCTATTTAACAACCAACTATATTCCGAACGCAGAACGGCAGCTCAATTAAGAGAAGAGGACACAACGAACGGGTTAACATTTGAACAAGCACATTTATTTCGCAAGAGACATATGCAGGCATGCACGTCAATCAACGCAGCAATGGCAATCATGCAGTTATGTATGCAATCAAGGAGAGCACGCATGGAATTATGTAACATGTAAGGGACAAACCACGAGCAATGCAAAAGAGCTACTACCGTCTATCTATTATGTACACACTTAACAGTTCTACTTACGGACATGGCGCCACAACGTTCACGCAAAGAAACAAGGAAAAACCCCAGGACAGACGAGGGGTAGACTGGACCTCTTGGGGTCTTTATAAACACGGAGCCGTGTAGACCGCAAAGGCTCCGAGAGACCGGGCTGGCTACCTTGTCCCTCGTGGTGACTCGCTAGGGCGACCCTCGATGTCCCCTCTCCAGTGACCCACGGTTGGATACGGACCAGCAGGCCGCGCGCCTTGGCTCCGCTGCGCTCCTCTCTCTCTCCAGCTCCTCACCGCAGATCCACACACTGCCCACAACTCCGACACGACACTTTTTTTTATTCTCCACACCCAACAACCTCCAGCAGAAAGCGACCTTGCGTTCAGCGCGCCCTTTTATGTTCACGGCGCCTCGCCACTCCCTTCTGCCCCCCCCTCCTCTTCCAGCATTCGCGGGAAACCTCCAGAAGAAGGGCATTTTCCTCGCCGAATCGGGGCCTTTCTCATTCTTTTCCTTTTTCACAGCTGGTCTCGCTTTTTTCCACACGTGTTGAGAATCCACTCGCAGGGTGGAATTCTCCGTAGTTGGGGGGAGGGGAGGTGGGGCCGTCGTCCGTTCGCCCCCGATGAATGCCAGGTTTCTCGCAACCGTGCTGAGGTGGAAATGCGGTGGTGGTGTGGTTGGCGTTATGGTGGCGTGGCTGGCGTTTTGTGGTGGTCATGATGGTGGTGTGGTGATACGGTTGGTGGTTAAGGTGGTTGTGGTCGTAATGGTGGCGTGGCTGGTGTTTTGTGGTGGCCGTGATGGTGATGTGGTGATGCGGTTTTGGAGGAGGTGATGAGGCAATGCGGTGGTGGCTGAGGTGGTTGTTCCAAAATAACGATAGCAAAAGAAAAACGGCTAACTCAAAGATCACAGCCCGGCACACGAATAATTGCCCGTTAAACATCGGTGGGGAAATCTATCTGAACACAGACTTATCGACATAACTGATCTAAGGACCTATATGGTGCTCTGCGAATTTCCACAGCCGTCACAATATTTAACTTTTCCCTTCCTGAAATTCTATTTTCTTGACTGGCCTTACTCATCACAATTACATCATCCGTTCCTTCCTTCATAGCTTCTCCACCCTCCGCTGACCGAAAAAAAGCCTGAATTCCTTCCTCAATTCCCACTGCAAACCTTGCTGCCCCCTTTCTATTTAACATACGGCCATCATTCCAGAAACACTCCCTTTGTCCCCTTAATGATTCCCACTGCTTCTTAAATGTAAAACCTTCCTCCCCACACCAATCTTCCAGCCATTGGTTGACATCTGTCATTCTGCTCATAATTTACAAATCATTACCTAATCTTGGGAGAATCCCAGAAAACATTACCTCACAACCCTTTGCTTTTAGCCAATTACTCAAAATCGGAAGTGTTTCTCCTTTGAAAGAATGATATGTGATTTATTGAATTCCTCAAACTCATTTTCATGGTTAAACATCTTTTTGATAATACCACGTACTTGAATAAAAATCACGTCAAAATTGTATCCTGACATCCATCGTTTAATCCAATCGTGTAATGTTTTTACCATGACTGAGTATTCATAATACAACCTACGGACTTTGAAAAATTTTCACTTTATATATTGACATTTTTTTCTCCCAAGTCATTGAAACGTTTGCAGATACTGTCATTAACTCTGCTTCATTCTCATTATGCCTGGTGTTGGCTTAATGGTTAGGGTGGTGAGCTTTGGATCATAGGGTCCTGAGTTAAAATCCCACTCAGCTGTTGAATTAATACCAGATGGGGTTAACTCGGCCTGTCATCCTTCCGAGGTCGGCGAAATGAGTGCCAGCATGATGGTATACTGTGTCGGAGTGGCGACCCGTCCAGGATTGTGCCCAATAGCCAAGGAGACTGCTTTAGCAGCACCAATGCTCTGCACAGAGTATGGTCCCAATCGCCTCCTCCTCCTTTCTTATCATTCAATTCTTCTCTTTCTTCATAATTACTGTATATTCATTTATCTTTTCGGCACATCTTTGATCGTTGATCATCTTTAACCATTGATTGACCATTGATCATCATCACATCTTTGACCTTCTCCAACATCATCGTCATCCTTTCAGTGTCTTCTTTCTCTTTATGACAAGCTATATTGCTCAAAAGCATTGTATCTGTGTCTACCAATATATTTATCATGAGTGGTTTCTTGTCATATTTATCCTGACCGGAGGATTATTCACCAATCATTCAATGTCTCTTGCTCGTCAATCACTCAGACATGGGGCTGGGATTGTGGCGGCAATATATACATCGTGTTAATGCAGACATTGTTGTTGACTTAAATACCTTCATGGATACATCAACTAAACCAAATGTTAATATTTAAAAAATAATAACAAGAAAAAGAGCAATCAGAGATTGTAGACCCTCACCAGGACTTGTTTTGTTTGGTGTTTGTGTAGTTTTGTGTGGTGTATTATGTAATTAATAAGACACAATTAGAAATGCCACTTTATAACTGCTGACAGTGATGACCGGGTACCAAGTCGTCCCACTTTGATGCAACTCCGCTTTGATCGGACACTTGACCCTGACCCATGATGTTTATTATTATTCAATTGAATTTAGAATGGGATAAGAAATAAATTCAATTCAAATCAAATGGAAGACTAAATAGGTGGAGTCCTGCATTGGAGTAATCAGAAGGAACCCAAACAAGCAAAAAGCAAAGATGAAGTCATCAGGAGGATTCGGGATAGGATTCGGGTTTCAGCTGCTACTCCTCTACCCTCAAACCCATCCAGGCACAGCCAAGTGAGCCTTGTTAAAAAAAAAAAGAACCCAGATCAATAAATAATTAATAATTCTCACTGCCAGAATATGCGTCCAATCAGGTTGAAGTTTAAAACATGTATTCCCCATCAATACTAGATCATAATTGTGAAGTTTCACGTCGATTGATTAAGCAGCTTAACAGAAATATATTTTTAAAGATTTTTGCTCAATCCAATATGGCTGCCAGACCATGTGACATCCTGGTAACCCCAAGGATTCCCCGAGGCTTGGGGAACATTTGTGTGAAGTTTCCCCTTGATCTGTCAAGCTGTTCTGGAGAAGAATATTTTTATAGGTGTGAGGGTCAATCCAATTTGGCTGCCAAACCATGTCACCTATGATGTCATATGTGTGAACATTTTGTTTCTCGTGGATAGGTGGTCATACGTGAAAAGTTTTGCCTCGATCGGTTCAGCCACTTCAGAGAAGAAGATTTTGAAGGTATTTTTCTAGAAACAATATGGCTGCCGAGTCACGTGACCAATGAGATCAAACTTTTTTCTGTGGACCATTTTATCCTGAGATGACGCTCAAAATTTTTCATACTCATCAGATGTAGCATTCTACATATGCAATTATGATATAATGAGGGTACCTATGACGTCATAAAAATCACACTCGTTCCCCATGAGTACTTGATACGTGCCAAGTTTCAATTTATGACTTGGTGTGGTTTCAGAGATGAAGAGGCCCAAAGTTTTTTTTTTCTGTTTTTCCAACATGGCTGCCACACCACGTGACCTATGACATCATAATTACCATTTAAACATTCTACATAAGTCGTCGCTCCCATGGTGAAAATTTCATCTCAATCCAACAAGCAGTTGCAGAGAAAAACACCAAAGTTCTGTGCAGACAAACAAACAATCACAGAAAAATGGACCCAAATGCAATACCCTCTCCCTTGGCGAGGGAAACTAGAGCGAAGTTTATTGCATGCCATCACAAAGCTCCACGCTTCCCACCGAAAGGAAAATTGAAGGATGGCAAAAAATTCCACCAGGAATGACCCAATATCAAATTTTGAGTTAAAAAAAATCTTCTGTTTTGACTCCTGTGACCCTAAGTCCCCACCCATGGAGAATGAACCAGGGGTCAAATCCCCAAAAAATCATTAAATATTTAATGTGTCCCCAAACGTTGATTACTGAGACAAAGTTTCATAAAAAATACTTTATCAAGTGTACGTAATTGCATTTTTTACCCCGTATTTAACCTTTTGATCCCAGTGTCGTGTATGCCCCGGTTAGAATAGGTGTACCATATCCCTGTGTGTCGTAAGAGGCGACCAGGGTTGCGTCAGGAAGGGCATCCGGCGTAAAAACCTATGCCAAATCATTATGCGGACAACAAAACGAATTTCCATACCGGATCGGTCGAGGCCCGGGTTACCAACGACCGCCACCGGTACCGGTGGTCAGCAGGGTACCAGTGGAAATTGTGCTACTGCTGGGCGAAGGAGGAGAAGGAGACGGGGAAGGCGAGGCCGGAGGCAGTGGGAGAGGGGGAAGGGTAGAAGTGTGGAGGTGAGAGTTGGAACTCTGAATGTTGGGACGATGACTGGCAAAGGGCGAGAGTTGGCTGATATGATGGAGAGAAGAAAGGTGGACATACTGTGTGTACAAGAGACCAAGTGGATGGGGAGTAAGGCGAGGAGCATTGGAGGTGGTTTCAAACTGTTCTATCATGGTGTGGATGGGAGGAGAAATGGTGTCGGGATAATCCTGAAGGAAGATCATGTCAAGAGGGTATTGGAGGTGAGGAGGGTGTCTGACCGAGTGATGAGTGTGAAGTTGGAAATTGAAGGGGTGATGATGAATGTCATCAGTGCATATGCCCCACATATGGGGTGTGAGATGGAATATAAAGAAGATTTCTGGAGTGAGTTAGATGAAGTGGTGGAGAGTGTATCCAAGGATGAAAGAGTGGTGATTGGAGCAGATTTCAATGGACATGTTGGGGAAGGGAATAAAGAGGATGAGGAGGTGATGGGGAGGTACGGTCTCAACAAGAGAAATGTGGAAGGGCAAATGGTGGTAGAGTTTGCAAAAAGAATGGAAATGGCAGTGGTAAACACGTATTTCAAGAAGAAGGAGGAACACAGGGTGACATACAAGAGTGGAGGAAAGTGCACACAGGTGGATTACATCTTAAGTAGGAGATGCAACCTGAAAGAGATTAGTGACTGTAAGGTTGTGGCAGGGGAGAGTGTAGCTCGACAGCATCGATTGGTGGTCTCTAGGATGACTTTAGAGGTGAGGTTGAGGAAGAGAGTGAGGGCTGAACCAAGGACCAGATGGTGGAAGCTGAAGGAGGAAGACTGTTGCGTGAAATTTAGGGAGGAGGTGAGACAGGCGTTGGATGGTGGTAAAGATGGGTGGGATGATTGGGCAACGACAGCAGAAGTTGTGAGGGAGATAGCTAGGAAGGTACTTGGTGTGACATCTGGACAGAGGAAGGAAGATAAGGAGACTTGGTGGTGGAATGAGGAAGTACAGGAAAGTATAAGGAGGAAGGGGTTGGCTAAAAAGAAGTGGGATAGGGTCAGAGAGATGAAGAAAGTCGGCAGGAGTACAAGGAGTGGCGTCGAAAAGCAAAAAGAGAGGTGGCTAAGGCCAAGGAAAAGGCATATGACGAGCTGTATGAGAAGTTGGATACAAAAGAAGGGGAAAAGGATTTGTACCGATTGGCAAGACAGAGGGACCGAGCTGGGAAGGATGTGCTGCAGGTTCGGGTGATAAAGGACGCAAATGGGAATGTGCTGACGAGCGAGGAGAGTGTGTTGAGAAGGTGGATGGAGTACTTTGAGGAGCTGATGAATGAAGAAAATGAGAGAGAGAGAAGGTTGGAAGAGGTGGAGATAGTGAATCTGGAAGTGGGGTGGATCAGTAAGGATGAAGTGAGGACTGCTATGAAGAAGATGAAAAGTGGAAAGGCGGTTGGCCCAGATGGAATACCAGTGGAGGCATGGAAGTGCTTAGGAGAGATGGCAGTGGGGTTTTTAACCAGATTGTTTAATAAAGTCTTGGAAAGTGAGAGGATGCCGGAACAGTGGAGATTAAGTGTACTGATTCCGATTTTCCAGAATAAGGGTGATGTGCAGAGCTGTGGAAATTACAGAGGGATAAAGTTGTTAAGCCACACCATGAAGTTGTGGGAAAGAGTAGTGGAAGCTCGGTTGAGAGGAGAGGTGACGATCTGTGAGCAGCAATATGGGTTTATGCCAGGAAAGAGCACCACTGATGCGATGTTTGCTTTGAGGATGTTGATGGAGAAGTATAGGGAAGGCCAGAAAGAGTTACATTGTGTGTTTGTGGATTTAGAGAAAGCTTATGATAGGGTGCCAAGAGAGGAGTTGTGGCATTGTATGAGGAAGTCGGGAGTGGTGGAGAAGTATGTGAGGATCGTGCAGGATATGTATGAGGACAGTGTGACAGCGGTGAGGTGTGCGGTAGGAATGACGGACCGGTTTAAGGTTAAAGTGGGATTGCACCAAGGATCGACTCTGAGCCCTTTCCTGTTTGCAATGGTGATGGACAGGTTGACGGACGAGATCAGACTGAGTTCTCCATGGACCATGATGTTCGCGGATGACATCATGATCTGTA
The DNA here is from genome assembly GCF_056783735.1 of Eptatretus burgeri. Classification (NCBI taxonomy): domain Eukaryota; kingdom Metazoa; phylum Chordata; class Myxini; order Myxiniformes; family Myxinidae; genus Eptatretus; species Eptatretus burgeri. Next base: position 6,027,180 of record NC_140962.1, on the reverse strand, counting down.
GGGAGAGTAGGGAGCAGGCTGAATCGAGCCTTGAGAGGTGGAGGTACGCACTGGAGAGAAGGGGAATGTTAGTCAGTAGGAGAAAGACGGAGTACATGTGCGTAAATGAGAGGGAGGGTGGTGGTATGGTGCGGTTGCAAGGAGTTGAGGTGGGGAAGGTGGATTGGTTTAAATACTTGGGATCAACTGTCCAAAGTAACGGAGAGTGTGGGAGAGAAGTGAAAAAGAGAGTGCAGGCAGGATGGAGTGGGTGGAGAAGAGTTGCAGGAGTGATTTGTGGACAGAAGGGTAGCTGCAAGAGTGAAGGGGAAAGTATACAAGACGGTAGTGAGACCAGCTATGTTGTATGGTTTGGAGGCGGTGGCGCTAACAAAAAGACAGGAAGCAGAGCTGGAGGTGGCAGAGTTAAAGATGCTGCGATTCTCGTTGGGAGTGACGAGGATGGATAGGATAAGAAATGAGTGTATTAGAGGGACAGCGCAGGTAGGACGGTTTGGAGACAAAGTGAGAGAGGCGAGATTGCGATGGTTTGGACATGTGCACAGGAGGGAAACGGAGTATATCGGGAGAAGGATGTTGAAGATGGAGCCGCCAGGCAGGAGGAGAAGAGGAAGGCCAAAGAAGAGGTTCATGGATGCGGTGAGGGCGGACATGCGGGTGGTTGGAGTGTCAATGGAAGATGTGGAGGATAGAGCAAAATGGAGACAGTTGGTCCGCTGTGGCGACCCCTAGCGGGAGCAAGCCGAAAGAGGAAGAAGATTTAACCTTTTGATCCCACCGCAGGGACCCAGGATTCGGGGCCAAAATGATACTGCTCTCGCACCTTCTTGTCATGTGGTGATCATAACTACCAAGTTTGGTGAATTTCTGCGAAACCATTTAAGAGGAGATAGTGTGACAGACAGATGGATGCAGACAGAAACAGACAGACAGAGCCAATTACAAATAACCCCCCCCCACCCTTTTTTATTTGGTAAAGGCATGGGGATAATAATCATAGCTGGAAGAATAACACTCAGTCTTCCATTTGGAAATGGAAACCCCGAATGATATTAACAATGATAAACCTTTACCGACAATAAAGCCAATGTACAGGACTTGCTGCTTTCGAATTATAAATGGATCAATGGCCTCTCAATCTTCCATTGACTCTTCTTTCAGCCTAACATCTAGCTCTAGCCATACCAGGATGCAGAAATTAATCCAGTAATCTCCTATTTGGTAACTTAAAGTTGATGTCCTTTTGCTCATTTCCACTCATCAGTTACCATCTTGCTAGAGCCTGGTGTTGGCTTAGTGGTTAGGGTGGTGGCTTGGGATCCCAGGGTCCTGAGTTCAAATCCCGTTGGCTGCTTAATTAACACCAGGGGGTTGACTCAGCCTGCCATCCTTCCGAGGTCGGCGAAATGAGTGCCAGTGTACTGGTCCCGGTGTATGCCCCGGTTAGAATAGGTGTACCATATCCCTGTGTGTCGTAAGAGGCGACCAGGGTTGGTGTCAGGAAGGGCATCCGGCCATAAAACATTGCCTCAAGAAAAAGCCACACCCCTGCACAGCAGGGAAAAATGGCTGTAAAAACGGTCATTTTTTATTTTAGTTACCATCTTGCTAAATGTGTGGGAACAGCTGAAGGTAGCAGCTTACTGAAATCACACATTATCTTCGATCCCCACCAGTCATCTTTTATACATCGTCGAACACCTTAACCCAACACCAAGCACTACTTGTGGATTCTTCTTTTCTGTCAGATCCTGCATGCTCATTTGTTTAACCGATGTTCAACACTTGCCCACTTTCTTAACTTCCGAAGACACCCTTCCATCTTGTGCCAATTTATGCTTCCACGAGATATATTGGTACGAAAACCAATTTAGCTTGAATGACAAGCACATGGTTATGAATTTTGAATCGTTACAATGGCTGCTTACAACAATAATGATGAAAGAGATGGTTAACCTGTTGCAAAAAATAGTAACTCACCTTTTCACGCTGCTGTTGTCAGTAACTTGCCTGATAATCTGGCAGTATGCTTCATCTGCCATTTTTCCATGTTGGGAAGCAACCTGAGAACGATTTTTAAAAACCCAGTGTTTCCCTTTGCCAACCACAAAACAAGCGCTTTAAGAAAACACGTGGCAAAACGATATATTTTACAATAATCTGCATCAAACTTTAAAAAAATATATGATAAAACATGTATGTCGGAATATGATTTCAAGATGAATATGTAAGTTTTCTTTTCTACAAGTTATAAGGCAAGTCATGTATGAGCTGCAACACAAATCAAGCATACACATGCAGATAAGTGAATGAGATAACACCAGACTTTCCTCAGCTTTTTCAACGTGTTGGTCAAACTGCAGCTGCCACTTCCATCCCGTTAAATCTAAGTTTTCCGAACCGGATTTGTTGTGTTTTTGTGTTATGTCTTCGTCCCTGCGCTGCTGTTTGTATTTCTGTCCAATTTTCCATGATAAATTGTACGTTGTTGTGCTGTATTTGTCGAATTTGATTTTGAATTGTTCAAGGCCAACTCTTCAGATTGCCGCTGTCAACATTACTGTATGTGTCCCTTTTGTCTCTGTGTTCCTCATTTTCCTTATTACCCTCGCCAGAAGAGAGAGTATTGCATTTGGGTCCATTTGTTTGTTTGTTTGTTTGTCTGTCAGTCTGTTACTTGGCGAAAAAACTTTTTTGCCAAGTATGTCGGTCTGTAGCATTTGTCTTTCTGTCTGTCGCACAATTTTTGGCCACAGTTTTCAACCAATCGTTCTGAAATGTTTTGTGTATGTCGGTGACCGGCCAAGGACAACAAAGCTTAATTTTTGTGAAGATCCGAATCCGGGTTTGAATTTTTTTTGAAGTGAGTCTTCACCAATGAGAGAAAGATCGGGCCAAAAACGATATATAGCAAAATATCTCAAAAGGTTATGGATGAATTCGGACAAAACTTGGTGGACAGGTTAGGTGTGTGACAAGGACGAATGGATTCAATTTTGGTGAAGATCCGAATCCAGATCTTGATACGATAATTATTTAAGTTTTTTAACTGATTCTTCACCATGAAGAGAAGGGTTAAAAACGATATTGCATTACCTCTCAAAAAGTTGTGGATGGATTTGGAAGACACCTGGTGGGCATGTTGGGTGTATGACAACGAGAAAATAGATTCGATTTTGGTGAAGATCCAAATCCGGATTCAAGAATTTTTCAAGTGATTCTTCACCATTGAGAGAAAGGGCCAAAAACGATATGTAGCACCATATCTCAAAAGGTTATGGATGGATTCCGCAGCAACTTTGTGGACAGGTTGGGTGTGTGACAAAGACGAATTGTTCAATTTTGGTGAAAATTCGAATCTGGATCGGGATGCAATAATTTTTAAAGTTATTCTTCACCATTGAGAGACAGGGCCAAAAACTATATATTGCATGATAGCTTAAAAAGTTGTGGACGAGTTATGAAAAAAACTAGGTGGATGAGTTGGTTTGGTGACAAGAGCAAGCCGATTTGATTTTGGTTGAGGTCCAAATTCAGATCCAACCTATCAGAGGGATACAAAATGTAAACTGTTCAGCCTTGAGGTGGCATATGCTCGACCGAGTGCCATTCCGTTTCGCCAAGTGTCACAGTGATTTTTCATTTGTTACTAGTGAAAATCAAAGATTTTTTCAAGTATATTGGTCAGTCAATTTTGTTTTCTGAATGTTTATCGCCAACTGGTCACAATTCTAAACCGATCGTCATGAAACCTTACCAAGTTGTAGAGGTAGTCTCAACTGAGAAGCCTATTGATTTTGAGGTCAAAGCTCATCTTGAGGTCAAATTTCTAAAATCGTCATTTTTCTTCCGATTGACTTGAAAGTTGAACAGGATTTTCATATCAGCTTACTTAATTCAATGATCAATTATTTTTGAGGTCAAACTTGGTCGAAAGGTCAATGTAGGCCAAAGGTCAAAAACTTATGCGAGATTTCTAAAATCCTCAATTTTCATCCGATCGACTTGAAATTTGAAGAGGATTTATATTTCAGGTCGCTGAATTCAGCTAGCCCATTATATTTGAGGTCAACATCGACCAAAATGTCAACATAGGCCAAAGGTCTTCTTTGACTTCTGGTTCTGGGTTTGCAGCAATGGCAGGTTCTCTCAGTGCTCTCTGCCAACTTTCTCAAAGTTAAGTTTCCGGTCGTTATCTGTTCCGTTTTAACTGCATATTTTCTCACCTACATGTTTCTGTGTGTTCCTAGTTCGGTTTTGTTTCAAAAATCGTGCTATTTTGTGAGTTTTCGTCAACCTTGTCTTACCAGGTTCATTGAGGCTGATGTACGATCCTTCCCTTCCAGGTGTACGATCGTTTTTATTTCTATTCTCTTCCTATTACCTTCAATTGCTATTTTCCCCACTTTACCAACACCCCCATCCCTCTCAACGGAACACTCTGTTTCTTGTTAGGGTATCCAGTCAAATGGACTGGATAACCTATTGTTTTTCTTCTGTTTATTATTATTTTTCTTCCGCCGTAAATTTGCAAAATTTCCAATTTTTTTCGCTTTAAATGCCATTTTCTCAGAAATGGTAAGACCAATCTACACAAAATTTTCACCAAATATGTATCTTTTTTGATAGCATACATAATTGATAATTGTGACGTCATAGGTCACGTGATACGGGCGCCATCTTGAAAAAACAGATAAACTTTGGACCTCTGTATCTCGGAAACCTTCTTGGGTAAAAAAATTTCGCTTGATACATTTGAACAAGCTCCCTCTCGGGAATACGTGTGATTTTTCGTGACGTCATCAGTGAAGAGGTATCCCAGTAAAAATTCGTCAAGTAGAACGCCACATGGCAAAAATTTGAAATTTCTTGAGCATCATCTACACAAAAATTCATCGTAGAAAAAAAATATTTTGACGTCATCGGTAACGTAATTCGGCCGCCATCTTGTTTTTTAGTGTTTTTTTAAAAAAAATCTTCTTCTCCAGAACGGCTGTGCAGATTGTGGCGAAACTTTACAGGCATATTCCCCCTGAGGTCCTCTTTCAAGGTTGTTAATTTGTTGTTGATACGTCACATGGTTTGGCGGCCATCTTGAAAAAACCTTAAAACCTTCAAACATCTTCTTCTCCAGAAGCGCTGGTCCAATGAAGGCGAGATTTCAGAACTATATTCGTGACATGTATGCGATGCAAGTTTGTTAAATTCAAAGTGATAGGTCACATGGTTTGGCCGCCATGTTGGATTTAAGAAAAATATTAAATAATGTTTTCTCTGGTATTTCATAAGCCATCAAAGCGAAAATTTGCAAGTGCCTTCCTCGCTCAAGTCTGCATACATGGTAAAAAAAATTTTTACCTCAGAAGTCACATGGTTTGGCGGCCATCTTGGATAGAAAAATAGACTTTATCCGATTTACACAAAACTTCACACACTTGTTCGGGTCGACGATGGAAAGCAGAATTTAAATTTATGATATCATAGGTCACAAGGTTCGGCAGCCATCTTGGATTGAAAATGAATAAATTTTAAAAATCTTCTTCTCCAGAAGGGCAAGACAGATGAAGACGAAACTTCACACATATATTCCCCATGAGGTCCTTTCTCAAGTTTGTTAATTTGTTCTTGATCGGTCACATGGTTTGGCGGCCATCTTGAAAAAACCCTAAAACCTTCAAACATCTTCTTCTCCAGAAGCGCTGGTCGGATGAAGGGCAGATTTCAGAAGTATATTCGGGACACGTAGGCGATATAAGTTTGTTAATTTCGAATTGATAAGTCACACGGTTTGGCCGCCATCTTGGATTTAAGAAAAATATTAAATAATGTTTTCTCTGGAACTGCTTAACCTAACGAATCGAAAGTTTGCAATTATCATCTACCATCGTGTGTGCACGAGTGGTAAAAATTATGATGTCACACGTCACATGGTTTGGCGGCCATCTTGGATAGAAAAACGCACCTTTACCGATTAACACGAAACGTCACACACGTGTTCCAATACCCAGTTGGAAGCAGAATATAAACTTGTGATGTCATAGGTCACATGGTTCGTCAGCCATCTTGGATTGAAAAATAATATCTTAAAACGTCTTTTTCTCTGAAATGACTGAACAGATCCAGGCGAAACTCCACCACTATGACCGCCTCTCCATGACGAATAAAAAGTTCTCACCCCCTTTTTAGGTACGACGCAACGTTTGGCAGCCATAGTGGATTGAAGGAAAAATATTAATTAATGTTTACTCTGGAACAACTGCATCAATCAATGTGAAACATCACCTTTATGGTGGAACAGTCATGCGGAATGAGGATTTGAAATTTCAACGGGATCGGGCCCAGGGTTTGGCAGCCATGTTGGTTTTAAGAAAAATATTAAATAATGTTTTCTCTGGAACTGCTTAACCAAGCGATGCGAAAAATTTGTACTTATCGTCTCCGATCGTGTTTGCACATGTGGTGAAAATTATGACATCACAAGTCACATGGTTTGGCCGCCATCTTGGATTGAAGGATAAATATTAATTAATGTTTACTCTGGAACCGCTGCTTCTATATATGCGAAACTTCAGATTTATAATTTAGGCGACATGTGAAACAAAAGTTTAAAATTTCAACCTGATCGGTCACACGGTTTGGCAGCCAGAATTATTTAATTATTTGAATCTGTTCGCCAGTAATAAGGAAATTGACCGCTTTGTGCTGACCGGTTCGTAACTCGTCTGTTCCGCGCCGTCTCGAAGCAGGCCTCTGTTTGTATCACCATTAAATAATGTTTTCTCTGGCACCGCTTATCCGATAAATGCGAAACTTTGCGGCTATGATTTAAGTCTCATGTTGTATCAGTTGTGTCAAAGGCGGACGGACTGGGTACCCGGTCATCACTGCCAGCAGTTATAAAGTGGCAGTTCTAGTCTTAAATTTTTTTTTAAACTACCTTTCTTCCTACATGCACACGAGCCCCGAGCCTTCTTCTTCTCCTTCTTCTTCTTCTTCTTCTTCTTTTTCTTTTTATTCTTCTTCCCCCTCCTTCTTCCGGCATACCATCCTTATTCTACTTGAGCTGGCCCACTCTCGCCCTTACCTTCACAATTTCTTCCAACAACCTTCCAATCCCGAATCTTAATCTTCAAAAATCCATCAAAAAAATAATAATCTTCTATACACCACCTATAACCACATGTCTCTCTCCCCTCTTCCTGATACTTTTCATCGATCCATCAGCTTCACTCTGCGTTTACCGTTTCAAATTCACCATACACCAAAAGGAATTTACTCCAACCTTCCCTTTTCCGAATGTTACGCAATCCTTATTTAAAATAAATAAATAATTTTACTTTTGACGATACACCTCCCATAGCCACGTGCTTCTCCCATAACCATGCGATCTGTTCCCACCCTCTGCGTTTACCGATCCAAATTCACCATTCACCTCACGATTTTTTTTCTACAACGTTCCTTCACATAATCTGATGATATATATCTCTCTCTCTATATATCTATCTATCTCTATCTCTATCTCTATCTCTATCTCTATCTCTATCTCTATCTCTATCTCTATCTCTATCTCTATCTCTATCTCTATCTCTCTCTCTCTCTCTCTCTCTCTCTCTCTCTCTCTCTCTCTCTCTCTCTCTCTCTCTCTCTCTCTCTCTCTCTCTCTCTCTCTCTCTCTCTCTCTCTCTCTCTCTCTCTCTCTCTCTCTCTCTCTCTCAAAATAATAATAATAATAATAACAACAATAAAAGCGATCTCTTGTAATGATTCATCTTCCTCTTTCACGTGTGTGGTTCTCAATACTGTATCATAATGCACTATTTTTCTATTTCAACAGACTGCCCTCAATTCAACCTTTCCTTCATACCTTGCCAAAAAAGTCCAACTGTTACAGCATTTCTTCTCTCCATTCTCTGAATTCGCCTTTATTGCATCCATCAAGAAACGTCTTTAATTGCATCTCTGACATGTAAATAAAAATAAACCCAGTTTGCAATGAATGTTCGCTTTCCATCAACCATTCTTTTTTTTGGAACTTCAGTGCCAACTCACCCCACTCCTCTCACCCCTCCCTCTCAAAGCAACCATCATACTGTTCTCCTTCCAAGCTTCCCTCTCACCTCTCTCAAAAACTTCCCCCTCACCTTTCTCCTTCAACTCTCCCCACTCACCCTTCTCCCACCATTCACGCCCCTCACTCACCCTTCTCAAAGTTTCCCCCCTCACATCCACAAAGCTGCCTCCTTCCCCTGCCTCCTTCCCCTGCCCTCTCACCTCCATCTCATCATTCCACCTCCTCAAATCTCTCTCTTGCCCCCCCTTCTCCCCCAGCACCACAGAGTCTTTTCTTCTCCTCATTCAGCCCCCTCTCCAAGCTATTCTGCAATCCCCCACACTCTTTCAACAACTCTCCTTACCTCCCACCCTTCCTCCCTTGTCCTACCCTCCCCCTCCCCTCCCATCCCCTGCACCCAAAGCCTCCTCCCCTACCTCTTCATTAACAGTGTGGATCTCAAATATCCGGGACCTTCGCTCAAACCTTTCAGATCTTTCCATACAGGTTGCCACTGACAAACCAGACATAATCTGCCGAACAGAAACTTTCCTCCCTCAAGACGTCTCTGACTCCCAAGTATCTCTCCTGGTTACTCCCTCCTCTGGTATAACAGACCTGAGCCTCGTCCTGGTGGATGAGTTGCTCTTCATCAAAGACTTGGTTCATCACTCTCTGTGCACTGCCCTCACTTCCCCACACCCCCAGGAATACCTCTGGCTATGGCTTTCCCTCCACTCCCACCTCTTGTTTATATGTGTACTGTACCGTCCACCAGTGATGACTCCATTTACACCTCACTATCCGAAAGCATAGACCAACTTCTATCCTCTCATCCGAACTCTCTCTTCCTCATATGTGGCGACTTCAATTGTTATCATGCCAGTTGGCTCGGTGTGGGTACCTCTCTCACCTGTCATGGCACCTCAGCAAAAGCTTTCTGCGACTCAATCGGTCAACTTCCCGACCCGGATCTCAACCAATGGTACTCCATCTCTTCTGGAGATGATTTTGACAAATTTCCCTGAAAATATCTACTGTTCTTCCTCCACTCCAATCGGTTCTTCTGACCACGTGCTTGTCAAAGTGGACATTTCTCTGGCTGTTATCAGAGAACCACCTCAGCACCGTCGAGTCTGGCATTTCACTCAAGCCGACTGGCAGGGTCTCCAAGCAGCCATCAAACTTCGAGACTGGTCTCCCATTGCTACTTTCTCGAACATCAACTCATCCTGGGAATTATTTCAAAGAAACTTGCTCTCCCTCATGCACAGATTTATTCCCTCTCGTCTTCAGTTGTCCGACCCTTCCTCCCGCCCGTGGTTCACAGAAGCTTGTGGCAAGGCAGTTGTCCTGAAACAACTTGCCCTTGCCTCATAAAGCAAACCCAACTGAGGGTAATCTCAGTTCCTTCCATAAATCTCAGAACAAGTGTGTATCTAACCTCAGGAGAGCCAGAAAACAACATCTTTCTAAGTTCACGTATGAACTCTCAAACCTCTCTCCCTCCTCAAAATCCTGGTGGCATCTAATCAAATCTGTTTCTGGTGTATGCTACCCCTCCATCACCTCCCTTACCTCAAATGGCTGCACTGCCGATACCGCACGTGAAAAGGCTGAATGCCTAAACTCAGTGTTTGCATTAAAATCTTGTGTCCGAAACCTATTGCTTTCTGTACCCACCTAACCCAGTCGCACACAACTGTCCCTGGACTCTGTGTCCTTTTCTCCTGACAAGGTGGAGAGCTTGCTGTCAAACCTCGACTCAGATTCTGCAACCGGTCCAGACGGCATCAGCCCACGTGTCCTAAAAACCTGCAACTCTGCTCTTGCTCATCCTCTGTTCTTTTCACTCTCTCATTTGCTCAAAGTCATCTGCCATCTGCTTGGAAATCAGCAAACATTACTACCCTGCAATAAAAAGTTGGAAAAACAGATCCCTGCAACGACAGACCAATAAGCCTTCTCCCAATCATCAGCTAGGTCATGGAATCCATCATCGCTTCAGACATTAAATCCTTCCTCTTCTCCAATGGCTTGATTTTCGATCATCAATTTGGTTTCAGATCAGGTCACTCTAACCTGGATATGCTGCTTCTGCTCTCCCAACAATGGAAGGAGATCCTCAATGCCAAACATAAAATCAGAGCCATATCCCGAGACATATCACGTGCTTTTGACATGGTCTGGCACCATGCCCTGCTCACCAAACTCACCTCACCAAACCTTGCTGTGCGTTGTGTGTTTGCTCTCATTCGAGCCTCGACATGGTTCACAAAAAAAAAATTTTTGGTACATCACAGGTGAGGAAGGTTGTGGTCAAGTTCAATCAAAATTCTGTGTAGTTTCAGAGAAAAGAGCAAACACCTGTTTTTTGGGGGGAGGGGTGGGGAGTGGGGGGGAGGTCAAGACCCCATTTTGACTTCCACAGACCCTGATGTTTTTTATGCCGTAAACAAACTTTGGTACATCACGGGTGATGAAGGTTGTGGTCAAGTTTCATCGAAAGTGTGTGTGTGTCGTTTTGGAGAAGACGTTCCGAGTGTTTACACACAGCCTGAGTCACTGACTGCACGATGATATTAACGCACCTGAACAATTTTTGTTCTCGGTGAGGTAAAAAGGTGCAAAAACTTAATCCATTAACTTCAGATTTCTTAACTTACTTCCAACCATCAGCAAGGTCATGGAATCCATCAACGCAGTCGATATTGATATCCTTCCTTTTCCCCAACACCCTCATCTCAGATCACAAATTCAGATTCAGACCAGCCAACTCCACATTAGACATGCCGCTCCTACTCTCCCAACAATGGAGTCTCCATAATTCTCCCACTGAATAGGGAGAGAAAAGCGACATTTTCTCTCCCCTCAATGTCAGACATGAGATCAGGGTAATCTGTCTCTCTCGACATATCTTGAGCTTTTGACACATTCTGGCATCCTGCCTTACTCTCCAAACTCTCTGCAAATGGCATATTGAAGGCCAACTACACACATGGCTTACTGACTTGTTGCCAATGTGTGGCACTCAACTGAATCATTTCATCTCCTCTCTCTCTCTGTTCAGGCTGGAGTCCCCAAAGGCAGAGTTCTGGGCCCAGTCCTATTCCTAATCTTCATCAATGATCTCTCTGATTCTCTGGAAAATAATCTATTTATTTGCTGGCGACTCCACCCTCTGCCATGACATCCCTCATCCTTCCAAGAGACAGGTGGCAACCTCATGATCTTCTCCATCTTCAGACTTTGACAAAATCACAAGATGGTCAAAACACTTGGAATATGTCTTTCAATCCAGACAAATCTCATACTTACCATCTCCAAAAGGACCGTATGGTCAACCCTCCCATCTAATTTCTTTAACATCCTCTTAAGGAAGTTCAATCACTCAAACTCTTGAGTCTTCCAAAGTTGGCCTTCAAAGCCAGTCACCAACTGGGCATCCTGCATCATACAATGTCCTTCCTAGGCACACTTGGACTCAAGGCCTTCATCTGCAGCTTGATAAAGTACTGCTCTCCCCTCAGGGCTAGCAACCCTTACACCTTCCTCAGCTTAATGACATGGAAGCCAAGGTCTTAAATATTATTGAAATCTTCTGCAATGAAGCTGAGTTGATGAGCCTATCACTTTCCCTTCTCTTCACAAGACAGTTTAGTCGTCTCTCTGTCCTCTTCTCCCCCTCCCCCACACAGGTTCCTGCAGGGCATACATGGTCCACTATCAACCCCCTTCTAGTGAAACTCCCAAAATGTGAATCACTGCTCACCTCTACTCATTTGTTCCTCATTTTCACACCTGTGGAACCAACCTCCATATTATCTTCAATAGTATTCTTCCCTCCAAGTCTTCAAGAAAGCTGTTGACTACCATCTCACATCACCCCCCAGCCAAAACCATGATATTTTCTATTCATGTAAACACACTCCTCCCCCCACCCCCACCACCCCTGGTGCATCACCACCCCCAGTGTGTGTAAACACTCAGAACTTCTCCAAAACGACACACACAATTTAGATGAAACCTGACCACAACTTAATCACCCTTAATGCACCAAAATTTGTTCACGGGATAAAAAAAAATCAGGGTCTAAAGTGGTCTAGGGTGGGGGGGGGGGGTCAAAGTGGGTCCAGGTTGGATCCCCCAAAATCGTTATTTGCTTTTGTCTCTAAAACTGCACACACACTTTCGATGAAACAGCCCACCTTCTTCCAAACTTCCAGCTTTCCCTTCCTGAGAGTTTGCTTCTGTATCCATCTTGTCCACCTCATGAGTCCTCCCCTAACCCTCATTGCTCCCCACACCAACTGTTTGTCCAAGTGTCCATCTATTTGTCTTTCAAATCTGTTGGTATTTCCCCCTTCTCTCTACCTGTTCCTTTTGTTCTGTTATGTTCTTATCAATTCAGTGTTATAGTTCTTCCATGATCATTGGTTGTATATAAAAAGGAAAAATCTAAAAAAACTACAACGGCACTTAGTAGAGTGCATACCTCTGTCAGGCTGAACAGTGAACAGTTTACGTTTTGTAGCCCACTGACAGGCCAGATCTGCATCCAGACCTTAACCAAAATCCAATCAGCTTGTTCTCGTCACCTTCCCAAATCATCCACCAAGTTTAGTGTGAATCCATCTACAACTTTTTGAGATATTGTGCTATGTATATGTAAATGTATATGTATATATATGTATATATATATAATATATAATATATATATATATATATGTTTTTGGCCCTTCTCTCAATGGTGAACAATCACGTAATAAATTCAGGTATCCAGATCTGCATCCGGATATTCACGAAAATCTAATCAATTCATCCTGGCCACACACCCAATCTCCCCACTAAGTTTCGTCAGAATCAGTCCATAACATTTTGAGATATCCTGCTCACAAACAAGCAAACAAGCAGACAATCAAAGAAACACAGCTGCTGAACTTGGAGGAAGTGACATAACTTTCTCCAGCATGCTGGGACACCATCTTTATAATGTCGCTTTTCTCTCCCGATTCAGTGGGAGAATTATGGAGAAATTTTCTCCTCCCAGAAGTGAAAACTTATGAGGTTTGTTTGTGGTATGTCCTCTAAGTATTGATACATCAAACAAGGAAGCAGCACAGACCATTTTTAAAGTGTTTGGCATGACTTGGCCAGGGTCGCAATCGAACCACCAACATCGCAGACTCAGACAACATGTTTGAGCCCTTATGTCACTAAAACTGGTGCAAACTATGTAGGTCGGTAAGCTGCAAAGGTTGAAGGAACAGATACTCTCACCTTCAGAATGTTTGTGACACATTCAATTTCATTCTTGCTCTGCATGTCTCCCATGAATTTCATGACATCTGCTCACGTGCACAAGTATACATAACAAGTCAGTGTATGTCTTGGACTGTTAAGCTATATTCATTCCTGCAAGCAATGCTGAGATCGCTCTGAAATCTCATGGTTTAGAAAGTGCTTATCATCAACAGCACAGGTTGCACTGACATTGGTAAAATGTGGCTTTGGGGGTGTCTGTGATTGAATGTGATCCAGGTTAATTTTACCTTTTTATTGAACATAATGAGTTACATCGCAGCAGCATCATGTAGTGCTTGCTATCCAATTTACATGGAGCATCTTCTTGCAGACACACAATACGTTGGATTGCAAAAGGTTCGGTTTTCACGCAGGTAAACAAGCAATTTGTACCTAGGTGGAGATGTAGGCCCCATTCTGCATGCTTGTGTCAGATGCAAAAAATGCACCATTCCCATGACAGCTGAAACTTGCTTTGAATCAAGATATTTTAATGAATGAGAAAGTACAAGGTGTTGGTCTATATGACATTTCATGAAAATGACACAATTTGAGGAAGTATGGTATGGTGTATTGCTGGCATGGTGCTGGAATGTGTCGATGCACATTTCCCATACACCATGTCAGCACCTCCACTAGTTTTTCCTGATCTGAATGGCTTTTCCCCTTTCCACTTTCCTTTGGTAACTTGTCCTTCATTTTCCCTCTTCATCAGTGCATGGTTTCTCTGTCTAACCCCCCCCATCCCCCCACCTTCCCCACCCCCACGCCTTCCCACCATTTCTCCATTTCCCCACCGAAAAGCAAAAACAAAGCTGTTGTCTATATGACTATACAAAACATGATATTGTTTCCTTCCCTAACTTGGAGGTATTGTGGTATTCGTCATGAGGGGTAGGTGGTACCACAATCGTGCATTCTGGCGGGATGTGATGTGATGTGATGACGACTAGAATGGCAGAGTTGCCTTTTATCAACAATATTTCCTTGAAAAAAGCATTATAAACGAGGTGACCTGATTGTGGTGAGAAAGATGTGTCACTCAGGAATGGAGCTGCAAGATAAGGTTCATGTTTTCAAATGAGCCTGTCCCTCTCACTGGTAAAATGAAAGATACCAAGAACCTCTTCTTCCTTCAATGTAAAGTGTATATTATCGAGTCTGATTGAAGGCACACTATATATACATACCAGAGGTAATCATTTTGTTGCCATCATTCAGCTCCGTCACATCATATTCAGGGCTGTGATGTCCTCCAATACCAAATACTAGCAAATACAACTTGTTGCTTTGCTGACAAGAATATTAAGCCAGGAGAGGAATGGGAGGTGAGGGGGAGTGAGGAGGGGTGGGGGAGTGAGGAATGGGTGAGGAAAGGGGTTACCAGGAAGTGGGAGAGAACCAGGAAGGGGGGGAGAGTGAGGAAGGAGGAAAGCGAGGCCTCGCCACATGTCGCTATACACTCCGGGAGGGGGAAGGGAGTGAGGGGAGTAGTGGGAGTGGGGGGGGGGAGGGGGTGTTCCACACATGCGTTTGATAGAGGGACTTGAGGGAAAGTGGGGGGGGCAGGGGGTGGAAATGGTTCCCTTCTGCAGCATGAGTACAAGAATGAAGGAAATTGGATAGGTTAAAACTGCACGTTCAAACACCACCCAAAGATGGCCGTGGGGGGGGGGGGTGGAGGGGCTTTGGGAGGTGGTAAAGGCCCTGTCACACCTTGACGATTTAGCCAGCATATGCCTGACGTATGCAAAATTTGGCTAAAACGCTGGCACACGTCGAATACGTTATGGGTAAGTTTGTATACGTTAAGAGCATGCTGGCATACGTCGTAGTACGCTGGCATACATCGTAGTACGCTGAGGTGTTAGATAAATTTTTCATGCTTGAAATTTTTCGACGTATGCCAGCGTATGACTCACACGTTCCGCATAATGCTGGCCATAAGTTGTAGGCACGTTATATGATCGTTGACACACGTCGACACACGTTACTTGTAAGTTACTCATAAGTCGAAACACATCGAGGTAATGTTTAGCGTACCCGAAACTTATTTCTAACCTATGACTAATGTGTTGTAGGCACGTTACGCGATCGTTAACACACGTCTACACACGTTACTTGTACGTTACTCATAAGTCTAAACACGTCAATGTAATGGTTAGCGTCAGTGTTCCAGACTCCCTGTTTTGTTTTTTTTTTCTTCGGTATGACGGTGATGTTAACACTTCGATTTCTAGTATGGTTATAATATAATATAATTAATAGGTTGCCGCTCAACGAGTTAAATCATAACTGCACTAGAAATCGAAGTGTCAAGATCACAGTTATACCGAAGAAAAAAAAAAAAAAAAAAAACAGGAGTCTGGAACACTGACGCTAACCTTTACATTGACGTGTTTAGACTTATGAGTAACGTACAAATAACGTATGTCGACGTGTGTCAACGATCGCGTAGCGTGCCTACAACTTATGCCAGCGTATGCGGAATGTGTGTCATACGTCGAGTACGTCGAGAAATTTTCAACATGATGAAAATTTCTCGACGTACTCGGCATATGACAACGTATGCCAGCGTACTACGACGTATGCCAGCGTGCCATTAACGTATACAAAACTTACCCATAACGTATTCGACATGTGCCAGCTTGGTTCGGCAAATTTTTCATACAAAAGGCATACACTGGCTAAAACGTCAAGGTGTGACAGCGGCTTCACACTTCGATGTCTAGTGCGGTTATTATTTGAATTGTTGAGCCACAGCCTATGAATAGCCTACGCCACGTGATCGTCGGCGATACGTTGCCGCGCGCTATGCATAAGTTAGACTATCGTTGGGCATAGGTTGTGAACGCCAACAACAAGCTCAGCATTCGTTGGTATAAGATATCTATATGTGATTAAAACGTTCTGTGTACGTTACTAATATGTTATGCATACGTCCAACACGTTATTATACGCCCAAATTTTTTTTTTAAAACATCAATAGTTCAGCGTACGCCAGTGTTTTACATACATTTTGAGACCTTGCCATACACTGGCTAAAACGTCAAGGTGTGACAGGGCCTTAAGGGTGAGGGAAGGAAGGGTGTTTTCCTTCAATCGTCGAAAAAGCCTTGCTTGTGTTCGTGTCTTTATTTAATTTCTGCATATATGATAATCTCTAGAATCTCATAACCTGAGACAAATTGCGGAATTGATCCGAGCAACAGATCCGACAGCTAAAGAAAAAAAAAATCCAATTTAGCAAATTCTTTGACGCCCTTTCCTGTCCTCGATCGCCACAGAGTTGTATGGTGGTGGAGGGGGTTTGGATGGAGGATAGTGTGAGGGGAGGGGAAGGCCCATGAGGGGAGGGGAAGGCAGCGTGAGGGGAGGGGAAGGCAGCGTGAGGGGAGGGGAAGGCCGCGTGAGGGGAGGGGAAGGCAGCGTGAGGGGAGGGGAAGGCAGCGTGAGGGGAGGGGAAGGCAGCGTGAGGGGAGGGCAGCGTGAGAGGAGGGGAGACAGAGTAAAGGGAAGAGAGACAGCAAAGGATTGGAAGGCAGCATACCAGGGTGTTACTGGGGTGATAAAACGTGCCAAAACAGCAATGTTTTCTTTTTAATTCGCCATGTTATAGATAAACCAGGTGGGAGCATTTAAAAATTAAAACCCATGCTATCTACCTAGCAATGGCCTGCTTCCATGCATGCCCCCTCTCCCTCCCCCCAATCTCCTCATGGTCCATGCTAAACATGCATGAGTACCGGCGATATAGTGTCGGACCCTGCTATTCACGGGGGATAAATTGCTGGAAAATGCCATGAATAGCGGGGAATTGTTTCAATGGAAAAAAGGGCGGAAATGTTCCCGTCAGTTTGTGAATTACAAGGGAAAATCAAAAATCCTGTAAAAAGCGTGAATACACCCGCAAAAACTGCGAAAAAAAACCCATGAATACGCCCGTGAAAAAACCCATGAATACGCCCGTGAAAAAACCCATGAATACGCGAAAGAAAACCCATGATTACATGAAGCACAGGGCCGCGAATGTAGAAGCAGGTAACATTTTATCAACCGCGAATCCGTGTGGTCCACAAATAGTAAATCTGCGAATATTGGGGTCTGACAGTATATACAAGATAATAGGAATATTAGTTATGGAAATATTTTGCCATCCTCCTAACTCTCCCACTCACTTCAAAAGCATGCATCCTTCAATGACTTAGACAGAAAATATAGCTTAAATATACTTGAGCATAATACATGAACTCATATTGTAGCTATGCATGTGGAGAAGACAAAAACTAATTTAGGGTGTGGCTTGAGATGGTGTGCAGTTGAGTAATGAATGAACAATAAACAGCAAAAATGCTTTTCAAAATACAGAATACAGAGGACTTCATACGTTATGTGTGAGCATTTAGTCCAGGAGCAATACCCAGGTCCAACATGATGATGTAGCCCATACAGTACTTATTTGTCTTGTATTTTTTTTCAGATTGAAAAATACCTTAGCAACATACCCAGGCCTGTTGTAGCCATGAATTGTGGTATAAGTAATTTGCAAAATGGGTAAAACATACCAAGTGGAGGTGACAATTGTATGCATTTTCGCTAAAGTCAATTTTAGGAGTTTTAATGTTTTTCTACATGTGTTAGCTGATATATGTGTATCCATGGTGGTTAATATATCATAAAATAATAGCATGAACCAAAAACACACATTTTCCAATGATTTTCCCACCACAACCATATTCATCATGTGCATTTCAACCAGAAAACAAGTTTGTATGACAATATTCATGAGCGGTTAATTGTACTAAAGTTGGATTTATCCTCCTGAAATAGAAATTGTATCCTCCTGAAATATAAATTGCAATGATCTTGTATTCTCTTTTCATATTACGTTTATGATAATCTGTAAAATGTATTGCTAATACAGTGAAACCTATTGAGAGGTCCTTCTCATGAACCACCACCTTCTCCTGAAAGGCCACATAATTTTGGCTATACTGGCACTTTTACATGAAAACAGACTGCTCATGAGAGATCACCCCTTCTGTAAAGTCAGTCTTTTGTAACATTTTGGATGACTTCTCAAAAGAGGTTTCACTATATTAATAATTTTTATTGTAAGATTAGTAATGTCATTTGATCAATCAATTTTATCTTGATCAATTTCCACAGACCAGATTGTGAAAAAGATCACTGGTAGACACATCAGAACTGATGACAAATCCTTTCTTTCTAACACAAGACACTGACAGTGAAGTTTTACCACTGCTGAATATTGCTACAGGTGCTGTTATGCCAAAAGACCTTACATATAATCTAATTCATGCGGTCAACCTTGGTAAAAGTCACATGGAAAACTTTGTTGAAGAATGACTAAACAGTCATTTATAAAAGCTTCTGGGACCCAGTACCACAGTTGCAATTGAAAACATTTGCTAACTTAGTTCAGAAGACAAAAACGAAGACAAGAGAAGAAAAGATACAAGTTCTCAATGCAGACAGACAGCTTTTTGGATGATTAGTCATAGCAGCAAAATCTAGAGATGTTGATCTGAGAGATGTCCTGACATATGAACTGTCAGCTGTTCCATTTGCTTTGGCCCATTCCGGTGGAACTCTCCGAGCAAACACCAAGAGTGCATTACTGGAGTTACTAGAGACAGACACAGAGAAGTTTCAAAGATTACCCATTTCAG
>NC_140962.1:5998133-6003133 GCF_056783735.1 Eptatretus burgeri | reverse complement strand
AATATCGAAATGAGTAGGATTAGTTACTCAACTCCAGGAATGATAAATCTTGTTTTAGGTCATATTTTCGAAATGGTACTGAATTCAATGTCGGTGCATTCATTTCTTAGAGTAAATCGACCCCATAGAGTTCGAAAATGCACTCCATTTCCACCTTGGACATCCAGAAGTACCCGTAATCGTACCTGATCATACCCTAATTTAACCAACTCATGAAACTAAACGTCGTCATATGGAGCGACCTCTAAATCACCTCCGAGCAACTTAAATTTTTTTACGTGCGTTCTTGAATCATACTGGAATAATTTAAGGCTTGTGGAGACAACATCTGAATATTTTAAATATTTTTTTTGCTGTTTTTGGACCACCCTAATTATATATATATATATATTTATATATATATATATATATATATATATATATATATATATATATATATATATATTTATATGTAAAATTCATGCAAACTTATCCAATAATTAAGAACAATAACATTGTATTCGTATAGCATTGAATCTTTTTTATGCACATGTCTCAGAAGATAAAATAAAAGAGGATCCATTTTTGATACTGTTTCGCATCTGTGTGTATCCCAAAAATAACTTTGGTAACCCTGTTTTCGAGTTGATTTGAACATACCAAATTTTGTAGAGCCATTGAAAATGTGTAAAATCAGTTTTTACTAATAACTGATAATATATTAGCCATTTCTGGCATCCAAAACATACACTAAAACACTAGAATTCCTAAAACTTGTTTTCACAAAACAAGTTAAATTGCAACCTACCCCTGGTATGTTTCCACCCTCACAGTAAATTACTTGTACCACAATCCAGGACTACAACATGCCTGGATATGTTCCTTAGGTATGTCCCAAGCTGGAAAAAAAAAAAAAAGAGTCAAACCAAATAAGTACTAGATGGGCTATGTTTTAATATTTCTAGGCCTTGTATGAGATTTGGCTCCTGGACTAATTGTACTGTATGTAGAAATCGTGACAATCTTAAAAGCAGACTGAACAGTGTTTTAAGCAACCATTGGCTATAAGAAGATATAGTTTGCTCAAAGCAAATATAAATTCATTATCATACTACATTCAGTATATGCATTTCGACTTGTGGTTGTGTTTGTTTGTTTGTTTGTTTGTTTGACTTGAATGCACTCCTAAACAGCTGGATGGAATGAGTTTAAATCTCTTGATTGTACTTGGGGTGTGCCCAGAAAGGTTCAAGGCATTAAAGTAAAATAAAAAAAATCAGTCATGGGAGTTTTATGGGGGGTAAGGCAGGATGCAAATTATCCATGTGAATGTGTATCATGTGGGGCTGTTCCCGGTGGGAGAGTGTACAGGTATTCCCCACTTAATGAAAGTCTTCATTTGCTACAACGAAGGAGCCATCCCCACAACAGTATCAAGTGATTGAGAAACATCACTCAGCAGTGCATATGTTTTTCCCACTCAATTAACTATTCAACGGGGTGATTAATTTTTCAGAAAGGCTTAAAAATAACCATCTCCTCCACCACCTCTCACCGCCTTCTGAACGGAAACTTAGACTCAAGATTGTTTTGGAAAGTGTTACAGCTAAAATAATTTTATTACTATTAGATAAATAACAATATTATAATGTCACTTGCAACTAAAACCATCGTTATACCCAGCATATTGCTTTGCTTTTAGCCCAAAAAATTACGGTTAGGAAACGAAGTGTAATTTTCCCAGAAGAATTAATGGAAAATGAGCTCCCACATAACAATGGTTTGCATAACGAGGAGTTATAAAAAATATGTATAACCCATTTGTTAAGTGGAGGATACCTGTATTACAAGTCCCAGTGGTTTATATTATTATAATAGTATCTCTGTATGTAAACTTTATGGAATTGAAAACTACTTGTCAAATTTAGAAACGTGCTCAGTATTTTATGCACCCATAAACTGCTGGGTGAAATTATTTGAAAAGTGGCGATTGTACTCTGGGTGTGCATGGGAATGTTCAGCAAAGTTAGGATGGCCACGAGCAACTTAGATTTTAACTTTTACATGAAAGTGGGGAATCGTCATAAGAGTGAGTGAATTATAATATCTCGTAATGCACCCCTGCACTGCTGGGCAGAATAACTTGAAAACAAATGTTATTGCTAAAAAATAAATCAAACTCCCAGAAATTGTACACATCATCCGAGAACACGACAATTCTCAATGTGATAGTGTAATGAAAACTTCAGTCATCATAGATGGGGTGGGGGTGAGAGGGGGGTGCATGTTTGCGAAATGTGTTGAAATTGGTGGTTGTACTCAGGTGTGCATGGGAATTTTCCATGAAGTTGGGATGTCTACCTCAAAATTAAAGTTGCTCCCCCCACCCCCTCTTGTCATTTCAGAAGGGATCAGGTGTTTCTAGTATTCTAAAATAATCAAATTATATTAAACAAACTGGTTTCCTGTGACCAATGAAATTGGACTACTGTGTTTTCAGGAATATTAACTGCACCCTGTTTTTCCACGCTCAAAAAAAAAAAATCTTCTCTTCTCCATTGCTGCATTGATTGTTCTCCAGTGCCGGATGACGGACTCTTTCACGCCGAATCGCCTCCCAGCTTCCCAGATACCAAACTCTTCTGCAGACTGGCAGCCGGAGAGTTTGAAGGCTGCGGTGAATGAACGCCTTGACATCTTTATAGGGAGAATGGGCGATACTTGAAGATCGGTGGACTTGCTCTTGCTTTGAACAGGCCATGCACTGGTACTTACAAGAGTTGAACGTTCAAAACAACGTTGTTCATCAAGGGTCGTAAAAGGGTTTTTTACGACCCTTTATGATAAAAAGGACAGTAAAACGTCTTTCAACACGATCAAAATAGACACGCCAGTGAAGCATCGATCACACACCCATGAAAAGAAGATTGAGATTATCGCGTTTTACAACTCTTTTAAGAACCCGTATCAGACGTGTAAGAAATTCGAACTTAATACGAGGACTTTGATGTGAATGGTGAAGAATGAGGAAATAATTGTTGAGAGTGAAAAAGGTTCAAAGAAAATATGGAGAGGAATGATGGGCCTTTAGCCCGGACATGGAAAACAAACTTTTTGCAGAGTTTAAACAGATATGTGCTTGAGGACTGGAAATGTATTTAGTGTTTGTTTCCTCGGTATGGGCAAATAAATTGCAATGATGCAAAAACTTACATCTATGCAGCCATTCTGAAGAACATTTACCATTATAAGCACAGGTCATGGCTTTTTGAATATGTATATAAAGACTGAATATTTTCTATACCTGTGTATTAACTGCACCCCAGACTTTTAACTTTTTCTCACCGATAAAAAAGCACAGTTAACACACCAGAGAATATGTTAACTTGGCAATTAAATGATCACCACATGAGCAATTACAGTCACAAAATTACGTCTGCTTTGGGTTCAATTTAAATTTAAATTGACTTTAAGACAATCAACAAATTCAACTGAGGGTCACAAACAAACAAATAAACATAAAGGCCCACTCACTTTGAAACATCGACACAGCCATCTTGATCAAACTGCTTTCCTTTAAATCAATCAGTGATTCACGGATGGGGGTCTTGCACGGACAATCAAAAAAGACATGGTTGCAGAGGGAGTGAAATAGAGATCAAATGGTCAGACAATGTTGTAACATTTCAAATACAGTTAAACTACATTGATAGTCAACTCAACAACTGGGATAATACATCGCATTGTATTCACAATTTTTTTCCAAGAATGTAGCATTTGTAAACAATAAGAAATGCAATGTAGATTTGATAACCCAGCAGGAGATGACATAATTATTAATTACAAACTAAACATAAAAAGTCGGTTTCTTCTTCAATTATGATCTTCTACACGATTTTTTTTTATCCCAGCGTTTTCTAATTCATGCAACATGAACATATATTTTTTTTTTTAAAGACAATCAATTAATCAACAGAAATATAATAAATATGTTTATCGTTAAGACCACAAACCAAGCTATCTTGAACTGATGTCATTATCACAACAATAACCAGAGGGTTTCCATGTCCATATCGTGTTTTCAAAGCAAGAGCGACTTTTGGAAATTTCATGATGAGGTGGACACAGTGGTTGACCAAATCAGGTTGCAAAATGTATAAAACATTATCAGTAGAAATAAAACAGGATTAACAATTTACATCTGCGAGACTCAACCTGTGACTTTGAAAATGGTAAACACAGCAAGAGCAATGCATCATCCAACCTCCACTAAGTGAAAGCCCTTGTGATTGTATGCATGTATATATATATATATATATATATATATATATATATATATATATATATATATATATATATATATATATATACATATATATATATATATATATATATATATATACATACATATATATATACATATATACACCAACAAATATCTCGTGTCACTTCAATGATGGGAATAATACAGGGAAGGGAGAGAGTGTTGGGGGAGAGTGAGGAAGTGGGGAGAGAGAGAGAGGAGAGAGGAGGAAGAGCGAGCGAGGAGGGATGGGGAAACAAGAAGGGAGAGGAATGAGTTGGGGTGAGAGGAAGGGAAGGCAGACGTGCAGTGGAGCATAAATTACGATTCATACTGTCTCATCAAAATGATTCTGCAAAGAACAACAGTGAAGATGGAAATAATATCATGTCTGAAATACATTTTCTCGTGGACACATGACAAATATTGCCCACAGACGAACACCACTCAGACATTTCTGGAGATAAACACAGTCCAGAGACAAACACCACCCATATGGATGGGTCTGGAAACAAACTCCCATCCAGACATAAGCACAGCCCGGAAACGTCTGGAGATAAATACCGCCCGGACTCGTCTGGAGAAAAATACTGCTCGGACGTGTCCAGAGCCAAGCTGTCCGGAGATAAAAAAAAAACCACCCGGATATGTCCAGAGATAAATACCGTCCGGACACGTTCAGAGACAAGGAAACACCACAAGGACATGTCTGGAGATA